>NC_068400.1:24795333-25146833 GCF_023724105.1 Carassius gibelio
ATTTGTAATGGAAAACAATAAAAAGAAAATCTTTTGTTTTACTGTGTATATAAAATTTCACTTCTAATTTTGCTGTTGTAATCTCTGCATCAGTCTTTACAGAGCGTAGTGGACTGGTACAGAGGGCGGTTGGAGTTCCTATATGGAAATGAAATATAACAGTGTTCTTTTTGGAGGTAACTTCTTTACTCTGATGGATGTTGGGGGTTTCTTCAAATGCAGCACATTATTCAAACCAACTTTCGTATTGAAGACAGTAAATTTTTTATGATAGGTCTGATAGGCTCTCTCTACTGTTTGCTACAGTTTCTGTCATCGCCCATTACTGGGGCTCTTTCAGATGATTATGGAAGAAAACCACTGCTGCTGCAAACAACCGTAAGTATAGACAAAATGAGATCATACAGGGCAGGGATTCCAACTTTTTTGACAGTCAAACCCCTTTGACCTAAAAGATTTACTGAAGTACATTCTGAGATTTTAAGTTAATATTTCAATAACGCATGCCACGCACATAAACAAATAATAATAATTTATTTATTTGTTATGATTTAATGAATCCTGGTTTGGGAAACCCATTTATAGGGTATTTCTTAATGTAAATTGAAATTATAACATATTAGCATTAATGTATGTCTATGCAGTTACTTAAGGAAACTCGTTTCTGCCACAGAATAAAAAAATAATAAACAAGTCATTGCAACATTCATCCCACAGACATTTTTCTTGCTAACTCTGTTAAAGCCAGGCGGCAAGGAAGTCGACCGGAAGTTAAAGTCAGCCGCGTGCCGCCATCTTGTAGCAGAACTTCACTTGCGTTAGCATTCCCATTGACTCCCATTCATTTTGGCGTCACTTTGACAGCGAATAACTTTACATCGGAGGCGTTTAAAGACTCCGTTTGTCCATTATTTATTTGTAAAGATACACGACAATGTATAAAAGCCTCAATTACCTTCTATGTTAGATTATGGCTCCATAGAAACAGTCTTTGTAAAAAATCTCAATTGAGTTCCAATGGGGTAGCTGTGTCCATTTCTTTTACTGTCTATGGTTAAAGCTGCAGTCGGTAACTTTTGACGCTCTAGCGGTTAATAAACAGAACTGCTTGCGTCTACTTCTCTCTGTTTATGTCTATGAAGAATCACAAAGGTACTGGGCTACTCCGCCGCGGTACCCCCGAAGAAATCTAAAATAGTCCGGATATAAACACTTATTATAGGTGCACCCTAGTGATTCAGGACAGGCTAAAAACACGGTTTGGAAAATGGATTCACGTGTACTCGCTTATTATATACATTTTGTAAATTTTGAACACAAAAAAAGTTACGGACCACAGCTCTGATTGGTTGTTTCTTAACAGGAGCGATGGATTTCTGCAAATGGCAATAGGACCACTGGGAGGAGCCAGAGGAGCTTGATTTTTTCACAGATTATCTGTCTCATATTCTACTGTCAGGACATAATGACAGGTTTAACAAATATGTAAAAAAAAAAAAAAAAAAAAAGTTACCTACTGCAGCTTTAAGTATAAACTCCAAATCAAAGTCTGAATTGTGAGATGAAGAGTCGTAATTGTCTTTATTTTTTTTATTCCATGGCTGAAACAGGCTTTCATGTTTTGTAGATCTGAGTTCTATTGTGCTTGGTTTGCAGGTAGGTCTCTTGACATCTGGGCTTTCTCTCACAGTTTGACCATTTTTCTGCTGTGTCGAGTGGTTGGAAGAATTTGTAAAGGGAATGTCAGCCTGTGTACTTCTATTGTTGCGGACCTGCCTTGCCCTGAAGCAAGAAACAAGGGAATGGTGAGTTATGGTCACCATTATCAGCAGTTTATGTTTTCAGGGCAATTTTGACATGTTAAGCTTTTATCTTTGAAATAATTTGAATATTATGTTCGACTTTCTTCTTTTGTCAGGCAATGATTGGTGTTGCTTTCTCGTCGGGTTCACATTGGGTCCATTAATGGGAGCATACTTTGCTCTGAGATTCAAAGACACTGAGGTGTTTTATCAGGGCCCTGTCATGCTGGCTGTCCTTTTTTCTTTAGCAGACCTGCTTTTTATTTTCTTCATGCTGCCAGAAACTTTACAAAAGATCAGAAAAACTTTACAAAAAGTCACATTGTGACTTTAAATATAATCACTTCCTTAATAGACTTCAGTTTAGTCTGGAGATCTTCTTCACCCTGTTGCACTTTTCAGTTTCACTGCTGTGAAAAGAACAGAGAATCTACCATCTGAACAAAGTGAGTGCATAAACTTTCAGCCAACCTCAAAGTGTTCACTTGGATCAGGATGAATAACTGTCGCAATAAATTGATTATTGTTTGACTTTTTACCCGCAATAGAAATGCAAAATCTTAAGGTGCTTGAATTGGTTTACTTCACATATCTGTTTCTGTTCTCTGGGTTGGAATTCACTTGAGTTTTCTGACACATCAGCGCTTCCAATTTTCCAGGTAAGGCCTGAATCTCCAGCAAACATGTCAACTCTGAACATCACAACTTCCAGCAACCTCTACAAAAGCCTGTGGTTACTGCTTCTACATGTCAGCTGCTTACACAACTGCTTTCAAATTGTAACATGATTAAGAGCAACATTGTCTTCAACTGATAAACTTTCTGTAGGAAACCTAGCTAATCAATTTTGAGTTAATGTCCCAATTAAACCATGAGACGTGACTCCGGAAGTTGTAAAAAAACAGCTTGTGGGTTTATATGTACAGTATGTAGGAATTAGGAACAAGGAAGTTTTCGGATAATTTATTATATAGCAAAAACAACCACAATGGGGTTAAAGAGGATAAAGATTGAAGGAAGGTGTAGCTAACACCTGGGATAATATACAATTTAAATTTACCAATTCACTCGTGCACAGACGTGTTTTGCTTAATCAGAAACGTGACATACTGGTATCATTGTGTGTGTGTGTCATAGAGCAGTCTAGTGAAACCCTTGTCTTCTTCCGTCGTAGCATGAGCAGGGGAAGATGTTCTTTTTCATTGGCATTACCATGGCAGTGATCCAGGTGGATATGCCCGCAGGATCAAACCAGGTCATCAGATCCAGACTGTTAGCCTGGTAAACTCTTTCATGCATTACTGGATCACGAGCCAATTCACATTCTCTTGCAATTTTCTTGGAACTCTGAAAGGTTTTTATGATTAACTACTCAAAGGCCTGTTACGTTTTTGTTTCCATATGTTTATGTTTCAGGCAATAATATCACTAATTGAAGCGTTCTTGCTCATTGGAATCTTATTATTATTATTATTATTATTATTATTATCAGCATCCAAATAAATATTTACTTTTATTTTTGTGTATTAATATTTTAATTGATAATTATATAATTCAGCTACTGCTATTGTTGTTCCATGCCTTTCAAGTGTCTCGACACAGTGGGATTTTTTTTGTCTTGTTTCACCTAAGATTTATTTTCATAAGCTTAACCATTTTGTAGATTTTAGATGAATGGTTTACAAAGGAATATATTTTTATGAGTAGGGTTATGAGTAGTTTTGGTTACTATGCTGCAACGATTCCAAATGATGACAGAATTTGTATTTTTCAGTGAACTGTCTGTCTCACAGTATTTGTAGTATTGATGTCTATGTTGGTTTGTTAGCTCAGCCAGTCAGAAGGGATCTGTAATGGGAATCCTTCGGAGTCTTGGATCTTTAGCTCAAGCACTGGGCCCTATTGTGGCTTCTTCAGGTCAAAAAAAAAAAAAAAAGTTAAATAAATGTGTGTGTGTGTGTGTGTATTTATATATACAGTATGTATATGTATGTATATTAACATAATCAATTAATTGTATAAACAAATCAATCTGTACTTTTGTTTGTTGCAGTCGGCTGAGGAGAGAGAAGGAGGAATGAGATTGAGAGTTTTATGATTCACTCTTGTGTCCTGAGAGGGTCAGACCCACTGATCTATAACAGAGTCTTTCCATACAGATCAGTGGCCAGACCTCTTTTTCCTTTCTGAAAGCATTAAAGCCCACTGTAGAAAGTTCCTCTAAGTAAAGTGTTAACAATGAAAGAAAATAATAATAAAAATAACTTGTGCTCATGAAAATGGTTTATTTCACTGTTAAAAGACAACAGACTGTAAATAGTAAAACAATATTTTATGAATGTATTTTTAGAACACTTCTTCAACAGATACAAATGTCTGTGCGCTTCTGTTTCATAAGAATGAGATTATATATTTGGTTAATATTGCTGCATAAACACACACATATATATTATATGTATATAAGTACATATATTATATGTACTGAATGTATCTTTTCAATCATATTTCTAAAACCAAAATAAAGATGACTGTCAACTAGAATGTTTTATTTCTTTTATAAATATAATTTAGGTAATTTTATATCAAGAAGACCTAAAAATATACAAGCAATTATATTAGTGTTTTAATTTGTAAATATTTTATTTATTAGCATTTTGTATATAGTTGTAGAATTAATATTGTAAACGCACTCCAATAATCTGTGTTATTTAAAAATATTTGTACGGTTTAGATGTTTTGACATTGAAATTGTAACGTTACCTAATTAAATTATTTCTTAAAGACACTAAACTATTGTTTACATTTCATGTATTTACAGTTCAGAATCACCTCCCAAAACATTATTTGCCTGAAGATAACATTTTACTAGGTTTGTTTTAGATGCTGAGAAAATTAAATAAGTTTAATAATAATACAAAATAATAAAAATATTTTCGTAGAACATTAAATATTATAAAATATAATTTCACTTCAATAGTTTAAGCAGGTCGTCAACTAAATTTTACCTCACACTGTAACCCGTATGTTGAGTTCTTACTATCAGAACACTCTTCAAAATAAAAGTCCCTGCACTAACTGATCTGGTTGTCAACTTTGAGCTTAATCTTTAATTATTTGGCCTACCAGTTTTACACCTCAACCTACCGGAATACGTATTTTTAAAATGGAGTTTTCTGTAGGCCAGAAGGTATGATATATTTCACTTTTTTATTATTATTATTATTTTTTTTACATAGTTTACCATATTGACTGTGTTTACACTAGGTCAGATGTCTTACACGAGCTATCTAGAAATCCCATATGGTTTGTAAACCCGACACAGAGGAGCTGCTGAAAGCTGTCGACGGCTAAACATGTGACACACTGACCCTCTGTCATGTTGTTTAACATGTAAGGTTTAATCTCACATGTTTATGTTTGAATCAGAGAAGTTTGCACGATATCGTAGCTGGCTGCTAACCGATCCAATATCATCTCCATTACGACAGCAGTCCTGCAAAAGCCTGAACTTATGTACATTTACTCATGAACTCTTCAAATAATAAACGTCTTTGTGTAACTAATATTAAACCGTGTTTGAACCATTGGTGCTGAAAGTGACTTTGGTAGTGGATTATGACATAAGACTGTCTACTGAGCGCTGTTTAGTCTTTCATTTGGTTGCTGCGTCATTATTTGTCATTAACACATAGTTTCAGCATCGTTTGTTTAAACGCAGATTTGTGCAATCCATACAGTGATGGATTGTTGTATTTATTCAGCTTCATTTCAGCTCAAGCATGTTGTCTTCTCACCAGTCTGTGCTCTGAACCTGTCTGTGCTCACAGATGATGAAGGCTGGGGTTTGGGATCCTCTCAAGTCGTTTGATTCATAGCCTTCCACAGCAAGACAAAATGGAGGATCATTTAAAAAGGTAAAAATAACTGACCATGTGGAATCTTTATCACCACTTTATTTATTTATTTGACTTTATTTACCAGTCTGAGACAGCCAGCATTGAGAATTGTTTCATCAATCTATTTAGATTTGTGTTCCAGCGAAAGCCTCAAAAAGTGTTGGGATACTTCAAATGTGTGAATTTCTTTGCATTATATAAACTATCAAACCAAGTGCTTTCTGCAGATGTGACAGACTTTCAGAACTAACTTCACTTCCCCAGGGAGACCCGGACACGACCAATTTTGAATTGATTTTATAATTTGAACTAAAAAAATAAAAATAAAAAATATATATATATATTAAAAAGAGGGAATTAATTAGTAGATCGTGGCCACAATTACCCACTTTCCTGAACCATTTTTTGAAAATGTAAAACAATTGTAGTTCATCAGATCAAAAAAAAAAAAGTCATAATTTTCTCACCTTTATGTTGTTGCATTCCAGTCCCATGGGATATTGGTTTATCATTGAAAACTAATAATAAATAAAACCTGTTCATTATAAAAAGCAAACATAACTCTACACAGGACTTTTGATAAAGTTTGGACTTGTCTTACAGCTCCTTTGTCAACCTTTTTACTTGCAAGTCATTGATAACGTTTCATTAAAGGTATTTGAACCTTATGTATGTTTCTAAGATTAACCAAAGTCTTATGGATTTGGAACAACATGACGGTAAATAATGAATTTAACAGAATTTAACATTTTTGGTGAGCTACATCTTAACTATGAATATTTTCTGCTACCATTTGACAGCAAAAAAGTGTCACAATCCTTCTTGTCTTCAATTTTAAAAGCTATTTTATCAGTTGCTTTCAATTTTCCAATAAAGAACAACAATCAAAAACTGTACTAGTTTTGACTAGATTTTTATCGGTTAATGGTTTTTATCTTAATTGCATCTTTACACAGAGCTCCATATAAAAACAAGACATGCCAGTCGTCACCAGAGGACTGGTTCAAGAGAAGGCAGAGATCAGTGGACAATCAGCATGACACAACACCAAGGACACACATCAGCAACAGCAGCTCTCAAACCAACAAGAGCGCTAGTCCCAAAACCCACCGTGGTCTCAACGATGGTTCAAACAAGCAAACTGGAAAGGTCTGATTCTTTCATGGCCATTTGGATGATTTGAATCTATACAATGCTTCACATTTGAAAGCCTAATAAAGTTTTTCAATCTCTCAGATACTGAAGGACAACAGAGCTGAGCCTTCCTCTCAGGACAAAAGAATCAGCAGGAGATCAACAGACAGAGGTGCTTGTTCCCTTTAAGAAGCCTTTTAATAATAATGTCCTGATTGGGTCATAAGTGGATGATTTGTTTCTGCTTTCAGGTTACAGATGGACCAAACCTTCCCCAAACCCCGCAGAGAGAGCCAAATCAGCCATTTCCTGTAGTAGCACATTTGAAATGAAACTTGCTGATTTCCCTGAATTAGGTGACATCCCACCGAGCAACCCTACAGTAGCGTCGCTGCACCAGGAAGCATGGGTCTGTGCTGGTGCAGTCACGCCAGCGGAGCATCAGAGTTCACCGGCACCCATCTGTAAGGTAACCTTCATGCATGATGATTTGGGCCAAAGAACACATTGTTCTGTTAAAGCACAAGCTGTTTAGTAACATGTGCTGGCTTTACAGCCTCAATTAAACTTTACAAATTCTTTTTTAGAATGTACCAAAGCGAAGAACCAAGTCAGCACAGCAAGTCCCGCCCAGTGGAAAGTGTGACATGTCCACAGCTGTCACAGCAGGTGAAGATCTGCAAACATTCTTCAGAAATCAATCCGTTTTCTCAATGCACGTCTTTCTTTGTCTTATGATATGTTCAAGTCGTCATATTTAGGAGTTGGGAACTTGTAATTATGATGCCAGGTGCTTTAATCAGAGCTATGTACCTAAGTTCAGCAAAATTATTGAACTTCTGCATAATGATGAATAAAGGATGCACATCAGATGTGTTTTTATTCAGTTTATAAAGGTGCTGTAAATTGGATAGTTATATACAGTGCATCAAGACAGTATTCACAGAGCTTAACTTTTTCCACATTTTGTCGTTACAGCCTTATTCAAAAACGGATTCAATTCATTATTTTCCTCCAAATTCTACAAACAATACCCCATAATAACAACATGATTTCAAACAAACTACTTTCACATTGTCATTATGGGGTATTGTTTGTAGAATTCTGATGAAAATAATGAATTTAATTCATTCATTTTAGAATAAGGCTGTAACAACAAAATGAGGATACCCCAGTGGATGCACTGTATTCTGTTGTAATTGTACAGTATGCTTGTATTTTGTGAAAGCAGCATGCTAGTGTTATTGTAAATTGGGGGGGGGGGGGGGGGTAATTTCATTAATTTCAACAATTCTCCTATACGTTTTCATTGACACAACCCTATCTCTGAAACTCAGGGCTTAAAGACAGTTTCTCACTAATAATTATCACATTGATGTGCAGTTCATGTGTGTTCAGGTCATAAAGAAGATCTTTATGACATGACTAATAACAAACCGTTATTTTGCAGTTTGTAGTTGTTTAAAGGGAAAACGTTGTTTTCCTTTTTGAATATTCCGTTTCACTGGGAAATGCATCACATTACAGAAGTGGGTTCTAAATTAGATTTTTAAGTTAAGAATCAATACTAAAAAAATTTAATGTATCAAATTGTTTAAACCCTAATTTGATTTAGATCAGGACAGTCTAGTATCCAGTCCCACTGGATCTTCTGCTCAGTCCTGGGCAAACGTTGCCTCTCAGCCTCCCAGAGTCATCCAGAAAAGCCTCAAAGCCAGCACACTGTCTGAGGTAAACGGCGGCATTGCTGATCAGTATTTTCAAGATGTACTATACAAAATAGACACAATTTTCACCTTATTACTGTGTCTAGGAGGATTTAACTACACAGCCAGTAGAACAGAAAACAGAAAAGAAGAAGAGGAAGAAAAAGAAGAAATCTAAAAATGCATCTGAAAACACAGATGAGATCTTAGAGGAACATCAGATACAGCAGGAGCCTCCGAAGTTTGAGGTAAAATCTGAATGACGTGTGATTTTATATTTTCTGAAATTAGATTTTATAAGTTTCATGTTTAAGTTAAGTGTTGTTTTTTTGTTTTATAGGACGAAGAAGAGTTTCCAGACCTGTCACTTGCATTTGTGAGTTCATTTGTTTGACCTGAGCACCTCTTCATGTCAGCAGTTCATATTAAATCTTCGTTATGTTTGCACATGTTTATTGTATCATCTATAATTATATTAATTCAGGAACTGAAAGGACATTCAGTAGCACAAAAAGAGGGTTTGTCCTTACACAAAGGCACTACATCCACTTCTGCGTCCAGTGACCCTAAGAAAACACAGGTTGGTGTGTGTTTCCAGTGCGCTGTTTAAACCCCACCTAATCTGAAAGGATGTACAGTTGACGTGTAATCCGAATATAAAATGAATGACTAAATGTTTCGTCGAAGAAATGGGATGGTCACACATTGTAATGGTCTCATACCCCATCTCATCTCAGCAGACTAGTCAGAAGAAGTCAAAGGTTCCTGTAAAGCTTGACCTTGGAAACATGCTGGCCGTTCTTGAGGAGAAGCAACAGTCTCAGAAGTCCAAACAAGACCAGCGACCACTAACACTTTCAGGTATTTGGCTGAAAAATATTAGTGGATGCTCTTTGTAGGACAATAATTAATATTATTGGTTTGTTAGTTGGAGGAGCTCTCCCTGTAGTCCACAAAGAACCTACCGTTTCGAAAAAGTCAAGACAGCAAGAGAAGACACCGCACAACCCGCTGGACTCCACCTGTCCGTCAGTGAAGAAGGGAAAACAGCGAGAAGTTCCCAAGGCCAAAAAACCAACACCGCTCAAAAGAGTGAGTCCAGTGTCCACTTAAAGTTTCACTGTGTGATTTCTGTGCCACTGGTGTTATCGAACACAACCTTTTTAAACCGTTTTTTCTTGTGAATTCTGAGTCTGTTTTCGATCAGCATTCTTAAAGCTGTTTTGCTATTTGAACCCTTGAGGTCATTCTTCGGGAGAGAGAGGAAAGGAAACAGAACCGCCTGCTGGAGGAGAGAGACCCGGCCCGAGAGGCAGCCGAGGCTGGAGAAAAGGAAACTAGTACTAGTGAGAATCCTTCTGAAACCAGCATTGCTGACCATGACCAAGATCTTCACACAGGTATGAAACACAGCACTGTAATGTACTCGCATGTGATCAGAATATGAGATGTTTTGGTGTTGTCTAGCTTCAGTGTTTTTCTGATAAGCAGAATGAAATTGTCATAATCTGTATCAGATATAGATGACAACCCTGAACTCATTGGTACGGAGGAGTCCGAGAGTGGCCAGCCTGGTTCACCGACTCATCACAAGTTGGATGAAAGCATTTCAGAAAATGGAACACTAAAATCCTGGAATCCTAATTCCAATCCCAGTCTTCCTAAAATCCACAGCAGGAAGTTCAGAGAGTAAGAACATCACATTTGTTTTGTTTTAGTTTTGTATTTTCTTTTGGTTTTGTTTTTTTTCTGCTTTTTCTATAGTTTGTTTAGTTTTGTTTCTCAAACGTGTTTAAATGGATGCCTTATTTTCTGGCAATGATACATTTGCTTATTATATACTTAACAATAATAATAATTTTGAACAACAGCAACAACAAAAGAACAACAATAATAAGAATTATAATAATTATTATTATTCTAACACTTTACAATAAGGTTCATTAGTTGATGTTAACTAACTATCAAGGAGCAATACAGTTGTTACAGTGTTTATTAATCTTTGTGAATGTTAATTAATACAACTACAACTGTTCATTGTTTGTTCATGACCAATAATTAATACCAACAAATATAACTTTTTAATAATACATTAGTAAATGTTCAAATAAATATTAACTGACATTAATAAATGCTTTAGTTTGTTAATGTAGTTAACTACTTGAACCTTATTGTAAAATGTTCCCATTATTAATATAGTTGTTATTTATTGACATTAATTAATTGATAACATTGATGTTTGCTAATTCAACAGCTACTGCAACCAAGTGCTTAGGAAAGATGTAGATGAATGTGTGAGCAGCTTACTGAAGGAGCTGGTGAGGTTTCAGGATCGTCTTTATCAGAAAGACCCCATGAAGGCCAGGATGAAGCGCAGGCTGGTCATGGGCCTACGAGAGGTGCTGAAACACCTCAAACTCAGGAAGGTCAAGTGCGTAATCATCTCACCCAACTGTGAACGCATTCAGTCCAAAGGTAGAGTCAATTTACAGCAGCAAACTCACATTTTGGTTCATTGTTGCTGACGGATTGCCTGGTGTGTTAATGTAGGCGGTCTAGACGAGGCTCTTCACACGATCATCGACACATGCCGGGATCAGGGCGTCCCGTTTGTGTTTGCCTTGTCAAGGAAGGCGCTGGGCCGCTGTGTTAATAAAGCTGTGCCTGTTAGCTTGGTGGGCATCTTTAACTATGATGGGGCACAGGTGAGTAGTGTTAGTTGTGGTAAATATCTTTCTGTTATTGAGTAAGACTTCATCCTTTCAGATGTTTGTGAAGAATCTTGAATGGCATTACTGTAAATATGTCATGATATTGTTTCCAATTGTAATCGATTGGTGCACTTTGCTGATTTCGGTGTATTTGATGGCCACAGGACCACTATCACAAAATGATTGAGTTATCGGCTGAGGCCAGGAAGGCCTATGAGGTGATGATCGCAAATCTGGAGGCTGTATCACAGGAAGAGCAGGAGGAGCAGGAGGAGGTGGAGCCGTCAGGAGAACCTTCTGGAACTGAAGAACCCGAGTACAGTACGTCCTAAATATAAAGACTTAAAAATAGCATGAATTTATTGCTTTTGCATGCAGTACTGCAATTTCATTATCCTTTTAGTTAACTATTTTGTTAAACTACTCCATTAACTGTTAAATATGTAAATGAATAACTAAGCTGCTGGGTCACTCTGTGTCAAAGCAACCAAGTTTCAGAAACTTCCCCAGCTCTTTTATTTTAGTTAATAAAATATACATATATAAACAGATTTAAAGTGATTTCTGAAGGATCATGTGACACTGAAGGCTGGAGAAATGGCTGCTGAAAATTCTACTGTCATCACAGGAATAAATAAAATATATTTTACTGTAAAATAAGAGTAAATGGCAAATCGCAAAATAGCCAATTATTGATTGAATAATCAGCCTGAAAGGAGTTTTGAAAGCATCATTAAATATGTGACGTGAAAACTTATTTTAAATTATATTTAATTATCCACTCACTCGTTACTCTTTTTAATCTGTTTCTGTCTTCTCAGTGAAAGTCTGGAAGAGAATGCTCGAGAAAGATTACAACCACCCTTTCCTTAATTTTGAGGAGCGGTTTTCATCCATTTCTATTAGTTCAGAGCAGCTGCTGGATGACCATGAAGGAAGTTGATGGAAGTACATCGACGAATGAGACAAAATGGCTGTTTTCGCTTATTTTGTTTTGCAGAGCCGAGGTCACGCTTTTCTGTGACACGGAAACAGATCACTACAGAGTTTCCGACCCCGACTGAGCCTTTAGCACCCTCTGAAAAAAATGTCAGGAATAGCTTGAAGTACCAAATGTGCCTATCTAGAGGATTTTATGAAATAATGTAAATGTATATTCCTGGGACCTGGAATGGTGTATTAAATCAAGAGGCAATAGAGCTGAAAACAGAGAACTGCCCTTGACTAAAAATATTTTCTTATAGATACCACATACTTATAGTTTGATGTTTCCGCAGCCTGAATGGTGAATATTTTTGCAAATCGCTATTATCCCTCTATTTCTATTAATATGAGTGTAATAGTTTGATAAAATGAGAGATTTTAACCCTAATCTGAACTATTAAATTTATGTACGTTTACATTTGTAAATCAAATGTATTTTTCTTCTCCAGTTGGATGCAGGATTTTACTGATCATGACCACTGTGTTTGCTGCCCACATGTCGTCTTTATCGGCAGGGTGCCCTTGATTCTGAAGACTCAGAAAGTGAATGATTGTTATGACCAAGATCTGTTTGTGGGAATACCTCTCCTTCCTAGAACTTATTAAACACCACTTACCTAAATCCTAGACCTCACTTTTAATTTATAATTCTCCTCTGGCTGTTCCTCAACACTAGCTGAACCATTAATACTGAGTGCTGGAGGTGGTTCTCCTTTAAGTTCTCAGTGTTAGTTTAGCTCTATGTCTTTATGCTGTTGACTGCAGATAATAGGAAATGTGTGTGTTATGCACTTGTGTAGTACTCAGTGGTCTATGGCATATATAAGTAGCATAGAGCTAACAATTCAAAACTTCACTCAGCAGTAACAAATCATGTTCACATATAAACCTTTTTACCTGCTTCTATGTATTTTCTGAATGTTGACTTGGGGACCAAAAACTACTTTGTGATTGTGAAGGTTTTAGAATTGTCTCTAGTATTTGCAATAAATCCATTGCAATAAATAAACTTGTCAAAAATGTCTGTTTTTGAAAGACCATTATAAATGAATAGAAATCAGTAATGAATCTGTTGTGCTTAAAGGGATAGTTCACCAATTCCGTCCGTCATCATTTACTGACCCTCAGTTGTTCTTTCTCCTGCTAAACACAAAACAAGATATTTTGAATAATGTTGGTAACCTAATAGTTTCTGGTCCCTGTTGACTTCCATCTTCAGAAAGTATGTTAAACAGAAGAAAGAAACTTGCACAGGTTTGAAACAACTTGAGGGTGAATAAATGACATTTTTTATTAGATTTTTTTGGGGGGTGAACTATTCCTTAAAAGGGATAATTCACTTAAACTTAAATTAATTAAATTAAACTTCTGCCCTCAGGTTTCCACTTTCATGTCGTTCCAAGCCCATGAGACTTTTGTTCATCTTCAAAACCTGAGAATGTTGTTCCTCTGAAATTCCTTTCACCCAAACGTGTAACAATTCAAAAAGTCCATGAAGAGATTGTAGAAGAAATCCTCAGTGGTTTAATCCAAGTCTCCTAAAAAGACACTATCACTTTACTTTCTGAACAGATTTAGCTTTTAGCTTTTGTTCATGTAACAACACAATCAACACACAAATACAGTAAACCGCTTGATCAATATGGATTACTTTTATGAACTTTTTGGACCATCAAAGCTTTGCTGAAATGGACTTTAATGGACAGAAATTACAGAATTGATGACAGAATTGTCATTTTTTTGGTGAACTGTCCCTTTAAATGTAATTATCAGGTAATCTCACCCCAAAAAACTGGAAAAATACTTATAGGCTATCTGAGAATGTGAAAATAATGTTACCTGATCTGGAATAAAACCACCACTTCTTGGCTGAACCAGTTTTTTGAAAATGCTGCTTTTATCCATCTATGTTAAACGTCTTTGTTATATAACTTTTTATTTTACCTTAAGACAACTTATTAAAAAAAAAAAAAAAAAGGCAAAACTGTTGTTTATTGAAATGTTATGGTCAAAAATAAAATCATTCCTAGCCTTTGATTTTCTCAGGACATTGTCCAGCAGTGGATAGAAAACTGAATTACACATGCCACTGTCAGTGAAAGAATACAAGCAACTCAGGCTAGAAACACCAATGCACAACTGTGCAAACAGTTTTTACATAACTTCATATTACATTTCTTTCAGTGTTAAGCATCGCATTTTTACATCACAAACAAAATGCATATTTTTACCACAATGGATGATATAAATACAAAACAGAAAAGCTGCACAATAGTTCTTTCATGCTGAACCAAATGTTTGTCCTTCTATAGTGTTAAGTCAATGTTTGACTTAAAGTAACTCTTTACTGCTGCACTGCAGACCATAAATGTTCCACGATGAAAGCAGCTGACCCGTCTGTGTCTGCCGCTCTAACTAGCTTCTCTGAGGCACTCTATATAAAGTCAAAAAATACAAATAATAAATACGCCCCCCTGCCAGGCTGTTTTGGGCTTACTGCCCTTGTGTTTGGATATGCTCTGACTACCCTTTTGCGCAGATCTAATCTATTATTTGACAGTCTTAATTATGTTTTTTGTCTTTGAAGAGTGCTCAAGTTCAGATAATTATAAATCAGAAAGATGTGTCCTAAAATGTGTGAATATCAATAACTATTTTAACATTAAATCAATGTTATAAATATTCAATCAAATGGATTGAGAGCATCATACAAATACTAGATCTAGTTCAATAAATACACAGTAAAATCTTTAGCTGTGTTTGATCAAAGAAATCTCACACTTTTTATATTCACAGTATCATTGTGAATAAATATACAAAAGGAGCCGTCCAGTATTTTAAAGTGTTTCCATTAAACTATGACAATTTTTAACAACAGTCGACTTTTAAAGATCAGGAGCAGCGAGCACTGAGAAAACTGCCAGGTCCCTAGAGAGTGGCAGAAACTCATAGTGGGATGTTTTGTGGATGTCTGCACTGAGGTAGTAGGTTGGAGAAATATTTGAAAGGTTTAACAATTATTATAATGCTCTTTAGTGGGGTATTTTTTAACAGCAGTCGGTCAATATGTAATGGTTCAGAATGACGCTTCCTTTTAATCAAATTTTCAACCCATTTCTTCAGCTTCCAGCTGTTTAGCCTGAATTATCCACAGAACCTGTGCAAGCTCGATCTGCAGTTGTGCAGACTGACACAAACAACATAACGGGTGTGTTTCCCAAAAAACATTGCAAGCCAACTATGGTTGCAAATTTGCAGTTTCCAGAAACCATAGTTTCACCGAACAAAACTGGCATCGTAAAGTCATGTGGATGAAACTCCTTAACAACCAGAGTTTCTTGTTAGAATGACATGTGGATCAACAGATCATACGCTTGAGTAAAATAAGCAAGCTGACATATAATACATATACAAATATATATACAGATTTAATTCTATGTCTTTTAGTTTGTCAAGAGAATGAAAGCGCAGTTTTTGAAGAGTGTGAATGTGCTCTAGACACCAGGAGAACCGCGAATGAAGAAATACAGTGATTGACAAAGATATTATAGTCCTCAGATGCCATATTTGTTATCGATAATTTGACATTAATTTGACCGAAACGATTCATGAGCAGAAGTAATTACAGTAATGGCAGTTCTAGATTGTTGAATCATTGTGGTTCCAATAATCAGTCAGCAGTTTTGGGAATAAGTTATGAATAGCACTGGTAGTTTAGCAGCAAGTTATGTCACTGTACAGGAAACGCACCCCAGATCGCTGAAGGAACACTTCTCACATCTCTACTAACAGAGTGATTGACCGTTTGAGCAGGACACAACCAGACAATATAATCCCAAAGTCACAAAACAGTCAAGATTCACTTGAAAATGTTGTCAGGGTTTCCAAGTATCCCAGAGGTGCAGATGTTTTGTCACATTTGACCTCTTTGTGTCCCTCTACAGGGATGCTGTCTTGTAGTACAAGGATGTTATCACTGATAACGTCACTGACCATACTGTAGTCCTCCCTGACCAGAGGTTTCTGGTCTTCATCAACCTCGACGTACTCCGTAAGTCCAGCAGTGTTGATGCTGACGTGCTCACAATTACTACTGGAGCTCATCTGAGTGTTTTGGTCCTGGGCTTTTACTGGTGAGCCATTGCACTTAAGGTGAAGTAGTTGTTGAGGTTCTCCAAGGACACTTAGCTCATTGGAAACGGTCCCAGAGTGGTCATTTTTGCTCAGTGTTGTATTTAGATCCTGACTGCTGTTCAGTGAGATCTTGATGCTGTTCTGAGAGACCTTTTGTGCAGTATCTGTGGGACGATTTTCTCCCTTTTGGTCCTCAAGAGGAGCTTTGCCATCAAAATCCATTTCCTCATCATAGTTGGAGACCACAAGATACTCCACCTGACGGTCTGAACTCTGGACTATCTGAGGATATCCTGGAGTGATCAGAGCACTGAAGATCTCCTCAGACTTCCCACTCTGTGAAATAAAAAGTAAAATGACTTTTGTATGTTGGAACTGCAGTTTTGTGGGGTCAGTTCATTGTCTGTTAGAAATTGTTTTAAATAATCCCCTCCTGTTTTTGTGACCATGATAGAACATTTCAACACAGATTGTTCTCAGAAAGTGTCACAATGTAATGCAGATTTAGTGAAGAAGCTGTTATTGATGAAATTGACAGCTGACAAATTCTAATGTATTTAACAGCAAACCCACAGCTGTTTACACTGAAGTCTTAAGAGCAAAACAATAAAATAATGGCTCATTTAAAGCGATCGTTCCCCCCAAAAGGAAAATTCTGTCGTCATTCACTCCTGTGAAACACAAAAAAGATTTACAAATACAATTTTGATGACCAAACAATTGGTCCCTGTTCACTTAATTATATTTTAGACCATACGATGAAAGTGAATAGGAACCAAAACTGTTTGGTTACCAACATTCTTCAAAACATTTTCTATGTTTCACAGAAATAGTAAAACTAATCTGCACTACAACAAAACTGCACCTTAGGAAAATGAATTAATAAAATATGATATGATATAATGCATGGATTATGGTAGTGTCTGCTGTACCTTAAGGAGCTGAGTGTCTAAGCCATTAATTTTCGGTTCTGGAACTGGTGGCAGTAAAAAATGCTTCATCCTAGAGAAGAATAAGGAAATACAGACTTAAGTTGGCATCATTTTATTTTATTATCATAATTATAATCACACTGGTTGTAGTGCAACTTGTTTTATCCTTCGGTAAAGTTTTGCACTTGTTATTCTTCTAGGTACCGACATATAGCAGCTAATAAATAGGAAGGAAAATTATGTTGAAAAATAAATTCTGTATTCTGTACTATGAAGGAAAATCTGGGAAAACGTGTCTTTTTATGTACAGTTATGTAAATCCCTTTGTCATTGTGATAAGTTGAGTGGGATATCATGCTTACGGTTTCATCTTGACTGTCAGCGCTCCTGCAGTCAACAGGAAAATGATGACAGTAAGCGTGACGGCGATAATCATAACGGCATTCTGTGTGTCAGGCATATCTGAAATGTGAGAAACACAAAGCCTTGTTTACATTTTCGCTTTCAATTTTCATCATCTTTTAGTGCTGTACTCTATAATAAGTTCAAATAGATCTAAAGGCCTAGGTTGATAGAAATAGCCTGGACACTGTTATCTAAGACTAAAAATGCTGAGTAATGAAGCACAATGGCTGGAGGTGTGAGAGATTGGGTTACTGGTGCTGGTATCATCTTACTGTCTGGAACCTGGATGAATGCGGAGGGGCTCCATTCACTCCAGAGGCCGTGGTCTAGTTTACAGCGCACTTGCACAACGTAACTTGCTCCAGGCTGCGGACTGTAGATGCTAAACTCCAATTGTTTTCCAGCACTATATGACTAAAAACACAAGAACCAAAACTATGTCTTAAGTCATAATTACAAAACTCTTAAATGCAAAAAAAATTGACTCCTGATACAAAAATGTTCTTTTTGATAATAAATTGATAATAATTAATTAAAACAAGTGCTGTCATTGCGATTAATCACATTCAAAATAAAAGTTTTTGTTTATGTAATACTGTGTGTACTGTGTATAAATATATATAATATACAAATATAACATTTTTCTTAAATATATACATGCATGTGTTTGTATTTATATATACATAAATATACACAATACACACATATATATTATGTGAACAAAAACTTTTATTTTGGATGCGATTAATCACGATTAATCATTTGACAGCACTCATTAAAACAGAAGCAAATTTATATGAATACAGTATATGGAATATACATATTTTTTTGATGAAACCTTTTGATATAAACCTTTATGGTTTCAATATTATATCTGTCCCAATTGAAAGCCCTGGTCTTAAATTGTTTTGATTTTAAGCAGAAAAATGACAAAGCCTAAAAACATTTAAGAACCTTGATGACCTTGAAACGATTTGAATCTCACCTCCCAGCTGCTGTCCTCCTTGTCTCCGCTGTTCTCAATTTTTAGGCGAACTTCATATTTGATTGTTACCCACCCTGAACGTGTGTCTGCGTCATGCGGAGGCTGCCACTGCACCAGGAAATAGGGGCTGTTCGTGGTCTGCACGAAAGTCACATTTACAGCCTCTAAAGGATGAGGCTGCACTGTGTGGAACAAGATCAATCATCTTAAATGACAATCAGCTGCACAGACATCAGAATAGTAGAATCAGTGACAACAATAAATGTACTAAAAAAGGAAATAAACTGAATGAACTGAACATTTTTTATCACAATGACTCCAGCCTTTTTTTTTACAGTAGTGTATTTATGGTCATAAAGCATAAAATAAAAATGCCACATGCCAGCGCATTCAATCATCTGCAGTGGGATATTCGATAGTCGATACATGACTTGAGTTTCATAGTAGGCTATGCAAAGACACAAAGCTGTTCATCTTCACTCTGTTCAGTTAGTCAGCCAGAGCTGCTTCAGTTTAGTGCCATTTAGTACTTTTCCATTCCACACAGATGCTCTAAAAGTCATCATTGTTTAACTCACCGTTACAGATGGAAGAGCCCAGCGCGCACACATTTCTGGCTGAACTGGTTTAAGGGAAACTGTAACTAAACTGTAAATGTAACTGCACATGCACTGTTATCTATCTTGTGTTCTAGTATGATGATCTAACTGAAAGTTAAAAAGTTCAAAGAATAAATGTTTCACCGTAAAGATTTAGCTGATTTTGCTGTGTGTGCCCGTATGTAGCCACAGGAAATCTTTATATATGCTATATTTAGCAGGCGGCTCACTGCACTGTGACTGTTGTCAAAACAACACTGAAATTGGTCTCTGTAGTAAAACATCATTAACCATTCATGCATGGTCGGTATACGCTAGGGGTATATTGCAAGCACATAAAAACAAAAGCATTTCTGGATGCATTTCAATATTTTGTAAACACATTACATGCACTCACCGATATCCATAACATCAACTTCTACAGATTCCGAATAGGCTTTTCCCAGTGCATTGGAGGCCACCACTGTGATGTTGTATATGATCCAAATAGACGTGTGTTGCTTATCAAAATAACAGGAATTGTTTCCCGCCTTATGATAATCCGGACATTCAAAGACTTCCAAAGAACTGAAAAAGTTTTTGTTAGTTTGAAGTTTAAAAAGAATGACTTGCTGACTTATCTTTTGACAACAAATGAACCCAAACCTGTGATTTCTTATCAAATGTGTAAACATTAGCTCATTTACTATACTAGGTTTAGTGTGTTTATTAATAAGTGTGTGTGTGTGGTGTACAAATTAAACAAATATTAAGAGAATAAGACAAACTGAAGATACTTCTTCATTTATATAGAACAGAACTATCATAGCAAAGTTTCATTGTGAAAGAAATTAATAAGTGTATTCAGCAAATATGCAAAAATTGCTGCTTCAAACAAATGTTCTTTCAAGTAACCAATATTGATAAGGAATATTTCCTGAGCACCAAATCAGCATATTAGAATGATTTCTGAAGAATCATGTGACACTGAAGACTGGAGTAATGATGCTGAAAATTCAGCTTTGCCATCACAGGAATAAATAAAATAAAATAAATGAAATGTCTAAAACATATCAAACAAGAAAAAAGCCAACTGTAATGATATTACACAATATTACAGTTTTTACTTTTGCTTGGTGAGCAAAAGAGACTTCTTTCAATAACTGAACCAAAACGCTACATTACCTCAGTAACAGTTTATTTTACTGATACAAACAAAATCATGGAAAATATAACTTATATGTTAAACTATGTCATAACAGGCACACAATGAGGCAACTACCCATATTCTGATACAGGGAAAAAATAAATGGAAATATACTTTTTTTGACAGCAAGATGAACAATGCTGAGTAGTGATAGCTCTCACCTCTCTTTCCTGTAATAAAGCTGGTAGCTGGTGGCCAGTCCACCTGTTGATCCAGGCTCCCACCAGCAAGTGAAAGTCTCTTTCTCAGGTGAACGACATCTTGTTAGTCTGGGCCTCCCCGGAGGAGAATGACCTGGAAACATGATGTAATTCAAGAATATATGACAGCATATTCTATGTTATAATATAAGGACTAAATTAATATATGGTATTTCAAACACTATCAGACTTATTATTGAATGCTGCAAATAATAATAATTATTATTATTATATTATATTATATTATTATTATATTATTATTTTGTGTGTGGTAAAGTGTCTATGGGTGTTTCATATACTGAAAACTAAAATGAAGAAGAATTCTTTGAATTATACTTCCTTTAAATTTAGTATAGACTTTAAACATCTGTCTCCTATTTGCTGATGGATTATATACAAACAACAGGCCTAAAAAAATATATAAAATTATAGAAAATCGCTAAAACCCAATAGTACACAACAACAAAAATCGATGAAAACAACAATAACTGTGTGAATTTGTTCTTTGAATTTTATTTTTAACTGTTTCCCTCACTTACACACGCTGTGTGAGGTCCAAGAGAGGAGCCACATCAGAGTCAGGGCCTGCTCTGCATCTCTCCACATTTTTCCTGCATGAGAAACAAATGTCCATGAAGTCAATGAAGTGTCCACACCACGTTAAATACCAACTGTAGAGCTTGTTTCTACTTGAATCATCAAAACAACCACTCAGCATGTGTAAACACCTTCACTCATCACAACAGCTAAAAGGTCATCATGTGCACAAAATTGTATGCACTTTTGCATTGAGCTAACTCTGTGCCAAGATGATTTTATCTGATTACATTAATCTTTTCTTATCGTGATCAGTGAAGTAACTACACAGTGGTGTATTGGTACAGATTTTCTGTCTCAGAACTGATCAATGGTTATTTCTGACAGCCATGTTGAAAAGAATCAGACACTGCAAACGCAGGTGCAGAGAGGTGACTTCATGGAAAGTTACTGCCTTGGATGAGTTCCAATGAGAGACACAGTTTCAAAGGGCAATAAATGTGATTTATGTTTTTGGATCATTGTAGAAACACTTTGGTTCAGTCTTTGAATTGCATCTATATTCTTCATTTTATATTTACTCATTTACTTGCCATCAGATTTATTTGCAAATTCATAAGTAGCCAAGAATGAGATTTACCCAAATGGAACAAGTTATTTTCAGTGGTCAGTGCAGTTCTTTATTTGACCACATTATAGAAGGAAGTGGATTAAAGTCCAGGTTTAAATGACCTCAAAACATTTGACTTTAACTTTCTATTTCAGTGCCAGACAACTTCAAATATTTATTTACATCTTAGCAGCAGCAAGTTTGACAATATGACTATCAAAAAATAATTTGTATGTATTTTACAAAATATACATTCCTACACATTCTTAATATCAAATAATATAAAGTGATCAGTGTGAAAATAAAAATTGACCAGGAATGGTCTTTTAAAAACTGCTGGTGAATCTCTTATTATGATATATGATCTTGAATTCAACCTTTTTGTCAACTTGTTTTCTTTCAGTTCACACTGAAAGTGTTCACACTGAAACTGACTGGCCTCATTGATCTGAGCTTATTCACCTCCTTTTTTAAATGGCTAAATGCATTAATTGTGGATATTTACTCAAAAACTGAGGTGTATGAGCTCAGATCAATGAGGCATATGATCAATCAGTTCCAAAAAGAAATGCAAAACCTGTGCTAACTGAAGGAAAAGGTTGCTAAAAAGTTCAATCCATTATTTGGTAGTAATCACAAATTCATAAGAAATGTTTTGTAGGCCGGTCATTTACGATCAAGTGATCAAGAAGTAGTCAGACAGTCAACCCATGGCCGTCACTAGGCCTTTTTTTTGGGGGGGGGGGGGGGGGGGGCATGCAGTTCTTTGTCATAAATGCAGTTCACAAAATATCATGGGGGCGCAATTGGTTTCCCATTTAGGCCTACTGTAAAGTTTTTGCTGCATTCACCCCTCATCACACCTCAGTCATTTCCTCCAGCGAAAATGAAGCCCTTAACATATAAACACTTTATAAAACGATCATGCTGCCATTTTTATTTGAAATTTTTACTTTTAATATAAAACATATTCATTACAGTGCATGTGGCAAATAATATGTTTACAGGGCCTATAAGCTAAAGAACGAGGGTTGTGCTAAAAATGCACACAGTAAAATGTTGTGTTTCTACAGTAAACGTGTGTGCACGTTTTTGTGACATCAGGACACAGATTTGTATAATGAAAAGGGTATAACATAGGTATTATAAGGAGAAGGTGACTTTTCAGGAGATTACAGCATGTCTCCACTTTTCAAAACTTTTCAAAACACAGAATGGAGTGTATTGAAAATCTGAAATAGCACAAAGTTTCCTCAGAGGGCTAGGGTTAGGTGCAGGGTTGGTGTAGGGCGATCTGGATTCAGGAAGACTTGTATTTGTCTTATTCTATGCAATTCAGTGAAATACTGCAATAAGTTTATTATACCACCTTACCCTATTAGTCAAACACTTTTTATATTATTTATTTTATATTATATTATTTATTATTATTATTATTAGACCCTCATTGGGGGCTGAGCCCCCCTAAAACGAACATCTTAGAATAGCCCCTGATCCAGGTCAACCAAGCTGAAGTAAAAAAGATAGGCTACTGCTATACAGATATAAGAGGTCATGTGATGAAGATAGTCCATGGCCACAGCCAGAGTTTGAAAATGATTGAGGTCCGTGGTGAGGTCAAGAATTGTTCTTTTACAATAACCCCTACAAATACAACTCATTATACACGCTATAAACACTTATAATGTGACAGACATGTAGATGTTTTGGAGGGATTCCATTATTATTGAATGAATTTGTTAGTATTTTAAGTTGGGTTGGATCATTTTTATCAGTTGTTAGTTAATCATGCAACAATACTGCTAGTTTTCATTAATAATAATAATCATTGATGATAACTTTGTCTATAGAGCTATGAATGTTTTTTACATGATTTTATGAAAATTTAACTAGTATATGCTACTGAATGAAACACTTCTTCATGGTTAGTGTTTGAGGCTATTCTGATTACTGTTAGTTTATTTGCATACTTGCAAAGACCAAAAGATATATTAAAGGATTACCAATATAGTGAAATTCGATATAGCTTACCGCAATTAGGTATGTTCCGCAATAAAAAATAAAAAATAAAACATGATATTGACGGAGACTCACCTGGATCAGTTTCCCAATTCGAAATTACACACACATCTACACCTGTGATTTTCCCATATTCCACACACGCGATGCATTTTGGACAGACTTTTGGACGGACCACAGTCTTTCCTAAGCTCCGTCCCACAAAAATCGCGCACTATGAGAGTGGGAAAAGCCAAATACAAAGTCACCCTGCTGACACCGCAGTCCTTCTGAGTCTCCAGCTGCACACAAACAGCTCTAAAACTGCAGGAGAGTCTCGAGGAGTGGCATACAGCCGATGACATCACACACACACCTGCCATCACACACACACCTGCCACCATACCTGCCAGTGGCACGAGCAAAGTTCGTCAATGTAACACTTTGATGTTCGTCTAATAACGCCTTGTTTGGAAGTTTAAAAATAGTTTGATGTCTGAAGAACGACGAACAAAGGATGCTCCGTTTCGGAAATGGGGCTTTTTAGACGTTTGTAGATATACAGCGCTATAGCCTACAATCATATAGAGAAAAAAAGACCAAAAGACAGGCCTATAAACAGACAAATAGCTAGATAGTGTGATACTGTTGCAAATATGCAAATATCTTTAACTAAATGGTTAAAGAATCAGCATTCGCACTTTCTTGAAAACCCTAAGGAAAATATATATATTTATTTATTTAGCCTATATCATTTTTATATTTAAGGATCTATTTAAATGTGACAAGAAAACCATTAAAATTCCATAGGCATTTTAGAATGATATTCTGAGTAAAAAAATAAATAAATTCCTTATCCTTCCTTCCCTGTTCAGTGATTCAAGAAAAACTGAAAAAGTAATTTTCATAATGTGGGCGGTGGGGGTACCTTGGAATTAAGAAAAAAAGAAAGAAAAAAAAAAGGTTGACAAGAGCTCAGAACGGTTTCATGGTGACAGATTCATCTTCGTGGGAAATAATCATTGAAAAGCATGACTTTTCTCAACATCTGATTTGACTATAAGAACATAGGCTACTGTACTTCCGTTTAAGCACTCGATGAGCTGCTCAGTCAGGAGAGAGATGAACGCCTTCCTCTTTGTTAGACATCAGGAAGTAATGAACACACACACGTATGTTTTGAAAGTTGGATTTCCCCACATCAGTCAGTGCAGCGAAGAATTTCTGTATTGCTTAATAATGGGATACGTGTCAACATCTGATCCGTCTGCGGTATGTGCGCTCGATGTTTACACTCTACCTGATGTTGCCTTTTTGTTTGTGTTGAATTCTGACCTGTTTTTAATTTCTTGTTTGTATGTTTACATTTAGAATTTAGAACAGATATGTAACTGCATTCGAAAATAAAAAGCGGGAAAGAATGGCGTTTCTACTTAGTTTTCATTCAGCACATACAGTATAACATAACTTATTCGGTGGCTGACAAAAACTGTAAAAAAGTGAAAGTGTCTTGAAGGTAGTTCAACCAAACTGATCATGCTTCCTTCATTTGCGTTTCAAAACTGATTGACTTTCTTCTGTGGAACATAAAATAACACATTAGGAAGAATGACATTCTGAGTCTTCAATTGCAAATGAAAAAGTGAAAGAAGATATTCATGACTTGTGCTTTCATTCTGTCTTCTCATTAATTGAGCATGGAAGTGAGTAAATCATGACAATTAAGGAGCTATTTTCATTTACCTGACCCTTTTAAACAACTTTTTTTTTTGAGGGGGGACTGTCATACAATTTTAGCAGTTTTGCTGTTATTTTCAGTCATTGTGGCATTCACTGAATTTTTAAAAAGTTCCATATTTTGTATTATTATTTCTATTTTAATGTGACACCTCAGGACACTGATTGGACTGCCGCTTCAATGTCCCATTTTGCAGGTGCTTTGCTGAACATTTCAATCTGAGCTCAACCAATCACAGCTGTGCATCAACCGTTTTCCTCAATCATGTCGGATTTGAATGACTCTTTGAACATAAACTTCTTGAAAGAGTCTGTATTGAAGAGGCTCTGTGAGTCCCTTGACAAGGCCAACAATAAGGGATGGCGAAAACTGGGGGAGATTGTGAAAAGTGAGAAGCGATTCAAAGTGAGGTAATGACTTTTTCTCTCTTCCTTTTAATGTAATATACTAATAAACTCAAAGTCTTTTTCTTACTGTCTCCTTCCACTCACATGCACAGTCTGGATGATATGGACATGTGTTCCCTGAAGGCTTTGGAGGCGGACGGAAGTCCTTCCCGCAGTCTGCTCAAACTCATTGGAGATCAGGGATGTATGGTGGGTGAACTGGTGGAGTTTCTACAGATCATGGGTCATACGGATGCCCTGCAGTGTCTGAAATCTCCAGGTACAACAGCCTCTGTGGAAATGTGGTACAGAAAGAGTGTATGTTTCTATAGTGCATCACATTATCAAATGTTGTTTGTTTTGTATATGCTCTTGAGTCTGTACTAAATATTTATTTACAAATGTGAAAGTGAAATTGAAACATGACTGTGACACAGGCTTGAAGAAGTGATATTTCTCTTAGGCCCAATGCAAAATGCAATGCAGTTTTTCCTGCAAAAATTGTCAAAGAAAATATGAATTCTGTGTAATGGATTTAAAAACGCTAAAATGTGTTAATATGATAATATGTGGTTATTAATATTAAAATATTAATGTGGACAGCTCACACAAAAGTCTCTTTAAAACCATGCTGCTTTCTGCTAGTCAGTGTGACGAGTTTGTGTGACCAATTTTTTACATTTTTGCGAAATCTGCATGTAAATTTTTTTTTTTCACATAAATTCCTGATTGCTGATTTTTTTTTGCCTGCTAGTATAACAACAGTAAATATTCATGCTCCTTTACTTACACTCTTTTTTTTTTGTAAATGAAAGCATTACTGTAATACGCAACTTCCAATGACGCACATTCAAATTCTGCTGAAATTTCTGGCATAGATTATGTGCAGATATAGTCTAAAGTGACTCATTTGCATTCATGGGTCAGTTTCAGTTGCTGTTTTCTGAATTGATCTCACAGGAATTCAAATCATCGTCCAGCCGCAGTCGGTGGCTGTCATTGCTGGACACAACCTTCGTCTCAGTTGTTATGCGGTTGGTGCTTCACATGTGCAATTCAAGTGGTTTAAGAAAACGGAAGAGGTGTGTAGATGTATAATATTGCAAGCAAGCAACAGAACTAACTTTCAGCCATTCACATGAATAACATAACTAAGGTAACCCTTCAGGTACATAACAGCTCCTCCCCAGACCTGGTGTTCAGTCCAGTCCGGCTCAAAGATGCAGGGTTTTACATCTGTCGAGTGAACTGTGGAAACGCGTATGAGTTCAGTCACTGGGCCCAAGTAGATGTCCTCGATGTTCCACCAAGATATGGTAAGTCATTTCTGATCAGCAGAGATAAATAAGAAATTTGGTTGAATTGTCTTGATTAGCACTGATATTAAACTTGATGCTTTTTCTTCAGGATTAGTGTCTCTGGCTTCAGAGGGCAGGCCAAGGGTGCTGATCCAGCCTCAAGCCCAAAGGCTGCTGGTGGGAGATTTACTCTATCTGGAGTGTGGAGCTATTGGAAGACCCCTACCACAATATCAATGGTACAGAAACGGAGTGCCGATCAAAAAAGCCACTAAGAGGAAGTACACTGTAAGAGGACCAACAGATGCCAAATATTTGGATAAATTCACTATTGTTCACTTTGGTTAGATTTTCTGAGACCGCTTGGATGAAGTAGATTTAAAAAAAATATCCTACACTGTAAAAGAAACGACACAGAAAATGCTAGCAAGTTTCACAAATAATTCCAAAGAACTGAGAAGTAATACAGTGAATTTAACATGAAATTACGACTGAAAAAGACTGAAATTATACTTTCTTGTAAAATTGTACTATGTAGTGAGAGTGATTTAATTATTATTATTATTATTGTTTAAATTTAGGTCAAGAATTTGTTGCCAGAGCACCAGGGAAGATATCGCTGTGAGATCTTCTGCAGTAATGAACGAACGTGGAGCAATGAAGTGGATGTTGTTGTTCTAGGTATGCATCATGTCTTTTGTTTTATATTTATTCTTTGGTTAGATCTGAAGAGTAGTGAGTTAAAGGCACAGCTCACCCAAACATTTGAATTCTGTCATCATTTACCCACCCTCAAGTTAGTTGTTGGTCCCCATTCACTTACATATTTTTTTCTTCTTATTTTCTCCGTACTTTGGAAGTCAGTGAGGACCAGCAACTGTTTGGTCAAAATCTTCTTTTGCATACAGCAGAAGAAAGAAACTCATACAGGTTTGGAACAACTTGAGGGGAGTAAACGATCACAGAATTTAATTTTTTTTTATAAGTGTTTCTGTAGCTCAGTTGGTATTCGCATTGGGCTACGAAGCGCAAGGTTAGGGGTTCGATTCCCCCGGGTACACATGATAGGTAAAAAACTGATAGCCTGAGTACACTGTAAGTCGCTTTGGATAAAAGCGTCTGCTAAATGAATTAATTTAATTTTATTTGAATTTATAATTTTCGTTTTAAGGCTGGAATACGTTACACGATTTTGAAGAGTTTAAAACATGTCATACGCTTGTCGACTTTGCAAATGGTTACAGAGAAAAACTGGTCATCATTCACCAATCAACTTTGCATTACACACTACCAGATATTTAAGTTTTTCGGAAATGCTGAAACATGTTCCTCTTTGCTTGAAGACACATGACAAATGAAAAAAATATGTGCTCTAAAGTTGACTTAAAATATCAAACATGTCTGATACCTTCCAGTTGTATGAAAGCATGTTTGTATATAGTTCCCAATATGTGCATACTGGCTGCTACTTTTGGAAACTAGTGCTGACTGCATTCATACTGCAAATCTGTGCAAAAGTTGGTTAGTGTATTCTAGCTTTTAGTTTTTACGGTATAAATCTAACATTCAAAACTGCAGGTCAGTATAGTTCAGATGCCTAGAAATGGTCTTTGCAATGTCAAATATTCCCTCTACAACTCTAATGCAGAGACAATTTGTATGGCAATGTAATTAATTCTAGTGGACTGCCTGTATAATGTTAATGGTCAATTTACCAAAGACTGCATTTTTTAATCTGTATTTACTCATTTTGTGGTCCAACCTTTTATTCTTCCTCAAGAAAATCCTTGCCATTCTGAAATGAAAGATCCAAGAATATCTCATGAAATTTCAGGAGCAATGGAGTGCTCTGAAGGTATTATCTAAGATGTAGTGGCACCTTCTAACATCTACAGACTTTTGACCTTTGTGGAACCTGAATCTACTTCATTTCGTACTAAATAATCATACTTTCACCCTGATTAATGCATGCTGTAAAAACTAATGAACGTTCCAGGTTTAAAACAAGCATATATGGGATGCATTTGATTGCCACAAAAAATTTGAATACATTTAGGTCAACATGATTTTCTGTGATAATTGATAACATGAGCTTGTTTTGAACCCGGGGCACCTTTAAACGTTCTTCAGCTACTTACTTACTCTCTTCTCTTGCCTGCTTCATTGATTGAGATGGAGGAAGACCCTTTGATATATCTGATCTGCATGACTGTTGCCTAAAAATGAGAACATTCCCATTCCAGTTGTAAAGGATGCAGTGTGAGAACAAAATGTTTTTGTGGCAGGGTTCCAGTGTGGCAGGATGGGGTTAGTTATCATACCTCAAAAATAGGTTTTTGGTCTTGAAAAATGGTTTCCTCTTGTGATCTATAAGCATTATTTTCTCTTCATTACTGTCATAATTGTGTTCCTTTAAATACACATAATCTAAAAACTTAATATATTTCTCTTTTATAGATGATTTTTTGATTATTGAAAGGGGTAAGTTTTGTTCCCTTTACATTTAGTCTTGAACAGTTTGGGCTTTTATTGAGACAGTGAATGATCATGCTTTTTCCCCATCAGAATACAGTCTTGAGAAACCTTATGGTGAGTTGACCAAATAATTACTATAAACTAACGTAACCTGAATACAAACGAGAGTCTCATTTTTCACACTGAACGTTTTTCTTCTTTTAGCTACAGACAAAGTGGCTCTTCTGATTGGTAACCTCACATATCGAAACCACCCGCAGCTGAAAGCACCCATGGTTGACGTGTACGACCTCACCAATCTGCTGCGGCAGCTCAACTTTAAAGTGGTGTCTCTGCTGGATCTAACCGAGTCAGAGATGAGGAACGCTGTGGAGGAGTTCTTGTCCCTGCTTCATAAGGGAGTGTATGGTACTGTGACTTCTATAGAGTTTATGCTACTGTAGTCTCCTATAAACATTGTTCTAACCTTGAAAGAGTAACCTAACATGATTTTTGGAAAGTATATAAATGTTTGAGCCAACTTACAATATGTTAAATCATTAGTTCTCCAAAGAACCTCTCAGTCGACAGTGTTGTTTTTGTTTTTTTAATTCAAGAACCTTTTGTCCACTATAACAGAAGTATACAGTGACCAGGGGCTGTATGGCTCTGAAAAGGTCAAAAAGCACCATTAAAGTACCATATCATTAAAGCTTTCACATATTGAAACTTTGTGTGATTATATCACATGTGAAGTAATATCACATTTTTTGGACATCTTTCATGCCAAAGCTGGCACAACACATATTATATGAATATATACACTAGATGTGCTAATGTTGCGATAATGAACATGCACAATGTTATTACTGTAGGCACTTTAAAATACTCAGAATAAATCTATACACCTTATTATCTGATTTTAGATCATTCTTCTTATTGTGTAGATTTTTAGAATGCAAATGAGCATTGTGTGTATGCTACATAAAAATGTGTTCAGCTTTTCGTATTTATAATACTTAATATATATTTTTCATCGTTTTGTTTACACGTTTACACATTTTTTTAACTGGACTAAAACATGCAAGCCCAGAAAAGATATTGATACTGGTTACAGTTGGTTTCTGGTCTTTATAGTTGTGTTCTTTTGCGCTTCAATCAGTTTGAAACATTTGTTTACTCTATATTAATTATGCAATGTTTTATTTAAACGTTTTCAAATGTTCAAGTTCTTTTTTTTAGTTGTTGAACTTGCTTTTAATAGAATAAGACTGAAGTTTGTTTATCTTTTCAGCCCTTTATCTGTAATTAAATGCAACACCGTATTCTGTGATAAATGTTTCAGCACTCATTGTGATACGTAAATTTGATACCGTCACATGCCCGATATGTACACAAAGTTGAAATGGACATCTTCAGCCAAGAGAAAACTTTTGGTTTTGGTGAATGTTTGGTTAATGCTTCATGCAAAGCTATCATATGACTTGAGATATTAAATGTCAAACTGAGCTTCTTTTATGGTACTTTTTCAGTCATTTTTGGAGGTTGAAAGTGTGATTCACTATTCACTTTCATTGTGTGGAAAATAACAGACAATAACACTCTGTAAAATATCTTCTATATATTATTTAGGGTTCAACAGAAGAAAGTCATACAGGTTTGGAATTACATGAGAGTGGGTAAATTTTTTTTTTTATTGAAATGACTCTTTGACTATTGCTCCTCCCTTTAGGTTTGTTGTATTATGCTGGACATGGTTATGAGAACTTTGGGAACAGCTTTATGGTACCTGTTGATGCCCCAAATCCGTACCGTTCAGGCAACTGTCTCTGCGTTCAGAGCATTCTGAAGCTGATGCAGGAGAAGGAGACTGGACTCAATGTCTTCCTCCTCGACATGTGCAGGAAAAGGTGTGTATTTTGTGGTTCCATATCATTTTCATATTGGTAATTCATGCATTGGTTGTCATCGTTTTAACATTAATTTATTGCTTCAGAAATTTACATGACGATGCCACGCCAAATGTTGTGCTCCAAGTTACAGCCAATATTGTGTTTGGATATGCCACGTAAGTTACTGAGGGTCTTTCTTTTTCATCCAGAAATAACATGAAGTACATTTTGTTTACTATCTGACCAGTTATGTTGAGATGTATTATGTTTCTGAAGTTGCCAAGATGCTGAGGCTTTTGAACTGAGCTCAAGTGGATTCACCAATGGAGTCTTTATTAAATTCCTGAAGGAGCGCCTCCTAGAGGATGAGAAGATAACTGTTTTGCTAGACAGAGTGGCTGAAGGTGAGGCAACCGGAGGGAGTATGGTAAAGTTAAATGAAGTATTACGGCGTTTATTAGTTAAACGCAGGTCCATTAAGCCCAAACAAATGATTAACTGATTTTAATCGTGTACTGCTACTTTCAGTTCTTACTTATTTTGTACTTTACTGCTTCAAAGGTTCATTTAAAATATTAAAATAAATAAAATTATATTTAATCTACTCATGTTTGGTTGCATGTCTTGACAATCAATCTAATGTTCTGATTGTTTGTAGATATGGGTCAGTTTGACCCCACAAAGGGTAAGCAGGCTCTAGAGATCCGCAGCAGCCTGTCAGAGAGACGGTCCCTCACCGATGCCATCCGCCCCGGGGACTACTCCGATGCCGCCGAGGCACATAATCTGCTCTGGGCTAAAGCTAATGGTAATGTCAGCTACTTCAAAATATTCTTCAACTCCTTTGAATAACCATATAAAACAGGTTCCAATTTTTTGGCAAAATGAAATCTATACAAAAAAGTTCTGTTAATAAAAATCTAAATTTTCGTGATTACTACTAATGAAAATATTATAGTATACACTCACCGGCCAATTTTTTAGGTATACCTATTCAATTTCTTGGTAACACAAATTTCTAATCAGCCAATCACATGGGAGCAACTGAATGCATTTAGGGATCTAGATGTGGTGAAGATGCTTGCTGAAGTTCAAACTGAGCATCAGAATGGGGAAGAAAGGGGATTTAAGTGACTTTGAACGGGGAATGTTGTTGGGGCCAGACGGACTGGTCTGAGTATTTCAAAAACTGCTCATCTACTGGGATTTTCACGCACAACCATCTCTAGGGTTTACAGAGAATGGTCTGAAAAATATAAAATATCCAGTGTGCCACAGCTGTGTGGACGAAAATGCCTTGTTGATGTCAGAGGTCAGAGGAGAATGGGCTGACTGGTTAGAGATGATAGAAAGGCAACAGTAACTCAAATCACCACTCGGTACAACCAAGGTCTGCAGAATACCATCTCTGAACACTCAACATGTTGAACCCTGAAGCAGATGGGCTACAGCAGCAGAAGACCACACCGGGTGCTGCTCCTGTCAGCTAAGAACAGGAGACGGAGGCTACAGTTTGCACAGGCTCACCAAAATTGGACAATAGGAGTTTGGAAAAACATTGCCTGGTCTGATGAGTCTCAATTTCTGCTGCGACATTCAGATGGTAGGGTCAGAATTTGGCGAAAATAACATGAAAGCATGCATCCATCCTGCCTTGTCTCAACGGTTCAGGCTGCTGGTGGTGGTGTAATGGTGTGGGGGATGTTTTCATGGCACACTTTGTTTAAACACCACAGCCTACCTGAGTATTGTTTCTGATCATGTCCATCCCTTCAGGACTACAGTGTACCCATCTTCTGATGACTACTTCCAGCAGGATAATGCACCATGTCACAAAGCTCAGATCAACTCAGACTGGTTTCATTGAAAATGAAAATGAGTTCATTTTACTCAAATGGCCTCCACAGTCACCAGATCTCAATCTGACAGAGCAGCTTTGGGATGTGGTGGAACGGGAGATACACATCATGGATGTGCAGCAGACAAATCTGCAGCAACTGTGTGATGCTATAATGTCAAAATGAACCAAAATCTCTGAGGAATGTTTCCAACACCTTGTTGAATCTATGCCATGAAAAATTAAGGCAGTTCTGAAGACAAAAGGCGGTCCAACCCGGTACTAGCAAGGTGTACCTAATAAAGTGGCCAGTGAGTGTATTTCTAAAGTATGATTTCATAATATATCTCATTAAAATTATTTAATATTATATATTCCGTTTTAAAACATTAAATTAAGTATTCATAACAACCATATATATATATATATATATATATATATTAGTTATTTCTTCCTCACTATATTTTCATCAACAGTGTTTAAATTAAAATCATTTAATTATTATCATGACGCATATTTTTCCTCTTTTCCATCAGTTGACAATAAAAAAATTTTTTTTAAAAACCTTGATCAAATATTTTAATTTCATCTCATATGGTCACAACATGAGATGAGTACTATCATCACATCTGATGATATTAACAGATGATAGTTTTTGATGAGTGAAATACTGTAGTACTGTAAATGTAGTTTTTCTCATAATTTGTCAAACTTTTGCATTTGTGTTTTAACCCAGAACTGCCGCAGAGTAAAATTCTGGACTTTGAATGTGGAGTTCAGATAAAAATGGACTTTGCTGCTGAGTTTTCCAATGTGCTGGTCATCTACACCAGCATTGTGAAAAAGCCAGAAGAGATGCTGTCTTGTCAGGCACACATAACTAACCTCCCTTTGGTAAGTGGTCTTTGTTTTTATTGTGGAGAAAGAAACTGCAATTATTCTCAATTACTATACCATTAAAAAACTTTATTCTCCAAGGACACATTAAATTGAACAAAAGCAATAAAAACCTATTTGTTAAAAATACATAAGTTATTGTAAATTCTAATAATATTAGACCATAAGAGACTTCTTTCAAAAAAACGGTAGTGTATATCTGCAGAAGTCAATGTAAAATACTAATCAGTGTAATTATTTAGCTAGACAATATAAACTAATGTAAAAAAAATAAGTAGTAAGGTATGTAAACAAGAAACATTTCTTAACATATGTTTGCGATAAATAATGTTTTTCCTATTACCTGACTTTGAAGGACCTGGATGTGGACCCTAAGCTGATGAACAAAGAAACTCTGGAGGAAACAGGAAGCTTCCTACTTTCAGGGAGTCTTCCTCAGCACTGCCTCTATACCAGACTCAGCTCACTGCAGAAACTCAAGGTACAGCTCAAGACTGACTGACAAGATGTCTTTAGCTGGATCTAGATCTGATTTACAATACACGTATAATTACCTTGATACCTATTTTTCCTTCTAATACCTTTCTTCCTGATTTACAGGAGGAACTAGCCTTCACTGTCTGCCTACAAGTCCTGTTTAACTCCCTAGACGACCTGGTCCAGTGGAACATGGATGTTAACGTCGGAAAGCCCCTCACTGCCAAACTGGATCTCAACCGTCCCACCAGGAAGAACAGCTGTCAGCTGACGTGTCCCATGCCGCACAGCCCCTCGACCAGCCCCAGCCACAGCCCTGCATCTGACCGCCGCTTCCACAGCCAGGGCCCATGCTTCCCCCAGCAGCACAACAACCCCTACCTCAACGTCTGCGAGCCCCTCCACGGAGCTGTAGGGGGCTATGGGGACTTTCGATTGTACGTTGACCATACACATCAATATGAGAATATGCCATGCTCGCCCTACCTGAACCCACCAAGTATTCCCATTGAGACCACTGATGACATTGACGACATGCAGAATGAGTTCATGAATAGTTTGCAACTCTATAACCATCCCTGAGTGAGTACACAGTGGTAAACCATTAATTTAAGGGATACTCCACACATAAAAAAAATACAATTCTCTCATCATTTAGCCATCCCAGATGTTTATGACTGACTTCCATTGAATGAACATCTCCATGAGTCAATACAATGGAAGTGTATGGGATCACCAAAGTTTGCATTTGAAGCATCGGCTTTGTCAAAAGGTCTTAAAAGTTGTCAAAAGAAAGTCATATACATCTGGGATGGCCTTAGAATGAATAAATGAAAAGTCCTTTAAAGACTGTGGAGATAATATATTAAAGGTTTTTTAGCCTTTTTTATAATAGGACAGATCAGAGCTGATGGGTGCCGGGATTGGGAAAGAGTTGGGATTTGAACAGCGTTATATGACGTGTTCTGCCCACATGGCTATCAGTGATTGTAATGCAAAAATGTATCATCTCAAGTGATTGTCTAATCTCTATCAGTTTTCAGTCTTTATTTTCATGTTACTAACTTATTACAACACCTCCAAAATATTTTAGCATAAAGAAAATACTGTAGCAATGTTACTGTAAGTATATAGTAATTTAAAATATTTTATGTAAAAAATCCTGTCACCTTTTTACATCTCAAAACATCTTTCTTCATATAGATTTTAAACATATTTAGAAAAATTGTCTTTATTTTTAAACAAAAAGTGCATGAATCAAATGTCATGATTATCTTTTAACATGTAGATATTGTTCATAACTCTGGCTTTGAAATTAAAGGTTACTCAATGTGAGAAGGTCAGTTACAATTTCATAAAAAAGAAAAGAAAGAAACAAGAAACCACTTAAAAACAAGTAATTGATTAAAAAGAATAACTAGAAATCCAATGAAAATAAATTTCTGAACATCTCGTGTGATCAATATTTCTCAGTAAATGGTAACTTAATAGTTTCACCGCATAAACAAATGCGTGTCGCCAAGATGTTAGGCAACTAGATGACTTTGACTTCCTCTTCACATTACATAACAGTGCACTTCTAACCTCAGCCTTGGATTTCATCTCCACAAATGCGGCCGGAGTCTTTTATTTGAGCTGCCCCACATCCATGTTCTGAAGGTTTTTGTATCTGACCCATGATGGACTCCTTTTCCTCCTCCTGAGGCACCTCTCCATCCACCATCTTGATCAGTTCTTCTGGCACGTCAGTGTCATCTCCGGCCTGCTGGATCATATTCTCATCATGTTCACTCTGGGAAAAACAAACAGCAGGACAGTCGAATAGCACTTCTTTCCTCGTATTCTGTTCGCAGACATTTCTAAAGCATGACTTTATAAATAAAACAGAGCATTAGCTGATTTTACATATTTAAACTACTTCGTCACATTGTCTCTCAAGACACTTATTTGTTTTCGTTTTAAAATTATTAGTGTTGATTAGAGCATGACATTTTTTTGTTTTTTATTATGTACAGATACTGGTCATAACTGTGACACTTTTTTACTTACAGTAGTTTAGCAAGCCAGTTTGATTAGAAACAATGAAAAATATAAATAAGACATTCATTGAAATAATAAGAAAGCGTTCTTTGAAATAAAGCAAAAGTAAATAAGTTGATTATACAAATACCTGAACGTTTTTATGATTTAAGTACATTTTTTAATTATTAATTCTGTTTTTATGTAGATATAATTAATAGTTTCTTAAAAGAGAATTTTGTCATCAGAGAATAGAATAGTTAATCATTTTCAACTTTATGAAGGCGTTGTGTAGAATAAAAAGACTAGACTATTTATTTACTAAAGTTTGTTTAATAATAAGTACATTTGCCTCTGTGATTATTATTATTAATGATGGTAAACTCATAAAATTAATTCATTTCAGAAAAAATATCTGATCTAACAATTCAAATCCTGAATGGTTACAGCTTTGCCAACTGTTACAAGTTTATTTATTTCTACATTAACCTTAAGTGTGCACTACATTCGTTTAATAGCATCTCTGTGACTATAGATGTTATATATGGTTCACTATCAAGGGGCCTTAGCAAACTTCTAAGAGGGCACATAATATTCCTATCTACTTTAAAATTAGACAAAAGATGTAAAAGAAGCTATATCAATTAAAAGAATCTAGATATTTTCTTATCGGTATCCTCTAGGTAACCTAATTGTAACCTAAATGTGTGACTTCTAGACATGTAAAAGTCATAACTTCATTTTACATTTTTATACATTTTCACTATAGAGTTAAAGCTCACTTTAGGGATTAAACACTACAGGTGGTTAAGCCCTGAACATCCAAACTCACTATTTTAGTTTACTATATTATGCCTTAATCTTTTACCACAATCTGCACTGCAACCTTCACACACTTGATAGCCTAACCATCTCTGCAAACTCATGCTATTCATGTGCTGCTTAAGCACAGTTGTTCATGGACAGGAATAACTGAAAATATTTATTTATGTGCTCCTGGGACTCTCACCTTTTGGAAGACAATATTTTTCTCTTAAACAAGTCCTCAAACAAGCCCTTACAGAGGGTTCACCACAAGGTGAAAGCAAAGTCAGACTTGACTTTGCAAAAAGACTTCTAAAAAGCCTGACCACTTCTGCAAAAGCATTCTTTGTGCGGCTGATATTAAGATCAAGCTGTACCAGAATCATGAGAAGATAAAAGTATATTGAAGGCTTGGAACAGCTCGTGATCCAAAGCAACAACATCTGTGAAACACGGTGGAGCAGTGGGAAGGCATGAGCATGCATGGCTTCCAGTGGCACTGTGTTAATGCTGTTCATTGATGACGAGACAAAAGACAGAAGCAACTGGAAGAATTCTGAAGGGGGTATACTCTCTGCCCTGATGGCCAAGTCTGTCTCCTGATCTCAACCCCATTGAGCATGCATTTCACTTGCTGAACTAAAATCAGAAAGACCTACAAACAAACAGCTGAAGTCGGCTACAGTAAATGCCTGGAAAAGCATCACAAACGAGGAAACCCAGTCTCTGGTGGTGTCCATGATTTCCAGACTTAAATCAGACTTAACTGCTGAGCTTTAGTCTGTCAGGTGTATACAATGAAATACTGACTACAAGAAACATTTACCTCTGTTTGAATCGTGTGCTTACACAAAATAAATAAATAATAATTTCATGATATAATGTCAAGAAATGTTAAAAGAGGTAAAAGTCACAGCATTAGAGTGTTGAACAGAAAGTTCAGGAACTCTGCAAACGGCCAGTTTGCAATTAATATTTAAGGACTGTAAGTAATACAATCCTCCACTGCAGACTGTTTTTCTCAGCACATGAAAAGCACATAGAATAAATAAAAGGCTACGCTTATAACTACATCCACATTTGTGAATACAGAGTGTACCACACAGATGAAGTGTGAATCTGAAGTTGTCAAACATCAAGTTGTGCCAGCACTGGTCACAGTACCTGCTCCATCTCAATTGAGGGTTATGTTACAGGATTTCCAATCATTTGATCAGGCAGGGCTGTGGCCGCCTCCTGACACTCATGATTAATTTAAAACAGGAAGCTGCAAGCGTACACCAGTCCTGCCAAGTCACCATGGCTGCAGTAGTGAAGGGAGGGGGGTTGGTGTCTCTGGGCACCTGCTTCTGAAAAAGACACACCAGAAGAGATGCATCGCCCCAGCCGCACACAGCACAGCTGCTGCCAAAGATCGCTCTTCTCCATGGCTGGTGTCAGACAGCTCATCTTACTTCTTCTCTACTGTGAGGGGATGAACACTGGTATGTGCATGTCTGCTTCTTAGTGTAGTATCACATTTATGGGGCCTTATCTTTTTTTTAAAGCTTTGACATTATGACCTTGTTATCATTTAGTCCCTTTATCTGTTGATTTTTCCAGTGTTTCTAGGGGATCTTAATGTGATTGTTAAATTATTGTAAATCATTTTAAAATCATTCCTTGTTGTTTTATTAATCTGGATTGAGGCTTCTAAGTCATGCAACTTTCATTTAACCTTGACTAGGCCGGTCTCTAGCAGAACGGTGAGTAGGTAGCGTCGCTTATTCAGTGCAACATCATATGGCGTGTCTTTTCTTTTCTTTTCTTTTTGTTTTTTAGAAACAACCCCTTCCCCTCAGTCTGATCCTTTAATTACAACACGAAAAGCTGTATCCAAAGGTACGATTACCCTGCCATACAGTATATTATTATCCAGAACAAGTATTCATTTGACATCACTAGATTACATCAATAGATATTTGTTAGTGCACAAATGATAAAATTATTACAGAAGTTAACCAGGAAAAAAAATTGCTTAAGAATATATTCACCCTCAGGCCATCCAAGCTGCAGATGAGTTTGTTTCTCCTTCAGAACAGACTTGTGAATTTGGAAAAATCACTATATCCCTTGTTCCCCAATGGGTGCCGTCAGAATGAGACTCCAAACAGCTGATAAAAACATTACAATAATCCACAAATAATCTACACTCCAGTCCATAAATTAACATGTTGTGAAGTGAATAGCTTAATATTTATAATAAATAAAATCCATCATTTAGATGTTTTGAACTTAAAATGTTGCTTCCAGCTAAAATATGTGTCCTTTATCCATTTTGCTTTCTCCATTGAAAAGGGATTGTTTTCAAGAAAAACAGTCTATGCAGATCTAAACAAATATGTTAGTGGATTTTGATGTGGGAGGACAACAGGAGATGATCTTTTCCACGGGAAAAAGCAATATCATGGATAGAGGAGTTGTATTTTTGCTTTCCGTTTTACAAGACATTAATTGTTGGACTGGAGTCATGTGGATTATTGTGATGTTTTGATCAGCTGTTTAGACTCTCATTCTGACGGCACCCATTAACTGCAGAGGATCCACGGGTGAGCCAGTGAGGTAATGCTACGTTTCTCCAAATATATTTTGAATAAAGAAATAAACTCATGTAAACCTTGGATGGCCTAAGGGTGAGTAAATGTCCAGCAAATTTTCATTTCTGGGTGCATTCTTTTAAAATGTGAATAATCTATAATAATTCTATCTTAATTTACTAGAGACTATAGATTGAATGGTACATAATTGCAGTGGTTTGGTTTACTGATTGGGCTACAATTTCTTGGCATACAGGTCAAAATCAAGTCATTATTGAACAGCTGGAAATCCTGACACCCCAGTATATAGAGCTTTTATGTAACCTAACTGATATACCAAATAACCCTCCGTACATTACTGGCTATTGGACTAAAGATGGACAAGAAATAGAAAACTCTGAAGAAACTGTAAATAGAAACAATGAACAGTATATCCTTAAAAAGACGTAAGTGGATGCCTATTTCAGAATGTGTCATCATGTGTCATTTCTAATAAATGCAAAATAATGCAAATGTTAAAGGAGCAAATAAGCAATTCAGTATTACTAAACAATGACTTAACACTGATTAAAGCTGTTTAACCCTGCTTCATAGTTTCAATATACTGGCCAGAGACCTGGGAAACTATTCCTGCATCTTCAGAGAAAATCAGGCACAAGTCACATTTGTTTTAGATGGTATGTTGTCATTTCATGCACACAGTGTGTTGTTTTAATGGCTTATACAATCATATTTATCATTTAGATTATGTTAACCGGATGTATTTTGCTCCCCCCTTAAGTTCCTGTAATAAAAGACAAAAGAGACAAGCCGGTAGTGAGTTACACTGGAGATTCAGTTGTACTGGATTGTAAACTCAAACACACACCAAACACCTGGATCTGGTACAAGGCAAACAATACTGGAAAGGTGAAAAAGAAATGGGGAATATGAGACTGATTATACTACTTCAACCTAAACCCTTTTTTTTTGTAATATATTTATATTTTATAATTTTATTTCATTTACTGAAGTTTATGGTAACACTTTATTTTAAGGTGTCCTTGTTACACATGCTCTTACTATTATGATATCAATAAATTATGCATAATTACATGCCAGTAACCCTAATCCTAACCATAACCCTATAGTAAGTACACGTAGTTAATTAACATTACTCAGTACTTAAATGTATAATAACACTGTAACAAGGACACCTTTAAATACAGTTTAACCAAAATGATTTGTAATAGCTGTCTTTAACAATGACAACCCGGTTCATATCAGTGTTTTTCTCTTCACAGGAGCTCATCAATGTTACTGCAAACCCTCTGAAGTACAAGATCTTTATTTATGGGAATAAAACAAAACTGACCGTACTGAATCTGACTGAAGAGGATTCTGGGAAGTACATATGCAGCGCTGAGTTTGATATCAAACCCAGTGAGTCTTACGTCGAGCTGAAGGTCTTGTCGTATACTGAGCCTCTCAAGCCCTTCATTGCTATAGTGGTTGAAGTCATTGTCCTCGTCACACTGATTTTGCTCTGGGAAAAATGCAACAAGCCGCAAAATGACAACATTTCTGCAGGAGGTACAGTAAACTTTAATGAATAATCTTTAAATAGAGCTGTCACCAATTACAATTAACAAAGGATTTATTCATTTGCAGAGAATGAGCCCTGCTCTGAACAAATCAGCAAACTGTAAGTGTGTTTAGTTCAGTTTATATGATTTTAAAAGATTCAGTGAATATATTTGGTAAAAAAAAATTCAAATAGATCACAGGTTTTTCAGATGTTGGCATTGATGGTGCTTTTTGTTCTAGCACTCGTGATGAAAGCAATGGAGTGGAGAAAAACACAGCAAGACAAAGAAAACTGGAGCACTGAGACATTATTATTATTAAGTGTTATGAGTTATTCATATTAACAGTTGAAAAAAAAGTGTTTATGTAGAAAAACTTTTTATTCTGCTTTATAATCTTGTGGCTTGAATCATCAAGTAACAAGCAATAAGGTTTTTTTGCCTAAACGAATTCAGTCACAGCAATATATGTAAACATATATTATATACCATTACATATACATACTGTATATTACATTCTCTATATTACATAAATGTATAAGGCATGTTTTCATAATCTTCAATATAGTATATACACTCACCTAAAGGATTATTAGGAACACTATACTAATACTGTGTTTGACCCCCTTTCACCTTCAGAACTGCCTTAATTATACATGGCATTGATTCAACAAGGTGCTGAAAGCATTCTTTAGAAATGTTGGCCCATATTGATAGGATAGCATCTTGCATTTGATGGAGATTTGTGGGATGCACATCCAGGGCACGAAGCTCCCGTTCCACCACATCCCAAAGATGCTCTATTGGGTTGAGATCAGGTGACTGTGGGGCTATTTTAGTACAGTGAACTCATTGGCATGTTTAAGAAACCAATTTGAAATGATTCGAGCTTTGTGACATGGTGCATTATCCTGCTGGAAGTAGCCTCAGACCAGGCAACATTCTTCCAGTTTTCAACGGTCCAATTTTGGTGAGCTCATGCAAATTGTAGCCTCTTTTTTTCTATTTGTAGTGGAGATGATTGGTACCCGGTGGGGTCTTCTGCCTCAAGGTTGGTCGTGTTGTGGCTTCACAAATGCTTTGCTGCATACCTCGGTTTTAACGAGTGGTTATTTCAGTCAAAGTTGCTCTTCTATCAGCTTAAATCAGTCAGCACCTTCTCCTCTGACCTCTAGCATCAACAAGGTATTTCCACCCACAGGACTGCCGCATACTGAATGTTTTTCCCTTTTCACACCATTCTTTGTAAACCCTAGAAATGTTTGTGCGTGAAAATCCCTGAGCAACTGAGCAGATTGTGAAATACTCAGACCGGCCCGTCTGGCACCAACAACCTTCCCACTCAAAATTGCTTAAATCACCTTTCTTTCCCATTCTGACATTCAGTTTAGAGTTCAGGAGATTTTCTTGACCAGGACCAAACCCCTAAATGCATTGAAGGAACTGCCATGTGATTGGTTGATTAGATAATTGCATTAATGAGAAATTGAACAGGTGTTCCTAATAATCCTTTAGGTGAGTCTATGACAGTGTATGAAAATATATACACTATATTCAATTTTTGTATATCCACTGTCATATATTCAATATATGACGGTGTTATTGTCAAGGTTTAAGTGTTCATATGACCTTTTGGAAGTCAATTTAATAATAAAGGTCAACTAAAGAAAATACTTTTCTGAAGGCTTTATTGAAGGATTAAATAGCTTCATATGATATAATGAATACGTCAATTCACACAGATTACTTTTTCATATATTTATGTACTTTGTGATGTGTGAGAGCTTTTGATTGATTAGACTTTCAGTTAAGGAACAGAAAGAGCAAACTTACAAAAAAAACAAAAACTTTGTGCATCAAACATGAAGAAAATTCTTATGGGCTTGGATCAAGCGACAACCTCCCGCTCTCTCTCTCTCGTGCACTGACTTAAACTGTAATTCGTCAACTGGCCGCTAGAGACTGGCTGACTCCCCATGTTAAAATGCCCAACTTTAAATAAAAAAAAAACCCGTTTACAACCTGGTTCAAAAAATTATTTAGGTCTATATAGATAATTTTGCCATTCACGACAACTGTGAGGGGGTGTTTTTTTTTTTTTTTTATAACTCATCCGTTTAAATTATATTAAGCCATAAAGTTCTGTATAATTATGGGCGCGGCCACTTGAGTGACAGGTGGATTGCCCCTGGTGACTTTTTGCCCATTTCTAATGATCTGATTTTCAATTGACGTGTGGTGACGCACTGCCAAAATGGCAATGGCCAACTCCACCTATTTTGAGCTTCCAAAACTTTCTACAGAATACTATGACATAAGGGTGAGTAGATGACATAATGTTCATTTTTGGGTCAACTATTCCTTTAAATACATGACTGTGATTTGTTGATCCATCAACCATCCATAATTTTCAGTTCTATTTTAGGCACTTAAACCTAAAACAAAAACTTCTATAACAGATTGTTAAACTTAAATTAAGACAAAATTAACATGCAGCTCCATATATTATGTTTATTAACACATAGAACAATCACATCATTTTCAACACTGTGCATTGTTCAGTAAAAACTGCAGCAACAGCCTAAGAACAGTATCGTTCAAGCCCACTATGTCTCCGTCTGTGATTCTCTCATACAGCTGCATGCTTTCTGTGCCCCAGCACACGTTCTTCCTGCTGTTATTGCAGTCAGCCCTTGGACTCAAAGCCAGAGTATTGAGCTGATAGCAGAAAAACGAGAAGAACTGCCCGTCTGTGATGACAGCCTGAGACACAAACGGCCTGCTCACATCCTCTTCACTCCAAAAGCCTGAGCAGATCAAAACAGATTTAGTTAAGGAAGCATGCATGAGCCGGTTCATGTCAATGCCATATAATTGTAAAAAAAAAAAAAAAAAAATATATATATATATATATATATATATATATATATATATATATGGATCAATTCAACTGAAGTGTGATCTTAACCTGAGCTCAGGACAATTCCAAAGATAACAGAAACACCAACCTTGATACATAGCTTGGGCCCCTGTCCATGCAAACAGGCTGGCAATAGCGCTGGCCCTCAGGGACAACTCCACCTGATCAGATAGCCCTCTCTTGCTCATTTTGTCCCTGCGGAACCGCTCAGGGACCACGTGAAACTGTGTGTGACCGTAGCAGCATGGATCTTCCAGTTTGGCACCTGTGGAGTAAAACAACATGCACATACTTTCAGAATAAGGTCACGGATTTAAACTGTATAATACTATATATACTATATGATAAGGATAGCAAGTTGCTATTGACCTCTGATGTAATACAAGTCAATAAACATTTTTTGTTTTGTTTTTATAAACATTTAAATAAACATCTTAAATTGAATGAAAGATTTATTGGGTACCCCCTGAAAGGTGGCCAGGGCCCCATAGTGGCCCGATTGAGAAAGATTGCCCTACAGTGATTGAACACAAGTGTCGTTATCAGATGCTTCTGTACAAGTGGAAACATCAAAGCGATAAGACACCAATGCTCAATAAATCGTTTACTTTATTAATAATAAAATGACATTTAATTTATAATAGTTATCACTTCTTTTTCAATGTGATAGTCAATTAGCCTAACTTTTTAGTCTTTTACAGTTACAAAGCAACTTTCTCCAGTTATACAGACTGCGCAGAAACGTTTGTGGCTCAACCAATCAGCATTTAGAGTTGCAAATATCTGTTGCTTCATTGGATATTTAAAGACAAAAATCTGGGACTAAAACTATTAAGTATTAAAAACTATTAAGAAACCATTTTTGGTAAATCAAAATAAAGCAGAAATAAAATAAAATGAACATTAGATGAAATTAAACGAAACAAAAATATAAAAGTATAACTGTTGTCTCTGGAACGAAGATAAAATAAGCTTAAATAAGCAACAAGTACTAAAAAAACTGATAAACATACAAACGCTAAAACTAATATGAAAAGTGGCCGTATAAATGTAAAAGTAAAATATTAATAAAATAATATCATATATACTAAAAACACACCAACCTATGAAGATGTTATTGTCATACTGTCTCCTGAACAAGGGCAGCAGGTCGGGAGCCAAAGTGATAATGGGAACTTCAGCAGAGATTTCTGCCTCAAGAGGAACAAACTGAAAGACATTACATCACTATTTAACACATTTATCACACATTAATGGTATTTCTCCTAAACGATGAATGCTGACATTACCTCTTAACATCACCACAGACTTTTACATTGTAGGTTATATGATTTAAATTATTTACACAAACTGTATTGATCATAAACAAAGTCCTGCCTGGGGAAGCTGCTGTGGGATCCTGATCTGACTGTGAGGTTTGTCCTCAATCTGAAACCTCATGGGCTCGACCCGTCCTCTCCTGTGGCCCTCTGGAATAGTCCTTTCTCCCCGCAACCAGTAATAGCTGACCTGAGGGTCAAAATCTGCAAATAATAATGAAAAAGCACATGCATTAAAAACCAGAAAACACATTATAAACGTTAAACAGTATAAAGAGAAGCCACGTTACTAAATAAGCAAACTGCGTTGCAGTAAAGTGTAGAGATGGAGGTCAAACCCACCTAAACTTGAAAGACTCAGCACGGGGTTTTCTTTGGCCAGGAGGTTTTTCAGACCACACACCGCGTTCCTCAGAAACGGAGAGACGAGCTGCTCTTGCTCTTTCTGGGTGAAAGTCCTCCCTTTCATCGCGTGCCAGTGTTGTTGAAGGATGGAGCTGCAGACTACAGCTCGCGCCTCAGACAGAACGGACTCATCTACCGCCGGTGCAGGGTCATACTTCTCGGGCAGGCCGTTGAGAAACGCCGTTTTGGTATAGTGCTGATACCATCTGTCTGCGTTGAGAGCAAATGTTTGTGGGTAAATCACGTACTTCTTGCGCTGAACGCGAGTGAGCGCTCGGATCTTCTCCTGCGCCGTGCAGGGGCGCAGCTGCTCGAAAAGCTCCGTGACCACGCGCCGCTTCGCCGATTTACTTTTCGCGGTGCGGGAGGGGAGAATGGGTGGATATAAATTCTTTGCTGTGGAAGCCTCAACCTGGACATTTCTGTTACAGGCGAGGCGTACTGACACACTGCAGAGGAAAGGATGCAAGGGCAACCTGCTGCAGGACGCCATGTTCCTCCGCGTGATCGAGCTCTTCTTCTTCTTTTTCTTCTTCTTCTTCTATGATTCAGTGTCACTGTGTGTTCGTCTGCTGCCGTCTGCTGGAGCGGGTGAGAGGAGAATAAGAGCAATCGACTGATGGCAAACTTGTGAAGCGCTTACACACATATCTTATCTAAAACCATTCTTTACAGAAATAAAAATAATAAGGATAAACTAAACGCTAACAATATAAATGTCTATTTTTTAATAGCTCTGAAACTGTGAAACTATCTTGCTTTTGGCATTGTATTTAGTCAGTTATACAGAAATGTATCAATGAAACTATTCAGTGTTCAAGACCTCTCTAACTTTTATGGGAAAATAAACTCGAATTTTCTAAATATACTGAATATTCAAAAAAAAAAAAAAGTTTAAATTGATCAAAATTGACCATATTTCACATTCAATTTCACACACAATTTACGGAACAAAATAATAATATATTATGTGAAATTACACCACTTTATACCCTTAATCAGATTTTTAAATGATTGATGTATTTATTTATTTTTTTATTTTTTTCTTGTCCCTTTTTTATATACTTGTATGCATAATTGTATGTTCATTGTTCATTAAATGCATTTGAACGAAAATATGCTTTGTTAAATCAGGACACGAATTGTGAATCTCACAAAGATGTTAAGGGACACATCTCACCTCAAAATAGTAAAAAACAATTTTTAAACTAAAGTATGCATAATTCAGTTTTTTTTTTTATTCTTTTCACCTATTCTGTAATTCAAATGAGACTTTTATTTTGAAAATCACATAACGTTTCAGAACCGGATGTAAACAAATCCTCCGCAGCAGCACGTGAGAGGTGGATTACCGTAGAATATGGACGCTGTTTGTCCTTAAACAGTGCAATGACAGCTCGCAGTATTTTACTAACCCGGCAGCTTTTGCCTCTTGGACTTCATTTACGGCGTGTCATACCTGTGAAGGTGTTCAGTTCTGTCTTATAAAAATACTGTTAGAGTTTAAGTGTGGTCTGTGAATTTAAAGTGCGCAGAAGACTTCATCTCCGTAGACTTAATCTGCTGTGTACATGTTTTAGACATTCAGAGATATTGTTTCTGAGGTTTTGTTTGTTTGTTTGTATCAGACCTTTTGCTCTTCCACACGCGACGAGGTTCTCTTGGCTCAGGAAGCCAGCAAGAAATACGGAAAACATGAACCCACTATATTTTCTAAAATAATTGACAAAACTATCCCTGCAGTTATCATTTATGAGGATGACAAGGTAAGTTACAGACCACAAGCCTTTAGGACCTTTGCTTAATATATTGCTAAGTAACATATTGTGATTTATTTATCTTAATTTTATTTTGTAAAGTTCAAAAATATGAATAGTATGCATATCAGTTTACATATTATATATATGTTGTTGCAGTGTCTAGCTTTCAGAGATGTTAATCCCCAGGCTCCTGTGCATTTCCTGGTTATTCCAAGGATCCCCATTCCCAGGATCAGTGAAGCACACGAGGATGATGCATCGGTTTGTCTGTCCACACACACAGTGTATTAATTTCTGTAATAATTACAGAGGATGACACATCTCTAAGATCTTGAAATTTTCCTCCAGCTCCTGGGTCATCTTTTGATGGTGGCCAAAAACATAGCAAAGAGAGAAGGACTGGATGAAGGATACAGAGTGGGTGAGTAAAATATGCTTTGTTTGAAAAGGGTTCAATTAATCATCTATCCTCTTCATCCTGTAAAGCGTAGCATGTAAAATAATACTAAGAAAAAAATAGTTGCTCAAATAGTATGATGTAGAAGAATATGGTGCTCATAATCAAGGTGGAAAAATCACCTCACTATGCAAAAAATATGGTGCAGTTAATGATATTTATATGGTCAAAAGGTAAGATAGCATTCTGGTTAGCTTGTAATGTAAATTAAGGTTTTTTTAACAGTCTAGCAGAATACTTACATAAAATACATATAAATATTGATGTACATCAATGATGTATAGATAATCAAGTAAATCTCAATTCTGTCCAGTTAGTGTTTATTTTGAGATATTACTAACAAGTTATTATACATTCAATTTACGAAAAGACACATGTAGACACATGAACTGTACAATGACCCAGAGTCCACATTTTTACAATTATACTGAAAGGCCTTTACTTGCTAAAAAGTATAAACTATCAACCAGATGACAGAAGGCAAGTAGTAGATTGAGTTTTGATAATGCTGATCAGTTAAAGCCTGTAGAAATGTGTATCAAATGTAATACAGTAGGCTTGCAACTGCAATCTGCAGTTTATTTAGTGTAGTACACTATAATATTAACATGTCATTATGTTTAAAGAATGTATTATTTGCTTAATTATCTGTCATTGTTATTTACAGTCATTAATGATGGAAAAAATGGGGCACAGTCCGTGTATCACCTTCACATTCATGTTCTCGGAGGACGGCAAATGAGATGGCCTCCTGGATAGATGGACCTTCTGTCAGAATAAAAAATAATGCTCTACATTTTTGGAGGAGACGAGCATAACTGATATACAAATAGAAAATGTGTTGGAGATTACCAAAAAAAATAATGTTTGTCAAATAATGAGAGAGTGGGAACAATTTTCTACATTAAAATGAATTTGACTGGTTTTCCGTCTGCACTTGATGTTAACAAGCTGTTGGGTAACCTGCACTTAGCTGGGTTGGGTTACCTTTACTGTTGTTTACTGTCATCACTGGGTAATAAAAATTTTGCAAGGTTCACAGGTTGATATGAGCTTTTTGCTAAATGGGTATTAAATAATTGGCATATGCAAAAAATAATACTGAAAAGAAGGACAGGAAATACATGAATGAAATATAAAGCAGAACAAATTTCTTGCAAAGAATATTCTTGCATAAATTGTTGCATTCAAGACAATGGGACCATTTACATATGATTAATATTGTGAATGATTTAAAATACACAGCAGTTCCTTCTGACAATGTTCCATGAATAAGGGCTGCGTGTTTATACCATGAAGACATTTCTCAGGACGTGGGGAAATAAAAACATTCAATCTGAAATCTTGTATTAGACCTGGCTTGGCCTCAGCTGAGGTCATCCTGTAGATCTGTTAACTGCTGAAGGTGATGGTGGTGTGATCGAGTGACCTGGATGGCCAGTGGGCTGGTTTCTATGGGTCACTCATGAGTGTTTATATCAAGTGAACTTTCGTCCTATTTGCTGAAACATCAGATGCAACTGTACAACACATCGTGTCTGTGCTGACTGGAAGAAGAAAGGTGATACAGAACAATAATAATCTTAACCCTTTAATTAAACAACTTTGAGCCTTTTATAATTTTGTTTAATACATATTGATTAAATCTAAATTTAACAAAACAAACCAGGATTTCTGGAGAGTAGTAAAAATATAACGTTCATTTTATCTATTTTTAGGTCAAGGTTGCAAAATAGTAAATGTCCACAGGTGTCTTATCAATAATGAGTTTTGCTTTATCTTATCCAGTCTCTTTCATATTATAGACTTTGTGACCTCTGAGCATATGTAACAATCTTAATGTAACAACGTGTTGATCAATAAAATAGCTCTTCATTTAACTTGTCTCATCTATATAACCTGAAATATCAAAAGCTTGTCTGCAAACATGAATGATTTAATATTAATACTGAAATTTGCTGTTGAAATGTCTTGCAAATGCCATACAATAAAACTTGAATAGGAAGTTATTGTAGAACGCAAATTTTATTTAAACATCATATTTATATAATAGCTGTAAAAAATGTTAGACTTATGTAGGTGTATTGTTAAAAAAGAAAACCGTCCAAACACATTTCGTTTACAATTATATCCTTGATCTTTTTTTTAAGTGAATATATATTGCTGTGACGATTAAATCGTTTGCTTAATAATGGAAATATAAGTGCAGACACCAGCAGTATAAAGTCCTCTCAGCTGCTTCACGCGTCACGTGACACGAGGCCATGGGGTTGAATGAAACCGTAGACGCACGTTATTCCACCTGTATCACTCACACCTGCTCTGAAAATCACACAATTTCCCACATCACTGACAGGAAAAACCCGTTCGAACATGTAAGTCAATCTTTATCACTCTCTGTTAACATTAGTAGACTAGCTAAATTTAATGTTATAAAGAAAATCATTTTGCAAACTCGTCATATGAATGACATTTCTGCAGTCCTTGAGGTAAAATGCATAGGTTTCTGTTAAATATTCAGGTGAATAATTAGTTGTTTAATTGAACGTAGGGGTGATAATTTTCAATATAGACTAGTTGCCACAAAGTAGATTGTATTTTTTATTTTATTTAATTATTTTTTTTCCCATAAAAGAAGGCATATAAAGGTAGCATATTTTTCAAATGTCTGGATTGTGGGCAGAAACTATGCTTAACTTTGCTTATTTATCTTGTTTGTTATTTCATTCATTCATTGTTTTTAGTTACTCATTGATTTCTACTGTGATTTACCCCATGTAGGGTGACATTATGTCTACTGTATATATGGTATATATTTTGTACATTGTGTTTCTCTTGTCTCATTCTTTGTCGTCAGGTGGTCATGTGTCACTAAATTTGGTGAAAATAATGCATTATAGAGATAATAGAACTGCTGTAGTATGATATATATATAAGCAAGTGCATTTACATTTCCTGATTTTTTTGTAATGCATAATGTTTTGATTCAGTAGAACAACACCATGGTGTTTTGTGAAAAGCTGCCCATGTGAATAAATGGATCAATGAATTTTGAACCTGACACCTCAACTCCCACACCTTTAAATACAGATTAGGATCCAATTTCTTAACACCATCAAATTATTACACAAGATTACTGAGGCCAGTATCATTGTTCTTGTCGGTAATGAACTATGTCGGTCTCAGAGTGTTTTCTTATCTGAGGACAAGTTCACTCGGACACAGATCATGATGTGGCCACACTTGTGTTGTAATTATCATGAACTTTGTGTTTTCGCAATCTTGAGTAGTCAGATTATGAACTTCTGGAGTCATTATGAACTTCAGTCATCATTCTCAGGATAAAAAAATAAATAAATGAATTATAAAAAATGGCAATGTCCATTCTTCTCAACGTAAAGTGAAAATTCTGTCATCATCATCATCATCATCATCATCATCTAATCACCCTGAAGTTGATACAAACATGTCTTTAAAGATATTTTGAGGAATATTAGTAACCAAACAGTTTGTTTGAGGGGGAAAGACTATTGATGGTAATGTCTACTGTCAACTGTTTGGGTACCAAAAATAAATGTAAAATAATTTATTTTGTTCTCAGCATAAGCTCATACAGGTTTGGAAACGGGAGTGGAACTTACATGATGACAGAACTTTCATTTTTGGGTGAAATATAACTTTAAATGTCAAATTACTTCAACATACTCTAGATGGCATACAGACTTCACAAATGCACATTTGTTGTTTGACTAAACCTTAGCAAACACATGTATCTTTCATGTTTAATCTAGATTTAGAGATATGCACATTTGTACATTGACTATTTAACGTGATAATGTTGGTGAAAAGCTGGTCATTGACAGTAACCTCTCGTTTGCTGTGTTCATCATCTGACACTCTATCCCCTGACACATATTGCTTAGTATTGTCCAAGAGCAGGGTTACGTATAAAATATAAATGACATATTGAAACCACTAGTGTTAGAGACTTTTGACTAAATAGAAGATATTAGACATTTGTATGATATTTTTTCTTTATTGTATTTGGCCACTTCTTTGTAAAGCAAGGTTTTGTAATAATATTTTATTTTGTTGTCATGTTAAGACTCTGTGCAATGTCTGCCGATGAGTGTATATCACAGAGTGATTCCAGGGAAGTTCCTGTCTCTGGAAATGATACTGAAGGGTATGTAGACTTGATCAATGCTGTCCACCTCCAGTATTGTAGTACTTGATAATGTACTGCTTATTATTATCTTTTTTTTTTTGCTGATGTATAAATGATGATATCCTGTAATAAGTTTTATTTGTCTTTCTTGCTAGTTCTGTTAAAACTGAAGAATATCAGACCGTAGCTCTCCATGACTCTCAAAACCAACCGAATGGGGATTGTTCATTCCCTGTCATGAAGAATAACACAGGTACAGTCTTCACATGAAAGTTCATGTAATGTTTAATTTTATGTGATACTTGCTGTTTCTTTGTAATAAATTAAACCATACAAGTTAATAATAAATACAGATTTTTTTAACGTTATATATGTGAAACCTGATAGGTGAGAAACACATACCAAATTCTGTCAGTAACCTGACCTATTTCCGCACTCTTATAAAGCTGTTTGTTCCTCAGTGTTTTTCTGAGTATGTGACAGGACACAAGGGCAGACGGACTGATATTTTCTTGCTTAGCATGCAGCAGCTTCATCTATAAATTTGCAATACCTTTCAGAAGCACTTATATATGATCAAATATAATCATGTCTCCTGTGTGTCCTTGCTGTCCTCATCATGAAGGCGATGAACCGGCAATACCATTGATGACTGGAGACGTGCGTCTTGCTCAAGCCCAGGAGCTGTGGAGCACAGCCAGAGACAAGCCTGTCAAACTGAGGATGGAGACCTCGGGACTGGGCTCAGAACCTCCAATGACCATCCATCAGATGTTCCTGGCTACAGTGCAGAAGTACGGAGACTATCCTGCCCTCCGTGCAAAGAAAGATGGAATATGGATCACTCTGACCTATAAGGAGTACTATCAACATGCAAGAGCGGCTGCCAAAAGCTTTCTGAAGGTTCGACTTCACATCTTTTCATCTTTAAAAATGAATTTCAAAAGCTTTTCAGAAATATTTTTTACAGTGTATGAAATGTATTGTTACTCGATACTTGAAAGCTGTTTACTTCATGCATGGAATCGTGTAAAAATGGTGCAGTGGTGTAATTAGTATTTGCTTAAGTTAAGTGTTTTGGAAGTTCCTTTGAATGACTTTTCCTGTATTATTAGTGAAATGATCAAACTATTGGCTTGAGGTTTTAAGGATTCAAAGCTTTTACAGCTCCAGTTTCATTGTTGTTCCAAAGTTTCAGGTGGTGAATTGCTTTTGCATATTCAGTCATTGTGCTCTTTGTGTTCTCTAGCTTGGTCTGGAGCGATTCCATGGTGTTGGTATTCTGGGCTTCAATTCTCCTGAATGGTTTATAGCCGATGTTGGATGTATCCTAGCAGGGTATTGATGGAGAATAAGGGAAGATAAGTTTTGATGGCACGTGAGATCTGATAGTCTAGTTTTCTGAATGCACATCTTGTTTTGTCACAGGGGACTGGCCACTGGAATCTACAGCACTAACTCTCCAGAGGCCTGCCACTATGTCGCTCATAACTGTGAAGCTAATGTCCTAGTTGTGGAAAACAACAAACAACTGATCAAAATCCTCCAGGTAGCTGAACAGCTTTCATTTAGTAGATGATTAATGCTACAGGTGATTCATCCCACAAAGACATTAACACGAGAAGTGATGCAATAAAAAGTTCCAGAATTGCCAGTAGAGAGATCTTATAATTATATACCTTTAATAACAAAAAGTGTATTGACAGTTATAAGTCAAGTTCTCAAAAATAAAACAGATGGAGTTGGAAAGATAAAAATTAAACCAAAAAGCATACTGGTTATAATAGATTATATTAACAGTAATATGCACAGTAATTGCACACTAATGTGATTACTGAACATTAGGCCTATCTTAGAACAGTGAGTTAAAATAGAAAGTTTAATCATTTATCTATTACACCTTCACTAAACATGGCACTTCCTTCAGATAACACTGTTATTATGAACAAGCTAGAAGAAAGAAAATAAAAACATTACAGATAGTTCAACTTTCTGTTGAATCAAATTTAAATAATCTTTGTGGGTATTTTCACAGTCAAATTTATTTTAATCAACTTACAGCCCTAATTTACACACACACACACCCACACACACACACACACATATATATATTATATATATTATGGAATCTTCTTATAAAATATGAATCAGTTTTCTTTCACTCTCCTCACAGGTCAGAGATCAGCTGCCACATTTGAAGGCTATTGTTCAGTACAAGGGTGAACTGGAGCAGGAGTTACCAGACGTATATACGGTAAGCTTTTGCCAAATAATACATAAAAATGTACCTGAATGCTAAAAGCTTGAACAAAACATGTACATGTAAGTAAACCCAGATAATGCAGGTTCACTGATAGTTACAGATCAGTATTGTTTGTTCCCAAACCAGAAAGTATCAAAATGTACAGTTTTTTTTTTTTTTTTTTTTTCACAAAAAGCCAGTCAAGGAAAATAAAAGTAAACAGCATAATATTTCCAGTATGTCTATTAACCAACTAACCAAGCAGTGTTCCTGACATATGCTTCAATTTGATGTTCTCTCAGTGGGCTGAATTCATGAAGTGTGGAGCAGATGTTCCTGATTCTGAGCTGGATGTGTTGATAGACAGTCAAAAGGCCAACGAGTGCTGCACGTTAATCTACACATCAGGCACCACAGGGAATCCCAAAGGGGTCATGCTCAGCCATGATAATGTGAGTGCCAATTAAAGTGCCACATAAAGCGAAAAGTTCAGCACTTATGTCAATGCCAAATGTAATTCATCACATTTGATAAGCTGTGCCTTATATTCATCCCTCCTCTGTCCAGATCACTTGGACAGCCAGCGCAGCAGGTCGCATGGTCAATCTGAAGATGGCTGAGGAAGAACTTGTGAGTTACTTGCCCTTGAGTCATGTGGCGGCCCAAGTTCAAGACATGTGGATCTGCATGAGGTTTGCCGGCATAACCAGTTTTGCAGAGCCGGATGCCCTGAAGGTAAAACTCCAGCTTTTAAGATGCTCCCACTATTTACTTTTGGAAATATTAGCCTAATTTTTCAAAAAATGTTTATTAATTCATTCAGCAGACACTTTTTCCACAAATGATGAAACACAACTTATTATCTTTTAACTGTTAAACTCACTGTAGGGCTCCCTGGCCAACACTCTGAGAGAGGTGCGTCCCACGAGCTTCTTGGGAGTTCCTCGAGTGTGGGAAAAAATGCAGGAAGCAATGAAAGCCGTCGGTGCAAAGTCATCTGTCACAAAAAAGAAGATTGCAGACTGGGCCAAGGGGATCGGACTTCAAGCTAGCTATAATGCCATGAATGGGTGAGATTTAAAAGTACCATGGATTCAGTTATAAAGTGAATCATCTTGAAAGAGTCTCACAGCTCGTTGTATTTCTCTACAGTGATTCCTCAGTGCCGTGGGGCTTCACGTTGGCGAATGCCTTTGTTTTCAAGAATGTAAGAAAAGCTCTTGGCCTTGACCGCTGTAAGGCCTGTTACACAGGTGCAGCTCCGATCACCAAAGACACACTGGAGTACTTCATGAGCCTTTACATCCCTGTCTTTGAGCTGTACGGCATGAGCGAGAGCACTGGACCTCACTCCATCTCCTGGGCCGAGGGTTATCGCATCATGAGGTCAGAGGCACCATGTGCTTTATGTATTAACATTCCTGCTGTATTTAAATTACATAGATGTTTTATTAGATTTTAGGTTGTTGTTGCTATACTCACTTCACATTTAAATTTTTAATTTTTTAACAGAATTTGTACTTTTGGATGAACTGTTCCTTTAACTGAGTAAAAGGCATTGTTTGATTGTTTTAGTTTTGGTATCTTTTTCCACATGACAAAAAGTGCTGTACACAAAAATGCTGTAAAACTAAAACAGTTCCATAATTGCATGAATATACATAGCAGTGTTAAAATAACACTATAATACTTCACCCTGTCCATCCTGCTACATATCATTCACAATATTCTGATCAAAAGCCAAAACAAATAGAAAGTCTTTAGGGCAAAAGTGTCGATACATGGAGAGGATTTTAAAGAAAGTTAGATACATTCCTCCAAACTTTTTGTATTAATGTGATGAACTCTAATTGTGGACTTGACTTCAAACATCCACTTATTGGTTAAAAGTCATTGGTTACATTAGCAGTGTTTGCAGATGACAGTTGTATTTGACATTCAGTTTTTGTTCTCTTGCAGCTGTGGTAAGGTGTTGACTGGCTGCAAAACTAAATTAGACAAGCCAGATACTGATGGGACCGGTGAGATATGTTTCTGGGGGAGGCATGTGTTTATGGGATACCTGAACATGCCAGAAAAGACTGAGGAGGCACTGGATACAGACGGGTGGCTTCACTCAGGAGACCTGGGCAAACATGACAAAGATGACTTCCTGTTCATCACTGGCAGAATAAAAGGTAGAAATACAGGGTAGAAAAGGTAGAATGGAGAGTCAGCTTGTTTTTTTGTTTTTTTTGGTTCTGAAGGTATTTTTCTCATGGGATTTAAATAAAGTCTGTTAAAGAGTTATACTTTCTGTACACACGCGAAGCTACTGACACTAAGACAAATTTCTTGTGTGTAAAAACACACCTGGCAACAAAGCTCATTCTGATTCTGATAAACAGTGAACCAAATCATCCAGCTATGAGGTGAATCACAACATTACAAACTTTGACTTGAAGAAAAAAATATCTGAAAAAAGATGAAGGTGTAATGGTGTGTACATTATGGAACACAGAAACATGGAATACTGCGAACGAAACAGTCCAAATGAAAATGATCATAAATGTAAAACTGGTGATTTAAAATGGTTGATTATGTTCAAAATATGTATACATATACAAATACTTCAGTAGTTTGAGAGCATATGTCAATTGTAGTGCTTTATGGCAGTGTGTAGGCTCTAGGGAGCTCTTTTAGTACAAATGTGATTCTCTGATTGGTATAGATTTTTTTTTACAGAATCATGGGTAATTGGTAGTTTTTCACCAGCCATTTAGCTGTTAATTCAATAATAATAATAATAAAACATGTACCTTGAGTTAACAACCTTATATCTCACAACAGGTCTGTCTTTAAATGTTGATGAGTCAGTTCCATTATTGAGAAAATGAATGGGATTTTTGTATTACTTGTATTACTGTGAAGGAAATAATTTTATTAAGATAAATGCATAAACTGCACTGCAACAACCTGTAAACATTTGTTTATACATGTGTACCTAATTACTTAATTCTTGCAGAATTAATCATTACTGCTGGGGGAGAAAATGTACCACCCGTCCCTATTGAGGATGCCCTAAAAGAGGAGGTGTCAATCATCAGTAATGTCATGCTGGTTGGAGACAAAAAGAAGTTTCTGTCTATGCTACTCACACTCAAGGTGAGTCTACATTTACTCAAAGGAACAGTTCACTAAAAAAAGAAAATTTGCTCACTCTCAGGAGCTTGTTGAACAGATTTGGAGAAATGTAGCATTTTACTAGAGGTTCACAGAGGATCTATTGGTGAGCAAGAGATATAATGCTACATTTCTCCAAACCTCTTCCAATGAAGGAACAACCTCGCCACTTTGGATGCGCTGAGGGTGAGGGTGAATTTATTTTTAACAAATTTAAATATTATTTTAACAAGACCATAAAATGTCCCCATTTTACCAAATGACACATTTATACCATCTGCTATCAAAAAAATATTTGCTTAATCTCCATTTTTCAGAATGTTGTTAAATTTCTTTAATTTTTAGTGTAACGTTGATGACAATGGAGACCCCATAGATGAACTGACACCATTAGCCGTGGAGTATTGTCGGCAGCACGGTGTAATTGCCAGTAAAGTCTCAGAAATCATTAACAAAAAAGAACCAGCCATTTACAAAGCCATCCAGGAGGGCATAGACCGCGTAAATGCCAAAGCCACATCCAACGCCCAGAGAGTCCAGAAGTGGACCATCCTTCAACGAGACTTCTCCATATCTAGCGGAGAACTTGGTGAGTGTTATTTCTTCATATAGACAAGGATATAAAACAGAACAAGAGAGTTTATTTACAAACTGTATCTAATACATGGAAGTCCATGATTATAATATTTTTGTAAAGTACTGCAGAAGTACTTTTACAACTATGAGAAACATTTGTAGGTCTCAGTAGGTCTCACATGTTTCTTTACAGAACGTATTTGCCTAACTGCATTCCTATATGCATAATTATAGTCAACTATGTAAACATGGATGTACATTATTAGATGTGAATGTGAAGTTTTTGTTGTTGTTGTTTTTCTAAGGTCCAACCATGAAGCTCAAAAGACCCGTCGTCAGTAAAATGTATGAAGAAGATATAAACAAATTTTATGATGAATAACAGAAGAACTCAAATGAACCTGGGAATTAAATGGCTGACTACACTCATAGGATCATAGTCGTTAGCCTTTGACCAGTAATCTGTGTTTTGCTCACTCCAGGGCTTCCAGTGGACCTCACTATTATAACACAAGCCAAACTTGAGATCTTTTTATACCAATAAATTTATTACCTTCGGTCCCACTCTGTATTAAGTGGCCTTAACTACTATGTATACTCACATCAAAAAAATAAGTACAGTGTACATATTACATTCATATTACATGATTGCTGCTATTGAGGTGGGATACAGGTCAGGTTATGGACAGGTTTGGGGGTATGGGTAGGTGTAAGGGTGGGTTAACTCTATGAGTAAAGTATGCATTTGTTTGGTTTCATTTTATATGACTACCTTATGGAATAAAAAAATAAAAAACATAATTGAGAGGTGTAAATTGTCTTTGAGTGAGAAAGGAAAAAAAAATCTTAATTGTGAGATATATAGACTTATTTCCTTATAATTATGAAACTATATTGGTTAAGCATTTATTAGAATTAAATTACTTTTGTTTCTTTTATTAATTACTTTATTTTTTTTGTCTAAATTTCTGACTTCTCAAAGAAAACAAAACATCTCTCTGATAAGGTAAATCACTGCAGGCACATATATTGTTTATATCGTTTCCCCGAACCAGTTTTTAGGTTAGCAAGACACATCATCTCTTCTTCATTACTAATTGCTGGAAGGTTTTTTTTTTAATCATTGAACATGTCTGGTGTTACATGCAGCTGTAGAAGCCAATGAGCTATTATTATTTGAAGTATTTCTTCTGACACAGATGATATATGAACTATGTTAAGTAGCTGAGAGATTAGATTTTAGGATATACAATGACATCAAGGTTAAATTACAGCTAATATTTCTACCTATCTATCTATATATATATATATATATATATATATATATATATATATATATATATATATATATCTTTTATGATATTACTTCCTTACTACATCCATCTGAAAAATTAATCCGCTTTATTCCCCCTCTTTCAAGCTTTCAAGGCTTGTGCTATTCTGAACAATGTCTGAAACTTTGTATTAGCAAGTGTAATATTCCTGTTTATTGCCTCCTTTAGATGAATCAGTTGTTGTATTCTTCAATTTTAAGACGCCTTGGATAAAAGCGTCTGCTAAATGTACTTTGGAAATCTCAATGCAATATAAATCGGGTAAGATGTGGCCCAACAGTTGCACATGCCAAAAACATTCAACACTACTGTAAATACAAATCGTTTTGCGTGTGTGTGCCAAAGGTAATTTTGTGCATGGTAGATGTAATATATATTTTAATTTTCTTTTTTTTTTTTTACTTTTTTTTTCTGAATTATATACCTGCCTTGGCTTGTCAATAAAATAATAGACTTTAAAAATGCAATAATGTGCTGTTTTAAGATTTGTGAATGGTATTGTGCTTTAGTAACCTTTTCCCCCTCAATGTTTCTATACTAAAATGTGATAATTCTCACGTCTCCCAGTTACTGAACTGATCCCTTCAACATGACACATTAATCATTTTCCTCATCAGCCTGGTTATTGCTGTTCTGATTATCAAACATGATATTGGTGCATTAAGGACAAAGTCCTCAGACCACAATCTATGTACAGTACATTCAATCAAATGAAGTAATCGCTTCACCTTGCATAACTTCACCAGTAATCATCAGACATCAGAAACTGGACTTTGATTCAAACACAAGAATCAACAACATCTATTCCCACCGTCTTACCCCTTTGTGCTCAAAATAAATATAATACTAATTAGGTCAAAGGCTGTTCATTTCATCCGTCTGACCTGGGCAGGTTTAGTGACTGGTCAGACTGGCTCTGGATCAGTCTGGAATGTTCCTTCATGGGGGTGTGCTGATTGCCTTCGGCTCTTGCAAAATAGACAGACTGGCTTAAAAAAATGTGTCCCCAAAAGTTTTAAAGTTTTTGCTTTTGACCTTTGTCCCTCACTTTAACAATAAGATTTTTTTCCTTTTTTTAACCACTGATTTATCAGCAAGAACAATAACAAAAGAAAAGAAAAACACTAGAGCTTTTCTTAATTATATTGGGCAGCTATCAGGTTAAGACAATTAATGTAGGACTTGATCATGTTTTTTCAAGGCATAGGCAGGTTATACAAGCGGTTTTTACATTTAATTTATTAATACTTTTATTATAAAATGTATTAATAACATTTATTAATAATATTATAATAATATAAGACAATTGGTTGACACCAGTTGCATAGAGTTTGTACTAAACTGCTTCTTAAAGAACAAGTTAATTTATTCACCTGCTCATCGACAAACAACCACCAAGAATTTGGCTCAAAATCGGATTTCTGTGTGTCCAAGCTAAAATGGCTGTTTCACCAAATGCAACATCTAGTTACATATGTAACCATGGTTCCCTGAATAGGGAACGAGATGCTGCGGTGACGTCACCACATATGGGAACACCTTTGGTGTGACGAATGTCTGAAGCCCTATACCATTCCGCCAATCCTATTGGCCAAATGGCGCATGGCACCACCCTACGCATGCGCACGCATGATATACCTGGGTGCCGCGCGCCATTTCGCTCAGATTTCATGACTGAAGAAGAAGAACGCTATCAAAGTACGGCACGGCCAGGACCACAGCATCTCGTTCCCTATTCAGGGAACCATGGTTACATACGTAACCGAGATGTTCCCTTTCATAGGTCACTTCGATGCTGCGGTGACGTCACCACGTATGGGAATGCTATACCAAAACGCCTGACGTACCTGATAGCTGGGATCCGAGGAAGCATCTGCTCAAGCGGAGAGAACCCGGGAGCCAGGAGCCATCCTCACATCCAGACTGTAGGACTTGATAAAAGTGCTCGGTGAGGACCATCCTGCCGCAGCACAGATATCATCCATAGAAGATCCACTGAGAAAAGCTTGAGAAGAAGCCACAGCTCTAGTGGAATGAGCTTTAACTCCTAAGGGCGAAGCGAGTCCACGCACCTCATAGGCTAAAGAAATTGCCTCCACCAGCCAATGGGACATGCGCTGTTTTGTAACCGCATGGCCCTTACTCTTATGTCCAAAACAGACAAACAGCTGGTCAGATTCACGCCATGGGGTTGTACGATCCACATAAGTCTTTAAAGCTCTCACAGGGCAAAGACTTAGATCTCCTGACCCAGCCTCAGCAGGGGGTAAAGCTTCCAGGACCACTTGCTGAAAGCGAAAGGGGTTAGATGCGACCTTAGGGACATAGTTAGGTCTGGGCCGCAGCAGCACCTTCACAGAGCCCGGTGCAAATTCCATGCACGAGGGTGAAACAGAAAGAGCCTGTAAATCCCCAACTCTTTTGAGGGAGGATAAAGCCATGAGAAGAAGTGTCTTCAGTGTCAGGAATTTATCCGGTGTAAGGGAAACAGGTCAATTTAGCTCAAAGGGAATCATTTAAGATTTTAAAGGGAATTTGAACAGAATCACTGTTTCACGGCTGTTCACGGAGACGCGCCTGCGATTCAGTGAACGAGCCGTTTAACATCAAATCTGCACTGGATACGAATATCCAAACTATAGTGAAAACACTATCAATTAGCACAGTAACAAGATCGGCAGTTTAAGACATTAACTTGTAAGCACAAAACACAAGATACTTCTCTTTTCAATATGAATAAGGCTTTATTAGATAAATCTAAGACATATAAACTAATCTAACACATAAACGCACGCACACACACATTCACACAAGTTGCAGGAAGGTCGAAAGTTAGGGAAAGATGAGTTTAAGAGAATGGAAATATGGAATTCCAAGTTTACAGCAATACGTTAAATTGCATAGACATGAACAACCATCAATCACGTAATTAGCGCTCGCATTGAGTTCCTCAATGGGGTTAAAATTATATTAGATACACCAGCACAACAAATATCTGGGAATACGTTGCCTTCGTTTGCTGTGAAAGGGACTCCAGTTGAAAGGGGTATCCCGGGGTCGCTGATTGGCTGGAAGTTCAGTTGGCTGAAGTGACGTCTTGGGGAGCCCGTGCTTGGGCGTTGGCTGAAGCTGGAGTTGTGTGGCTGGTCGAAGTTGAACGGACATCCGAGGTCAGGCGTCGGAGACTCGACGTTACAAAACTTAACTCAGAACACGAAACTCTCAATCGGAAAAGAAAAGAAATAAAGTTTGACGAGACTAGGTTGTGTTCCTTCTCATTGTGGCATAGTAGCAGCAGGCAGGCACGCTGGAACCGCGCTCAAAGAACAATGATGACTAACCGCATGGCTAGATGCTACAAGCTAAAGCTAGGTAGCAAAGCTACAAGCTAAAAGCTAAGAGCAGGCATGACTAATAGCATGACTGATAGCACGAGCAAGGCTGGAACTAAAAGCAGACTAAAAGCCCGCATGACTGATAGCACAAGCAATGCTAGACTAAAAGCAAAATTTCATGGGGTCCAAAGTATTTAAAACTTCCTTGTTGGCCACCCCTCAAATGTTGCCTTGACCAATCAGATATGGTCTTGGGGTGGGTATCATAAATCATTTGTTTATCTTACCAAGCATGTGGTTCTTGCCTCACAGGGTCTAATTTTGGACATGATTCCTATAACATGATTATGATATATTTTACAAATAAATGATTGTCAGGACAATATCAAGCAAGAAAATTTGATTATGTCAATACTAGACATGACTATGTATCCTATAGTTATCAAAAGACATACACAATAAGTGATTATACATGATAGTCAAATGTGTGGGTTACACATAAATGTATATGGAGTTAAGCAATGGAACGATTCATTTACAAGTCTTTTTGAGTTCATTCTGGTCCATATATAATGTATAAAAAGCAGTTTCTTTGCCATTCTCTGGCAAAGGGACTTTTCTGTGAAGACAAAGGTTTAAAGCCCTTCCCCCTTAGGAATTTCAGTCTGGTTTCACTGGCTGGGGGGGAAGTCAATGCAAGTATTTAACTTGATCTCCTGGGTTTACATGTGATGTCCAGTGCTGCATTCCAATCACGAACAATAAATTTGACAATCTCTTCTTCGAATTAAAATTGTCAATAATTGTTCTATTGGTGTTAATGTTGAAAGCTGTTGTGTGAACAAGTTGGTTGGTTGGTTATCTTGCTTGGTTCTTGTGGCACTAGAACTGATTTATGACTTCCTGAGGAGTTCGGCTCTCGTTTCAATGCACACAGCTCTGATAGACTCTTTGATTTGTCTGATTCGACTCATTTCTGCTACACCGGTACAGTCTCCAAGGACTCAAACGGATGCCCTGATAAACCTAACAACACAATAGATAAATCCCATGAAGGAACTCGCACGGGGCGGAAAGGCCTCAGCCGTCGCGCACCCTGTATGAAACGAGAAACTAGAGGATGACGGCCCACTGAGGCACCGTCTATGTATTCGTGGTAAGCTGAAATGGCTGCCACATAAACCTTTAAAGAGGCTGGTGTTACTCCATCAGAAAAACGGTCCTGAAGGAACTCAAGCACCGATGCCACTGGGCAGTAAACTGGATCCACATTACGATTTCCACACCAGGCTGAAAACAGTCTCCACTTGAAAGCATATAAGAGTCTCGTAGAAGCTGCTCTAGAATTCAGTATAGTCTCAGTGGTTTCAACAGAAAGACCGGGACATACTAACGCACTCCGCTCAGTGGCCACGCCCACAGTTTCCACAGATCTGGCCTCGGGTGCCAAATCAGACCCTGTGCTTGTGATAATAAATCCTGTCTGAGGGAAATCTCCCATGGAGAGCCCGCTAACAGACCGATCAGGTCCGCAAACCACGGCTGCGTGTGCCATCGTGGAGCCACCAGCAGCAGCTGCTCCACTCTGTCCCGCCGTATTCTGCATAATACCGCTGGGATTAGACGAATCGGAGGAAAAGCATACAGACTGGTCCTGGGCCAGCTGTGAGCTAATGCATCCACGCCCAGGGGCGATGGGGGGCATAGGGAGAACCATAGCGGGCAATGCGTAGTCATGTTCAACGTGAATAAATCCACTTTCACTTTGCCGAATATCCGCCATAAAAGATTCACCGTCTGGGGGTGTAATCTCCATTCCCCTTGTTCCAGAGCCTGTCTGGATAGCAAGTCCGCTCCGAAATTCAATCGTCCGGGGACATGAACGGCCCAGATCGACAGAAATTGGTCCTGAAACCAAAGAAGGACATGCCTCGCCAGCCTGCACAGGGGACGAGAGTGTAATCCTCCTTGATGATTCAGGTATGACACAACCGCTGTGTTGTCTGATCTGAGCAGCACATGACGGCTGATCAGCAGATCCGCGAAATACTGGAGAGCCAGAAAAACTGCCAGTAATTCCAGTCTGTTTATGTGCCAGCTGCGCTGTCCACACTCCGTGGGCTGGGCGCCCTTGACAAACAGCTCCCCAACCGGTCAAAGACGCGTCCGTCGTGACAGTCTCTCGGAAAGCATAAATTCCCAGCCGAACTCCTGTCAGGAGAAATTCGGTCGACATCCATAGTTTTAGCGACATCACACACCGCCGTGTCACCGAAATCGTTCGATGCGGAAGACTACGGGGTGAAATATTCAGCCTTTTTGTCCACCACTGAAAAGGGCGCATGTGAAGCAATCCCAGACGAATCACGGGGGATGCTGCTGCCATTAGACCTAAGAGCCGCAGGCACAATCTCACTTTCACCGTGCGACCCGCTTTGAAGCGCCACACGCATGATGCAATCGACTGAGCACGCGGGAGAGAAAGCTTCGCTGTCATCACGCGAGAATCCAAATCTATTGCCAGAAAGGTTATCCGTTGAGAGGGGATTAAAACACTTTTCTGGAAATTCGTGCGTAAGCCCAGGCTGTTTAGATGATTCAGCACAAAATCCCGATGAGAGTGTGCTTGAGTCTGCGATTGCGCTAGCACCAGCCAATCGTCCAAATAATTCAAAACACGAACGCCCCGGAGCCGCAACGGGGCCAGAGCTGCGTCCATGCATTTGGAGAAAGTACGGGGCGCTAAAGCCAAGCCAAAGGGAAGAACGCGGTACTGATACGCTTTGCCCTCTAAAGCGAATCTGAGGAACTTCCTGTGTCTCTTGACGATCTGAATATGGAAATACGCATCCTTCAGATCGATCGTAATAAACCAATCGTTTGGTCGGATCTGAGACAGAATAGACTTTACCGTAGAATAACATCTTGAATTTGCTCGGCCTGAGTGCAAGATTCAGACGGCGTAAATACAGAACTCTTTGCTCAGCAGAGTTGACATTTCCTGTCGCAGCACCGCCATTTCCGTAGACTTCACCGTCGTAGAAAGAATTCCGCTGAAGGGAGGCGGGCCTTTTCGAAACTGAATGGTGTATCCGTGACAAATTGTGCGTAACACCCATTGAGAAATGTCGGGCAAGCGTTCCCACGCGGCCCGAAACAATACTAGCGTTCACAAAACTTCCGCTTCCTGCAGCGCTGTCATACGCGTTAGAACGTCCGGGCACGAAAAACCTGTGGTGTTTGTGCACAGGGGAAGCGTATGCATAAGAGTCGTTGCGTCCCATTGAGTATAATCCTGAAATGTATCCATGGCAGGAATTAAGCCAACAGACTGAACATCAGGCTCTGCCGCTAGCGAAAAAGCGGTGGCTGCGCGAGCCGTCATAAACGGGCCGTTTGTGTAGGATCCCTGAGTCGCCCCTCGAATTCCGAAAGCAGGATTGCGCAGAGTGCCTGAGGGAGCGTCTGACATTACAGCTGGATCCAATGCTGCTTGCTGGCGGTGAGAGGAGGTTGAGCGAGAGCGCGCGGGCGCTTGCCGGCGTTCAACCTCCCTGGGTCTGCGGGGAATCAGCTGGCGGAAAGCGGCTGATTGCTGTTTCGCTGCCATGAATTTTTCCACTACCGACGTGACAGCCTCACCTAACAAACCATCCCTGGAAACAGGGGCATCCATGAGGAAAGATTTGTCCTTTTCCTTGATATCGGTGAGATTAAGCCAAAGGTGGCGCTCAACGGAAATCAAACCGGCCATGGAACGGCCCACTGCACGAGCGGTATGTTTGGTAGCACGTAGCGCCAAATCCGTTGCTCTACGCAGTTCTTTTACTGCCTCTGGCATGATGCCCTCCCCTTCGTCAAGTTCCTTCAATAGCTCCACTTGGTAGGCCTGAAGGACCACCTCGACACGCCTTCGAAGGAAGAAGGGGGCGAGACTTCCATGCCGCGGCTGAATTGGGCGCAAGGTGATCGGCGAGAGTCTCTTCCACCGGGGGCATTGTTGTGTAGCCATGGTTCACCATATCAGAAACGGTGGCGAAATCCGCAGCCGCAGCATTAGTAATATGCGCCTGGTGGAGGTCCGGGAAAAGGGTAAAGGCCTCCGGGGCTGTGTAGGTGTCCGACTAGTTAAAAAACGGTCGTCCAGCTTAGAAGAGGGTTCGGCCTCGGCCTTGTCAACCTCCCAGTCCAGCCCCAATTTACCCACCGCACGAGAAACCACGTCCACAGCTCACTGTAGGAGGGGGAAACGCGCCTCTCCTGTCCGCTAGGAGGGAGAGGGCTAGTGTCGGCTGCGAAGTCCTCAGACCCCGAGGCCGCGGTGGATAGAACGTCGTCATCATAGCGTCCACAACCGAAGGAGATGGCGGCGCATGCCTCCGGTGTAGGGAGTAAATCCTCATTAGAGAAGACGACAGGCTCAGTATAATCTTTATTCTGCAGCAGGGTAGGGGAGAGCGAGCGATGTGGAGAATATTCCAGTGCTGCACTGTCCACGAAATCCATGTCGCACGTGTCACCCCAGGCTATCGCCTCGTGCGGTGCCTCGGCAGTCGCAGAGGTGACATGACGGGGGTTAGACTCGAGGGCGACATCGGAAAATACTTCCACCCTAGAGCGCAGTACTCTGAGCCGCAGGCCATCACAATGGGGACAGGAAGAAAGGCCGCTAAGCGCCGCCTGTGCGTGATGCAAACCAAGACATACTATGCACCTGTCATGAGTGTCACCCGCCGTGATGTACCTGGTACATGGCTCCTTGCATTTACGAAAACTCATCGCGTCCGCGAAGAGGAGTTAACACTGCTCGAAGAGATCGCTGGAGAACGCGAGATGATAGGGCACAGATGATTCGCTATTCCTGAAGGAATGAAATCTGAGCGAAATGGCACGCGGCACCCAGGTATATCATGCGTGCGCATGCGTAGGGTGGTGCCATGCGCCATTTGGCCAATAGGATTGGCGGGATGGTATAGGGCTTCAGACATTCGTCACACCGAAGGTGTTCCCAAACGTGGTGACGTCACCGCAGCATCGAAGTGACCTATGAAAGGGAAGCCAGTACTCCGATTGGCTTTAAGCAATGTGAAGAGCCATCTAGTGGTTTATGTAAGGAACCACAAGTCTTATATAAAGACATTTTTATTATATTCTGTTGTAGTGTGCTGCATTGATGTATTTTTACATTTTCATACATAGCTTACAACTATATGTTTAATAGTACGCCAAAATCTGTGTGCTGATGCACTATTTACCTTTTCAAATATAGCCATCATTTTAAACTGAACTTCTAAGAATTTATGTGATTTAAATGTAAAACTGTAAAATCTGTATATAGTGCAGTAAAAGAAACCAATAGATATGTAATAAATAAATAAACATAAAATATTCAAAAAGTGAAATAATAATAATACAAAGAAATCAATAACCTGCACTGTTAGATAAGATTATAGCTTAGAAGGTCAAGAAAGTTTTCCTAATGATGTTCAATGTCAGTAATATATTGTAAAAAAAATCTTAATGAGAAGAGTTGGAAAGGACATCACAGCACAGATGTGTTTTGTGTTGTGCAGTAAATCAACATAAACAAATATGCATATCAGTAAACTAATAATGATTAAAATGAGTGTTTTCTTCTTAAAAATGTGCCTGTTGACATTTAATTCCACAATCCATATACAGTATGTTTAAGAAGAAGAAAAGAGCACATGCAACTGTGATTTTAATTTCAATATCTGTTTACATTACAAAACATCCCAAACAATCAGCAACTTAATGTTTTATGGTTTAATCAATTATATTTTCTTGTAATTCTGCTAACTCTTCTTTGGTACTGAGAAACCTTTTATTTAACCTTTTAATTCTTCACAAAGTAATATATGAAAAGTGTATGTATATAAACATTATTAGCATATTATTTGACAGTCTTTGTTAACTGCTATGTGTAACATAAAGCCAGATGTACTGAATAAGTACTTTAAGTTACAATCTCTTTGGCAAGTGATATAAAAGTAATGATAAAGTGAAGTGCAAACTCATTTGGTGATGATAGCAACAGCTTTCTTCATCCAAGCATTGTTACTGAGTAGAGAGAGCATGAAACGAGCCACATCTCCTCTTGACACAGACTGACCGACCGGCAGACCATTTTCATCAGGGACAAAATAACCTTCATGAGTGAGGAACTCGTTGGCTTTAAAAAACAACAAGAAAAATAACAGTAAAACATGTGGTAATCTAATGGCTCTGCAGCAAAAGCAAACGTCCGATGATTAATTTGTCAATAAGCATTTTACATATATATATATATAAAATCATGTGTTTTATTAATAGATCCCACCTGTTGTTGGCATATTCTTCAGACCAGGAGGACGGACAACAGTCCAGTTTATGTCGTCAGTCTGCTTGAGAAAGTTTTCCATTTCATACATGTTGTTCAAAACACTTCTAATCATGGGAAGCAACATGAAGCGGATGAGATAGGAAGAATTGGAGCCTGAATCAGCTGTGAAAAATGTCAAAGCAATCCAATTACTACACCAGTCAAAAGATCAGACCAAAAATGCGGTGAGGAAAAGACCCTTTAGTTCTACAGACTATACATAATAACAGCACTTACGGTCAGTGTACCAAGAGGTCATGGTGATGATTCGATTTACTTTGACTCCACGCATTGCATTTAATGCTGCCTTCATAGACTGGGTGTAGCCAGTGACTCCGTAAAAAAATGAGATTGGAAAGCCAAGACAGGACAACACAGCATCCTGACCTTGGAAGTGCGGTTTCAGGCTGTCCTCTGAGAAAATGTCTGCTTCAACCACCTGTCACATGAGGGCATGCGGTTAAACACTTCATGGTTGAGGCTGCATGCTAGCTGTAAAATGTGCATCATCTGGACTAGAACACATGAAAAATATTATCTACATTGTACTGCCACAGCAGGCAGCTTAGTGTGAATCATCTTATTATTTGGAATTGCTGTGTCTGGATGACCGTCCTTAAAAATCTTTACTTCCAGCTCAGAAATGTGGGGATAGCCAATCATGTGATGATATCAACCCATAAATGAAACACATTGAAATTTTATGCCACCCTTGTGACTCTTATGCTAAATTAAGCTGTCTTTTTCAGTGGTACTCTACAAAAACTTATATAACAACTAAAATAAAATATAAAACAAACACTTGCATAGAGTATACAGTGCGTTAAAAAGTTACAATTTTCACCTTGGTGACTTGGAACTGATATTATTCCAATTCTAAACCAAACAGACAGAATTGTGCAGACTTTAGTCAAGTAGATAAGAAAGAAAATATGAGCTAAAGAATAGCTCAGACTATTAAAATCATGACGTTACTTCATATAAAACCATTGCAAAATGATGTTATTTCAGCAGCCCAACCCATTACTTACGCCTGGGAGGAATTCATGAACAATGTAACAAAAAGTATTTCAAAACTTCACTACGCTTTTCCAGAAACAATAACAATATATAACTTTAAGACTTCCCTCTACAATTCACCTTGAGGTTCTCGTGCATCAGCGTCAGTTTCGCCGTGTTTCTGACGACGGCCGTGACGCAGTGTCCCTGCTGAAGAGCCTGGCTGACCAGCTGCTGTCCGGTCTGACCTGTCGCGCCGAGAACAGCAATCTTCATCTTTATCTGACAGAGCCTAGAATGTGAGAAATGACGGCTGCCATCACAGTCACACTCGTTTGTACAACACCCCAGAGAACGTGTTAAAAATATGAACAGGGATTTTTACAGGAATAAGTTTAAAGGAAAAAATAGTTTTGTTTGCGCTATCTAGTTATCATACTAACAATTCAGCAACATGTGATAAACCAAAAACATCATACAAGGATCGCCAAAAACACATACAAGTAAAAAAAAATCTTAACAACAAGCAAACTCACTCTAAAATCGCTCCTGATGGTGTGGGTGGCAACGCAACAGTAAACACATGCACGCGCCTTCTGCTGTCAAACAGCTGCTGTTAGAACTTTCACTCTTTTGGACACGAGTGCGCATGCGCTTTCCACGCAAGCGTCCTATCCCTGTATCCGGGTCAAACCATAGACTGTATAAAAAGCATGTTTCTCAAAAAAGTAAAAAAAAAAAAAAAAAGGCTACAATACATTATAATTACAAATCTCTCATTCTGTTATCTTTTTAATTTTTTTTCTTCGTATCGGTAGTAAAAATATATGTTTTAAATAATCAACATTTGTTTTTGTAAATTGTAGTTATGTTATATTATTAGTTAAATTGTAGTTATTTTTAAACATATTTTTGTAATCTGTATTTTATAAGAATATATATATATATATATATATATATATATATATATATATATATATATATATATATATATATATATATATATATATATATATATATATATATATATATATAGGAACGTCTGGAATGAAGGTTGGGCCTCTGCCTTCTTACCCTCCCAATCCAGACCAAGTTTATCCCCCGCACAGGAAACCACTTCCACCAGGTGCTGTAGGAGGGGGAAGCACGGTCCAGTGCAATGCTGTCCTCATAGCCAAGGCAAGTTTATTTATATAGCACATTTCGTTCACAATTGTAATTCAAAGTGCTTTACATAAAAGAAGGTAAATAATTTAAAAAATAAAACAAGCAATTTAAAAAATGATAAAAAAAATATTTATTCAAAATGAATTTAAAACATTTTAAAATATAAAATGATTTGACATAAAATACAGTGACTATGTAAAATATATTGCAATCAGTTCAGACATCACACAGTGCTCATTCAATAAATGCACAGTTAAACAGATGAGTTTTAAGTCTAGATTTAAATGTGACTAGTGTTTTAGCACATCTGATCTCTTCTGGAAGCTGATTCCAACTGCGGGTGGCATAGTAACTAAAGGCGGACTGTTTTGTGTGAACCCTTGGTATTTCTGACTCGATCCTCTGAATCCTGGCAGGGGCATTCTGGATGAGCTGCAGCTGTCTAATGGTCTTCTTGGGAAGGCCGGTGAGGAGAATATTACAATAGTCCACCCTCATCTCCCCCCATGATGAACCTGGCACACGGCTCCTTACACTTTCGAAAGCTCATCATGTCTGCGAAGAGGAGTTAACACTGCTCAATGAAAAGTCACTGAGAACGTGAGATGGTTTTCACCTGAAAACACAGATGATTCGCTTTCCTGAAAGAAATGAAATCTGAGCGAAATAGTGCGCTGCACTCAGGTATTGAGAATGAGAAGTTGTCGTCATAGCACAAAGCCCCTCCCTCGATATCACGGTCTCCGCCATGTTGGAAGGATATCGGGCGCGAAACAGGATTGTTTACATGTGTTGTTAAGAGCAGGTTTTACCATGCCTGGAAGTTACTGCTGCGTTAAAAACTGCTCCAGTACCTCTCACGACACATATGGAAAACATAGGAACAATGGAATACAGTTTTTTTTAGGTTACACCGAGCGCAAAACAGCGGTATTTGGAGAAGCTCTCAAGCGGCACAGAGACCTGGACCATTTACCTCCATGCACACATATGGACATTGGGAATTATATATTTTTTGGTTTAAGTTACTACACAATGCAGGAGTTTAAAAGCCACAAGTCTTTGGAAAGTTACGAGGCTTTCTGCTGTGGCTGGGTCCATCTACAGCAGGTGAAGAAAACAGTGTTGCCAGCAGCCATATCACCCTGGAGCCCAAGACCGGTTGCCCACTGAAGCTAAGCAGGGCTGAGCCTGGTCAGTACCAGGGGGCAAGGAACTTGACCGGAAGTTGAAGTCGGGTGGGGGCTGCCATCTTTTAGCAGAACTTCACTTGCGTTAGCATTCCCATTGACTCCCATTCATTTTGGCGTCACTTTGACAGTGAATAACTTTACATCTGAGGCGTTTTAAGACTCCGTTTGTCCATTATTTATATCTAAAGATACACGACAATGTATAAAGGGCTTCATTACCTTCTATGTTACATTATGGCCCCGTAAAAACAGTTTTTGTAAAAAATAGGCTAACGATTGCGTCATAACCACTCGTCTCTCTGTCGCATTACCATACAGACAGGAGGAGAAGCTCGCAGGCAATTAACTTAATATGGCGTACTGGCGTTACATTTTAAAATACTATACAAAATAATTAATCAGAATACTTACTCCTGCTCACTCACGGCAAAGAACTCCCCGCTCAAGCTCGCCGTCTCTGCAAGATTAACGATGGCAGTTTGCACGCAGCCACTTAGAAGATTTACATCTGTCAGACAGTTTGCTGACGTCGTCAAGCTTCGTTTGAATCTGCGCGTCAGAAACGGAAGTGCTAAAAAACGCTAAAAATGGGCTTCACTTGTCTCAATTGAGTTCCAATGGGGTCGCTGTGTCCATTTCTTTTACTGTCTATGGTCAGTACCTGGATGGGAGACCTCCTGAGAAAACTAGGTTGCTGCTGGAAGAGGTGCTAGTGAGGCCAGCAGGGGGTGCTCACCCTGTGGTCTGTGTGGGTCCTAGCGCCCCAGTGTAGTGATGGGGACACTATACTGTCAACAAGCACCGTCCTTCGGATGAGACGTTAAACCGAGGTCCTGACTCTCTGTGATCATTAAAAATCCCAGGATGTCTTTCGAAAAGAGTAGAGTTGTGACCTCGGCATCCTGGCTAAATTTGTCCATTGGCCTCCGACCATCAGGGCCTCCTAACAATCCCCATATCTGCTGATTGGCTTCATCACTCTGTCTTCTCTCCATCAGTAAGCTGGTGTGTGGTGGGCGTTCTGGCGCACTATGGCTGCCGTCGCATCATCCAGGTGGATGCTGCACACTGGTGGTGGATGAGGAGATACCCCCTGACTATGTATGCGCTTTGAGTGTCTAGAAAAGCGCTATATAAATGTAAGGAATTATTAGTGTTGTACTGGCCAAAGTAAGTTTATTCACATGCGTTTTAGCGTATTGTAATTACATTGCATTTAGAATGACCAAAATGACAAAGTAATTAACTGCGACTGAACACTATTGTAACGAGATGTTCAGTGTATACGAACGTTTCCAACATGTTTTGATGTAGGCTAAAGCTGTGTATGTTTAGTTATAATTTGATTTTAACCCAATGACACATACTGTACCAGTTTTTTTTTTTGGACAAACCAGTTCTGGGTTAGCTAGGGTAGTTAAATGTGTGATTGCGAGATGTAAATGTCAGGGTTAGATTAAAGCCATTAACAGCGTGAATGCAAAGTGACTTACATTGTAAACAATATAATTCCCAATGTCCATATGTGTGCACTGAGGTAAATTGTTCAGGTCTCTGTGCCGCTATTTGGCCAATTAAATTGGAGGGTTGGTTTAGGGCTTCAGACATTCCTCATACCGAAAGGTGTTCCCATATGGTGACGTCACCACAGCATCGAAGTGAACTATGAAAGGAAACTGTACTGTACTGACCAAAGAACTCAGCCCTGCGATTCCGCCAGATCAGCTGCTTTGATTAAAAACTATACATTAAACTGAAACACAGCCTGAACGATGACAACATAATGTAGCTACATTTACTAGACTAGTGATCATCAAGTCCTTTTAACAGTTTATTTTACAAACTTTATTTTAAAAACTTCGCTTTTTCACAAAAGCTTTTGCTCTCTAGAAACCATGTCAGTTTCGGTTAAAAATATTTTAAGTTCAGGTGTTCACATTATAAACACTGAATTAATACCAGCATATTAAATTAAATTAATGAAAGAAAAATTATGAATGTTGGACTAAATATATAACAGGAATATAACAGCTTGACAGTAAACTGTTTTTACAGTATTTGTATGAATGTCCGTTACACAAAGACACACACGTACAGCCACTTTCTCCAAAATTGTTTATTTAATTTTGACAGAGACACAGCATTGCCTCATGTTCAAATCTAGATCATCATGTTTGTAGTGTGTTCCAGGGGATTAAAACGTACAATATATATTTTAGACCTAATGGAGTAGGCTAATAGTTGATAATAATACAGTAAGTAATTGTAAATGTATAAAGTTGCATTATATCCATATAAATCATTATATGGCTTGGACCCTCAGTTCCTAAAATAATAAAATAAATAAGTTAGACTAAAATAGCAGTTGCAAACGATAAAATGCAGGATTTTAACTGTCACACTGATGATTTTTGCAGTGGATTGCCCAACATTGCGTTGTTTTATTCCATCTTGACTTCTCTTTCGTTGTTAGTCCGTTTCTGTGTAAATTTGGAATGTTCACTCCAAAGTCGCGGCCGCGCTACCGCAGCGCCACCTAGCGGCTACCCGAGAAGCGTCAGAGTTTCGCCTCAGAATGGCTAGATTAATCGAAACTACATTTATACTTTCAAAAATTAATCATGATTAACAGAACCTTTATTAACAGCAAACCTTTACGCGTAAAGAACTTTTATTGATTCCACACGACAATAAAACAAAAAGGGACTTTAGTTTTAGTTAGGCACCACCTATAAACGCCAACCCCCTCTTCTGGCTAATATGTTAGTGTGTCACAACAATCACTTTCAATTCCGTTTTCAAATACAGAAGTTGGACAGAGTGTGGAGTCTTTGGTTTCCCATGTTCAGAAGTCACCACCAGGACAGCAGTGTTGAGTATTCACCATGAAGCTAGAGATTTGTCTGTTCTTCGGAGTGACAGTTTTCTGCGTATCGACAGCTGATTTCTCTCCTCCAGTGGTAAACATCAGTCTGGACGTGCCTGCCTTTCAGCGATGGGCTCCTCTGAAGAAGCTCTATGACATTGATTTCTTGAGAAAAGCCGCAGCTGAAGTCATCGAGTAAGTATCAGACTGTCTGATAAACGCACGCACGTTACGAGAACGTGTTAATTTAGTTTGCATTCTTGCAATCTTGACCAGAACCAGGTTAACCATGAGATCATTTTACCTAGCTGACCAATTTAAGTGATGAAAATAAAGCGCTGCTGACATTCCCCTCTTTTTAATTTTTATAAAATATCCGGTCACTCGTTATTTTAAAGTCCATTTCTCGCCTGAATAAACTTCTAATTTGTTAGGAACCCGATTCCAAAAAAGTTGGGACACTGTACAAATTGTGAGTAAAAAAGGAATGGAATAATTTACAAATTTCATAAACTTATGATTTACTCACAATATAATATAGATAACATATCAAATGTAGAAAGTTAGACATTTTTAAATGTCATGCCCAATATTGGCTCATTTTTTATTTCATGAGAGCTACACATTGCAAAAAAGTTGGGACAGGTAGCAATAGCAATAAGAGGCCTGAAAAGTTAAACAGCTGGAGGACCTACAGTTGAAGAAGCCTGTATTAGACAAGAATGGGACAACATTCCTATTCCTAAACTTGAACAACTTGTCTCCTCAGTCCCCAGACTTTTGCAGTGTTATAAAAAGAAGAGGGGATGCCACACAGAGGTAAACATGGCCTTGTCCCAACTTTTTTGAGATGTGTTGATGCCATGAAATATAAAATCAACTTATTTTCCCCTTAAAATTATAAATTTTCTCAGTTTAAACATTTGATAAGTCATCAATGTTTTATTCTGAATAAAATATTGAAATTTGAAACTTACACATCATTGCAATTGGTTTTAATTCACAATTTGTACAGTGTCCCAACTTTTGTGGAATTGGGTTTGTAGTAATAGTTAGTAAGGTAGTTATTTAGTTTAGATATTGGGAAGGATTAGGGATGTAGAATAATATGTGCTTTATTAGTAATAATAAACAGCCACTATGGAAATAAAAGGCATTCCAATAAGCACCTAGTTAATATAGTGGGAATTAGTCCCTATACTTAAATTCTACTATATGTCTTTTAACTTTGTACAATTTGTTTGTCATCACCCTAGATCCACATTTATGTCTTACAAACTCTCTTTTGCAGCTCAACTGTTCCCGAATGGGTTCATGATGCAGTTAAACCTATAGTGAAGGCTCTGGAGAAATACATCCCACAGCCGTACGCTGGAGAAATACAGGGCATTGCATCCTTCTATGGCACTGACATTGCAGATATTGTGCTGTTGAACTTTGCCTATGAAGTATCTGCGTATGTACTACACTTTTTTTGGCACAGTAGCTTTTTTAAGTGTTTTAGTCGTCAACTTTTTTCAACATACACAGTGGCTGCTTTGCTTTTTGTTTTATAGCTTTTGCACCAGTATTGTAACTCAAGATACAAAGGGCAATATATACCATGGCAGAAACCTGGATTATCCCCACGATGTGCTCAGAAATCTTACTGTAGATGTAATGTTTATTAAAAATGGAAAGGTATTATTAAATGATATATTACATTGTTTACATCATTATATTATATTATACTCTTCAATCTGCAAAGTCATTTCTCTCCAGGTGGCATACAGAGGAACCACTTTTGCTGGTTATGTTGGGCTGTGGACAGGACAAAGCCCCAACAAGTTTACAGTGTCTGGCAATGAACGCAGTAGGTTGATTTTTTTGGAAGATATGGTGTGGTGAATTTTGTGGGGTTTTAATTTACATCTGTATTTCTACAGGAAAGGGATATTGGTGGGAGAATGTAATTTCAGCAGTTTTATTAAAAAGTTCTCCAGTTAGCTGGCTAGTGCGAGAGGTGAGAGAAACAAAATATATATCAAATTCAAAATATAATTCAGAATTTCAAAATAGATTTACTTACTGATGCAAAAAAGTCTCTTGGACTGTTAAGAGATGGCTTTTGCATGGAAGAAATCTGTATATTTTGGATTTCTTAAGACTCTTGAAGAAGCTGTGGATTTCCAGGATGCAGTGTTTAGACTGGCCAAGGTGCCGATCATTACAGATGTTTATTACATTTTGGGTGGTGTTCATGCTCGTGAGGGTGTAGTCATAACCAGAGACCGGAGCGGACCAGCTGACATCTGGCCTCTTGATCCACTTCTTGAAAAGTAAGTACCAACCATCAATTTTTAATTACATAAATTAAAATGTAAGACATGAAGTGATGCCAGTGCACCGCTGGCATCTCATTCATATAATACTAGTGTTTTCCTAATGGTTTATACATTACTAAGCCTCTGATTTTACTGTTGCTTAATATAGCTGGTATAGAGTCGAAACCAATTATGACCACTGGCTACCTGCCCCAAAACGAGACGACCGAAGGCAAGCAGAAAATACAGTTTTATCTGTAACATGAAAGCACAAATGTGTGATTATTGGACAATTTAGGGATTGCTTTTCACATTTCCTAGTCTTTTTTCAGAGATGTGGCCATGAAAGCACTGAATGCCACTGGTCAAAACCATATTAGTATGGATTCTCTTTATCAGGTAAATGTATAAATCCATTTTGTCTGCCTATTATTGTCATAGGTTTTGCCATTTATTTCTGTCCTACATTGTTAATGTACTACAAAATGTGTCCTTGTTTGTTATTATTATAGTAATTTCTGGACTTAGACATTAAAAAAAGATGAAACTTTAATGAGACTTCACTTGTGTTTTTGAAAGCATGCTATCCTATAACAGAATTTATTGATTTATGTGTTAATTGCATGATCATTTTGTTTTTCATTGTTACAGGTTTTATCCATAGATCCAGTATGTAATAGGTAAGGTGACAAGTAATGCAACATTTCACCTATCACATGATATTTTATGATTGTGTAATTGCCTCATGTAGAGTGCTCATATCTCATATGTGGTAACCAGTAACACAAACATAAGCACACTTCCTCCTCATGGAGGTTATAATTTTAAAATCGAACAATGCAATGCAGAATTTCCTGGAGAGTCTGCAGAAACCAGTCATGTGAAGCTCTGGCCTATTCACACGTACAGCTTCACAGACACTTATTGTTCAAGCCACTCAGCTGTAAATTAGAACAGTCCAAGCATTGATCTTTGTTGAACTCTCACCCTGTTTCATGTCTGGTCAACAACTCAACACTGATTCTCAAATCACCTAGATATACCAACTTACTATTGTTTGTCAAGGTTGATATATTGTCAAGTGGTACTGGTGGGTTCTTTGTAACCATATGATGACGATGACTTTCATTTAGCAGACACTTTTTTCCAAAACAATCTCCATAAAGGGACAAAAGCAACATTTTTAATAATGCTTTATTGCAGATTTACAAGAAAGCTATTTTGGAAACAAGCTAGAATAGAGCAGAAATACAGAGAAGAAAGAGAAGCTTTGCCACCAAAATGCCCTCAAAAATGTGAAATATGCTTTTCTTCAGTTCACCCCACTCATGTTCTATAGGGTTCAGATCAGAGGCCATGCCAAAGCTCCATTTTGTGCAACTGAGCATTTTTGTGTTGATTTTGATTTGTTTTGGATAATTGCCCTGATGGAAGATCCTCTGGCAGAAAAAAACAGGCCCACACCATTAAATATCCAGCAGTATTTTTACTGTGGGCGTGGGATACTTTTTATCCCTGTTGGTACTTACCTGGTGTTTTTTTTTTTTTTTTAAGTTTCACTTGACCATAGAAGCCAGTGCCATTTGAATTCATATCTAACAAACTAAATTTGGAGTTGGTTTTCGGATGAGTGAGGAGAACCCTCACAAACAAGTCTTTCTGACCATAAGACTCAACTGTTTCCTACAAATCTCCAGCTTGGAGAGTCTTTGACCACTCAAGCTCTCCTCCTCACCATGTATTAGGACGATAAAGACACATGTCCTCTTCCAGGCAGATTTGTAACATCTTTAGTTGATTGGAAACTCAATGCTTTAGCTCTTTTTTACAGTCACTTTCTATTTTGTCAAGCTCAACAACCTTGTTCTGCATTTTAATCTTGGGTTTCACTCCTTGTGAACTTTTTGAATGAAAGATCAAAAGGATAAACAATGCAGAATTATTTTCACTGCCGCCTTTGCTGATATTTAACAAAGGTACCTATATTAGTGAAGGGGATCTCCCCACTGTATAAGTGTCTTTAGATCACATTATGTTATAAAGCTTTTTAATGTGAGTATGATCATATGACATTCCTTCCAGGATCACTGTTTATACAACCATCATGAGTGCTGCCACTCCTGAGAAGTACAAAACAGTTGTCAGAGATGTAAGAACAAACCATAACACTACATGATTTTGAAAACAGATTTTCATTAAACATATGCTATCATGTTATGTGGTATGCTTTCATGATGTCCAGTTGGCTGGTTTGGTAATATAAAACAACATTTCTTTCATAATGTAAGAGGGTGCTATGGCTTTTCTGATTTGACATTTTGCAAAGCTCTAATGACATTAGTCTGTCAGATTTTACAAGGATCATCACATGAATTGGTTGCTTTTCTATGCTTTAGAAACTTCTGTTTCTTACAATCATTTGTGTTGTAACTGTGACTGTTCTGTTTTAATACTGACATGTTTTCAGATATTATTTTTCTTTAAATAAAGTTAATTGTCTATTTCTGTTTACAGATCTGCATGTGATGGAATAACTCGTTCCCTTTACCAGCTCAGCCATAATTTCCACACAGCTTAGTTCTGATCTACTCATCAACTTCTGCTTCTCTTCTGCTTTTCACAATGGAAATGAGTTGTATTTTAATATCTAAAAAGTAGGGCTGCAAGATAAAAAGCCTACTGTATATCCTATTCCAATAGGGAAAATACTTGATTTTTTTAGTTGATGACTTGAATAGCTGTATTTGGAAAGAATCGTTAAAAAAAATTACCAATATCAGCACGACTGCAAATGTATAACTGATTTTAATAACTGTTTAACAAATAAGAAGTTAATATTAAGTGACTTAAAATTAATAAGAATAATATTTTAGTTTAAGGGTTTTGCTCTATTTTGTCAACACACAAATGTATACTTCTGTAATATATTAAAGCAAGCCCCAAGAAATTGTTGTTTACAGTGAATTTATAATGGAGCACCTTTATTATACTGCATGCATTACTGAACATTCATGAAGATGTACATTTATACATTAAAAAATAAGATGGACTCTCTCTCTTCTATGTGTAATACACAATTAAGCTGAATACAATAGTAAAATAATTGTTAATTGTAATCAGCGAAGGCTTTCTGGATCTTGTGCACATGTCAAAATCACAACTAGAAATACTGTCACCTCAAATGATTTATGTCTTGCATTATTTTGGATTAATTACATATACTTCACACAGCAACAACCTACTTCCTTTAGCATTAGCATCCTTTAACATTAACCTCCCGGAACCATGAATGTAGAAATACGTAACAATTAAGACTTTTAATAAAGTCTTTAAAGAAAACAGTAATAATCATGTCGATGTGGCAGTGGTACGTCTATCCTGTAGCCTGGTTATGAAGATGGGTGTCTCTCAGCAGTGAGGTCCATACCAGCTAAGATTTTGGAAGCCTTAGTGATCTGAAACAAAGAAGTGCAGCCAGAAGGTGCACAGTAATGTCCCAGCTGACCGACCGATTTGACAGCTGACCGTATCAGCTGTTCACAGCCTTGCCTCCGTGGCCTGACTGAACTAACGCTGCGCTCGATGAAAGTGCCATTTACAAAAGTCCAGTCGCATCAAGCTATTACCCTTAATCCCTTCAGGGCTTGTTCACTTAATTCAGCTACACAGATGAAGACTGTTAAGACGCAGACAAACAAACATACCTACTGAAGGCTGCGGGAGTTTCACACAAGGTCTTCTCTTATTTTTGAAAGAAAATAGTGGATTTTTGCTCAGGACATTGAAGGTTTCTCGGGGGACATGGGAAAGCATGTGACTATACTTTCATTGTGTCCTTACAAGCTGATTTTTTTGCATTTCTACTCTTCGCATTGATGTCAAGCACTGATGGGGTACAGAAGGCGGATACATTCCTTTGGGTGACATGTTGTGGAAATAAAGCTCCAGGGATTTCCTTGATTTAAAGAGAAACTCACCAGGTGAGTTTTACCTATTAATCATCTCTGGCTACAACCTTTCATGGCTTGGAGTTTTACGGACACTGTTTTGCTGACATCATTTACATACACAGCCTTCATATTATCATTAAATTCAAAGAAATACATAGAAAAGCTACCAAATACAAAACTAAATGAATGGTGTGAAATCTTAAACCATTTCTTTTAAATAGGCAGGATTTAGTATAGGTTAAAATACGTAAAAGAAAAACTCATGTCTTATTATTTGTAGAATTCATAGAATATTTTTCATAGTAGCAGTCTTTCATTCATACTGTGAACAAGATTCAAAGTGCACGTCGCATGAGCTTTTATCAACAGCTCTCTTAAGAGGGTTAATCTCTGTTACACTACACTAAATTATTGTGATGTCTGGGGAACTAATGAATAACCTCCCTTAGACCAAAGTTTATAAATCGATAATCCCCAGTAATTCATTATTTCCTCTTGTGTTTTTCTGTGAGAAAAATTGTAATATAGATACTCAAATATAAACAATTTTAATGAATAACAGAAGCTGGTTTATAGTGAAGCAGGGCCATCATTGAGGGTTTGAAGCTTGTGGGCTTTCCCAGAGGCACAGGTGTGTGTTGACGTCGTCTGCTCTAAAAGGAGGATTGACGCCAGAGTAAAAGAGCAATGAACCCAGATTAACTCGCTCTCTAGATCTCATTAACGTGTGCAACAACATGACATTTAGAGTAGCCTGTTGTCAAAAGCCTGAAAATATTGTACAGTACAATAATACGATTTACTAGAGTATGTCTGTTAGTCTAAATGTTAAAATTAATAATTTAAATAATGTATTGTGTGTAAATTGTGTATTACTGAATTAAGTGTTTGTGGTTGTTTTTTTATTTATTAATTTTTTTTTTTACAATGGTTTCTTAACCATTTAACAAGTTCAATCCACATTATTTTGTAATGTGATTTGTATCAAATGAATTAATGAATATATAAAAATACAAATTATTGTTTCATACAAGTGCTTGTTATACTGACTTTCATATTTTCTACCTTCAGGAGAAGTCATGGGGTGTGGTGTCACAAAAACCAGTGAATTCAATAGAAAATTTGATAAAGGTAAAACATTTTTTAGTAACCATATTATGATTGGTTAGTGTCATTGAAAGAATGATATATACTGTACTATTGAGTTATGTTTATTTCAAGACCAATTCATTCTCTTCTTAAAACAGATGGAAATGTCATCCCAGGTGAGTTTTTTACCAGTCCAGCAAAGCTTGTGTAAAACCTTATCTCTCACAGCTTTTGAATTAGCACACAGTAGTTTATTTTGTGTTTAGTGTCAAAATATAAGTAACTCATTTACATTCTCAACATTCTCTTCTTTTTCATGCCTGTCTGCAGCAGCCATAAGTAAGAAAAAATCATCTTTATAAACACTATGATGTCTGTTGATTATTGTTGGGTATTACACAGGCTACTGTACACAGAGTTATAAGACTTTCAATAGGCCTACACTATAAAAAATTACTTTTCTTATGTTGTAGCTTATAAAAGAAACTATGTTCTACAAGAAAGGAGCCTAGCTACTATAAGTCTTTTTAATAATTTACATAATTTCCACGTTTAATTCAATGGATTAACAGCTGGTCCTTTGTAATTATGTGAAATTTAATGTTACTAGTAAAAATGATACAAACTAATCCTACACCCAATTTTTTTTTTTCTGTGTAGAAAAAATTGTCTCTCAACTTATGCTTAATTGGGTGTAATTCTAGAAGCCAGACACGAAAACTACTGCATTTATAGCAAATCTGTTTAATTATAGCCCATTTATTTCTGACCTCAGTCATGTTCTCTTGAAAGCAATGAAGGCTGCGGTGCTGATCCAGCGCTGGTACCGACAGTATGCGGCTCGCATGGAAGTGAGACGCAGATACACCTGGAACATCTTCCAGTCCATGGAGTACGCAGATCTACAAGACCAGATCAAAGTAAGACATCCATTCTCCACACTAAGAGCGGGCACAGCCATTTGTAACTTGAATGTGCACGGCTTCTGGTATTATGCTTCCAGTTATTACACCTGTACAAAAACAGTCAGTTTTGCTGCTTAATATTACAAACAGTTTTTCTCTTTCTCATATTATTTTAACCCATTATCATTATCATAAACACACTGGTTTGTAGCGCACTTCGTTTACTGCACATTGACAGTCTTTTGTAGCTCCTAATGAATAGAAAGTCGCACACATTCAAATAGAGTACTTCCGTGTATCAAAAAAATATGTAAATCTATCCAAATCTTGCAAACTAGCAGGTTTCAGAGTGATACAATTTTTTTTTACAAATGATTGAATGAGTGAGTGAGTGAATGAATTGATAGTCTACTTAATTTACCTCTGAAAACTGCGAACAACTATGTGACATTTCTTTTCTCACTTTCTCACAGTTATACAATTTTCTTGGTTACCTGATGGATAACTTCACTCCACCAAGCAGTGAACGTAAAAGAAGCTGTTGTATATAAACACATATTTATAGTTTCCCCCTGAAATGTATTCATGCTAAACTAATGTTCTACCATGTAGGAAATCTGATCTCCCATATCTTCAGAGAAAACGAGGTTTGCAGAGATGCAGAGTGGGAGCGATACTTCAGCTACACCAATATCGATGTGCCAGACATCTACTCCGGTCCACGTCTAACCTTTCCTTTAGATATGGATCAGGCTGCTGATCTTGTAGAGGCCTTTAAAAAGAAACAAGTAGGTTCTCCATGAGTATGCATTAAATATGTTTCATGATAGTCAGATAACGCTCAGTGTCTACAACCGTGCACACTTCTGATTTCTCCAAGCAGCAGCTTCACTCTCGTTACGTTCTTCAGCTTCTTCTGGAAACATGGAAGTTGCTCAAAGTGTTGCCAAATATCAACCGAGTCTCTACATGCCATAGCAAAGAAATAACCATTTGTGGTGAGAGTGGCTGACACATTTCAAGTTTTTTTTTTTTTTATTATAAAACTGTTCGATGCCACTTCTAAATACATTTATGAACTTTTTTATAGGTGATTTACATGGACAATTAGAAGACTTGCTACTAATATTTTACAAGGTATGTATTTTACACTCTGCTACAAGATTGTCTTCGCCTGATAAAGCATCTCTTTAAGTATATCTATTCCTATGGATTTGGGCTCTATCTATTTTGCCAGAATGGAATGCCGTCGTTGGAGAAACCCTATGTTTTCAATGGAGACTATGTGGACCGAGGCAAAGACTCCATAGAGATTCTGCTCATATTGTTTGCTTTTCTGCTTGTGTTTCCTGGAGATGTTTATCTTAATCGTGGAAACCATGAAGATCACATAATTAATTTGAGGTAATGGAAATTAATTTACTAACACACACTATTAAAGTCACTTTTATTTATATAGCACTTTTAATAATACAGATTGTGTCAATGCAGCTTTACAGTATTAAATAGGAAAATAGTGTGTCAGTAATGCAGAAGGACAATAGTAAACACTCAATGTTCAGTTAAAGGCAGTACATCATTGAAGTCAGTTATGTCATCATCCAGCTCAGTTCAGTTTAAATATTATCTTTGCAATCAACGATAGACAACAATATCACTGGAAATCCATTTATCATAATTTTTTCTAACTCTTTCACTCGTTTCACACAATGCATGTTTTATAGACACTCTTGAAAATTACAAATCGATTCTGAATTACTGAATAGTAATATGGCACTTAAATAAGGCTGTCTGTGGCAGTGCTCCTTAACCACAAGGGGGTTTAAAGGGATAGTTCACCCAAAAATGAAAATTCTGTCATTAATTACTCACCTTCATGTCGTTCCAAGTCCGTAAGACCTTCGTTCATCTTTGGAACACAAAATAAGATATTTTTGATGAGATCTGAGAGCTTTCTGATGCTACATAGACAGAAAAATAACTAAAATGTTCCCAGGCTCAGAAACATGGTAAGGACTTTGGTAAAACAGTCCATGTGACATCAGTGGTTCAACCGCAGTTTTTGGAAGCTACAAGAATACTTCTTGTGTGCAAAGAAAACAAAAATTACGACTTTATTCAACAGTTCTTCTCGTTCACATCAACCTAGGGCACCATTATGGAGAGTAGCATGATGCGTTTGCATGCTTTCCTCTGAATGTAAAGAATGTTGGTTAAATGTCAGAAGCATGCATTGTTTACATGTTCTCTTGGTGACGGAAGACATGATTTGGAGAAGAATTGTTGTATAAAGTTATTATTTTTGTTTCTTTGCACACAAAAAGTATTCTCGCAGCCTCATAAAATTAAGTTTGAATCGCTGATGTTACATGGACTGTTTTATTGATGTCCTTACCATGTTTCTGGTCCTGGGAACATTTCAGTTACACTGCTGTCGATGCAGGGTCAGAAAGCTCTCAGATTTCATCCAAAAGATCTTAATTAATGTTCAGAAGATGAATGAAGGTCTTACTGGTTTGGATTGATGTGAGGGTGAGTAATTAATGACAGAATTTTCATTTTTATTTATTTATTTTTCATCCCTTTAAGCTAATTTCCAGAGTGGTCTCAATAAAAGTTATGGTTTTTTAATAATGTGCAACATTAAACTGAGATTTTTTTATTATTATTACAATGAAAAAAAAACAATTTGGTGTAGAAACAATTTTTATAAATTGCTAATAAATTTAACAGTAAATTGCAAAGAAACTGCAAATAACACATTGTAATAGTATTTTAATATATAACATACTCCAGTAATCTTTATTTACCTTATTTACAACAAAAACTTTTTGTACAGTGTACAACCAAAGTACCAGAGGTACAGAAAGGATGGCCTTCAATATCCTATTCATTACTTCAATAGTCCAATAGGAGGAGGTCCTAGGAGTCAGAAAGGCTGAGAACCACTGCTCTAGATGAGGCAGTGTACTAATTTATAATGCGATAATTTACACTTTTACTAAAAACTTCAGAACTATAAGAATACAGACTGTGTTTTCATCTGAATCTCTCAGTGCCATTTAAATAAAACAAAATAGTATTTTTATCTTTTCTACAAGAATAATCTTATGGCACTTTGGATTTTTGTTTTTGTGAAAACATGTCATTTTCTCTTCAAAGGTATGGCTTTACCAAAGAAGTACTGAACAAATACAAGGTAGGTCATTGTTTAAGCCTACATTTAATGTCTGTGCGCCTTAATTTCTCAGCTTCCTGTTCCTAAGAGTTTGTTTACCATATGGTGTTAGCTGTTTATCTCCATCATGAAACAGTAAGGGATATCCTGACACTGTCTTTCCAAGAACAGCACACATTAACAGCAAGTGGCCTGCTCAGACTTACAGTTTAAAAGGGGAATCTCTGGTCAGGTCTCCTGCAGTTATTTTCACAGAATGTGGGCCAGTCTTCAGTAAGAGGATTACAACAACCACGCTTCAAGACTTGCTGTACTTGGTTTCTGGTGGCTGTTTACTATCTAGATGGTATATTAACAAACCTTTGACTGAATATATGACACCTGAGAAGGAAAATGAATATATGGATATATTCGTTTTTAACATTGGAAAGATAATATATTAATATCATTTTTTAAAGGGATACTCCACCCTAAAATGAAAATTTTGTCATTAATCACTTACTCCCATGTCGTTCCAAACCCATAAAAGCTTTGTTCATCTTCCAAACACAATTTAAGATATTTTGGATGAAAACCGGGAGGTTAAAAAAGGAAACTTTTTGTACGCGAATAAAACAAATCCTTGTGGCTCGGCGGATATAGAAGAGCATACGGTGATATGGAGAGACAGAGGAGATTGTTGACAAAGAAATTGTTAAATAAACTTGTTGTTTTTGTTTTATTCGTGTACAAAAAGTATTCTCGACGCTTTATAACATTATGGTTGAACTACTGATGTCAGATGGATTATTCTGACAACGTCTTTCATACTTTTCTGGACTTTGACAGTGTTACTTACTTGGCAGTCTATGAGACAGTCACAAGCCTCCCGGTTTTCATCCAAAATATCAACATGGAGGTAAATTATTACTGACAAAATAAATAAGCTGTGGCTGTCCATTAAAATTTGGATTGACGGTTGATTAGTAAGGAATTTAATATACAGCTATGATTCTATATTTAAACTTGTATTCTAAAAGAAAATTGGGAAACACTTTACTTAAAACCTTTATAATGCATTATAAAGGTATTCATAATGTTGTATGCATTATATCTTTTCATAAATAATTGTAACCAAAATTAAAATGCTTTATAATATTTAAAGGTTTGTTTGTCTAGTACAACGTGTTTGAATGCATTATACTTTCCAAAGCTGTAACATTGAATAGATACAGTCAGTATTATAAATGTATTGTCACTGCTGTATAAAATTATTCATGAGATACAGTTATGCATTATATCTTCTTCTTCTCCTTCTAACATTTTTGAGGGCCTAAACATGCTCAAAAGCTCACAAAACTTTGCACGCGTGTCAGAGGTGGTGGAAATTGATATCTTATATGGGTTTTTAGAATTAGTTGTGGCAAAATGGCTCGATAGCAACACTTACAGAATTTCAACGCAATGTTTCTCGTACATGTACAGTTCGAAACTCTGTGTAGACATGTAACACACCAATACCTACAAAAAAGTCTCTTGGTACAAAATCTGAAACCCAACAGTAAGTCCATTATTCTGAATTTCCTGAATGATTTTTGTGTAGTTTTTGCCATTTTCAGGCCTCGTACTTTGACGAACTTCTGCTACAATTTTAAACAGATCATCTTCAGATTTGCTGAGTGCCATCATAAGGCCTTTGCGATGCTAAATTAAGATCTTCAGTTTTTGTCCAAGGGCGTGTCCTTGGCGGCCTGACAAAATTCAATGTTTCACCATGAAACAGGAAGTTGCTGTAACTCAGGCAAACAGTGTCTGATCTGCCAAAAACTTCACATGTTTGAGAGGAGTTCAGTCCTGAACACATCAATGCCCATGTTCAGTTATAGTCATAGCACCACATAATTTCCTAAACTATGCTATTAATACAAAGAAATAGGAAGTTGTTGTAACTCATGTATAAAATTTCCAATCTGCCCCAAACTTCACATATTTTATAAGAGTCCTGGCCTGAAGACACCTAAAGGTCAATATTAAAATCATAGTGCCGCTTGTTCGTAACAGCAAATTACTTGTTTTACACTAACTTAAACATACAATGTCAGATATGTTTGATTAGAGTCCTGGTCTGAAAACATCTTCATGCCAATATTCAGTCATAATTTTCAGTGCCACCTGTTGACAACAAGAAAGTTTTTTTTTTTTTTTACAATAACTAAAACATTAAATGTCCAATCTGACCTAACTATCTTGTTTGATATGAGTCCTGGCCTGAAGACATCTAAAGGCTAGTGTTCAGATATATTCATAGTGCCACCTTTTGGCAACAGGATGTCATCTCATGTTATGTTTTACTCAAACATGCCATGTTTGATCTGCATCAGACTTCACAAGTCCCTGACTAAAGACATATACATGCCAATATTCATTTATAGTCATAGCGCCACCAGCTGGCAGCAGGCACATGAAAATGACTTTCTACATATTCCATTTTAAATGCATATTGCCCACAGTTTGCTATTTTTCTAAAGCCAACAGGTGGCGGTGAGTACGGGTGCAAGGGCCCTCTTATCGCTGCTTGCAGCTTTAGTTTGAATTAGATTTTTTGTTTTCTAATATTTTCTCATTTTTTTATTTTTTATTTAAGTAAAACATTTAGGAATTTGTTGTGAATTTGTCTTATTTTTAAAATATGTCTGTTTAGTTTATATTAAGTAAGAGATTTTAATGTTAGTGACTTTAGTACTTTAACTGAAACTAAACAAAGTGAGTATTGTTGACTTGGAAACTAGTAAAATTATGTTTTTATTATCAATTTATTTTATTTAATGTTTAAGTAATTATTTTTAATGGTTTTGGTTTTAATTCGATGATGATAGTTCATGATAGTAGCTAACTGTGCTCCGAAAGGATAATATGCTAATAACTCATTAACATAATCGGTCATATGTTATGCTCTGTTCTTTTGTAGTGTTTCTGTTCTAAGCTCTTCACATAATGGTGACAGTTGTTTGATTTAGATTGTTAACATAAATCACTCATATAAACAATTTCTTGAAGCTGCATGGGAAGCGCATCCTGAAGTTGCTCCAGAAAATCTTCAGCTGGTTGCCTTTAGTGACAGTCATTGACCAGCGGGTGTTGATAGTCCATGGAGGAATCTCAGATACCACCAATCTTGCTCTGATTGCTCGAGTGGACAGACACAGAGTGAGTCAAACAAATGGTTAGCATGTCGTTAAAGCATGAACATCATCTATTCTTTTTACTTTTTAACTGATGAATGTTGTCTTTCTGTAGTATGTGTCTGCTCTGAGGCCTCCGAAGAAGAAGACTCCATCACGCACTAATGTATATGCAGATTCAGAGCGCTATGACGAGATGATCATCTGTAAGAACAGAAGGGGCTCGCTGACCTTTCCCAAACCGTTTGGTGCTCGGGAAAGTTTTCAAAGACGCTCCCTTCAAGACTTCTCAAGGGCCGTGGCTCGGACACTTGAGGAGGAGTTCGAGGTTCGCCGTAGACAAGGAGAGTTTAGCTTGTCCAGCTTCAGCAAGTCTCACCGCATTCTGAGCTCCGCTGTGTCATCTGATTCTGAACCAGAATCCTCAGAGTTTACAGACACCAGCAATGAGGAGTGGAAACAGGTGGGCTTCATTTGTGCTATTGTACATACAGTTAGTGGTTTGACTGATTTGCAGTACTAAATCTGTCAGCTTTTTCGACCTCCATTATCCATAACAATATTCAATGGCCCAGTGATCCTTCCAGAATGCAGATTAAAAAATATATATATTAATACAAGGTTTTTGAATTTGACATACACTCTTTAAAATAAAGTTTAGAAAAAGGTCAAGGTTTGGTTAATAAAGTTTTTTTATTTTTTATTTATCAAGTAGTTTTTGCAGATACATAGAAGAACCATTTTTGGTTCACTTTTAGTAAGTTTAATTTAAAGGTATCACATCACAGTAGAGACGGCGCCGTGGAATGAACAGGGTCTGGATCCAAATGCAGGGAATAATCTTTTAACTAGAACAAAAAGGCCAACACGGCAAAAACAAAACAGAAACAAATCACGGGAACGATACCAGCACAGCTCAGTCACACACATACACCTCTGAACACAAGACACGGAAATCGAGAAACAAGTCACCATTACAATTAATCCAGGCAGGCAGAGTGGTGGGAGTGAGGAGAATATATTCTTATTGACAATGGGCACCAGGTGTGTGTGTGTAAGTGTGTGAGTGGATGCAGGTGTGCAGAGTAAACCAGGTGTGTAGTGTTAAGGTGAATGAGTCTGGAGATATGGGGAAGTGGCGCCCTCTGGTGGTGAGAGGGAGGAACACCAGGTCCGGACTCATGACCAAAGGGGTTCTATGATGCTTTTTCACTTTTTCAATTTCAGTTAGTCTTTAATGTTTTTGTTTGAGCATAAAAGTACAACGAATGACTTGTTTGCAGCGTATATTTTCTGGGATTTGTGATATCACAAATATCGATGAATGGGACGAGACCTAGTTGAACTGCACTAGAGAAGGCAACGAGTGTTATATCACTGTGTTGGAGAAACACTAGCTTTCCCAAGGCATATGAAAAGTGGTTTCAGTCATCTGGGTTTGAATCACGCTCAAATTGATTTGACCCTTTAATGTTTTAACAATCTGAGACCCCCTAGTGGACTCCGTCTCCCCAGTTGAGAACAACTGTAGGCTACTAATGCAATACATGTGTAGTTTTGCACCATTAATATCAACTCATACCTCGGTTTATAAAATAAACACAAACTGCATTAGGAGTATTTCAAATAATGTATGGAAGGTTTTTATTAAAAACATTGCATCAAAATCCACAAAAAAATGCACAGAAAGTATAAGGCTCTGAAAGTATAATCGCAAAACAAATGTCAGCGCTGTATGTGCCAACATGAGACTAGTGTGGAAAATTGACATCTATTTGGGACATTCATTTTAAAAGCAATGCAAATGGTTTCACGCTCTCTTTTTGTATTTATGTTAATACATATAACAGCCCAATGATATGAAGTCATTTGTAAGAAACATCTAAGGTTTGGTATCTCTTGTGTGCCATCAGATTTTGGACCTGCTGTGGAGTGACCCCATGTCTCATGATGGTTGCATTCCCAATGAGGTCCGTGGAGGAGGCTGTTATTGGGGTCCTGATGTCACCGAGGGGTTTCTGAACAGGCACAACCTCCAGCTCATCATCCGCTCACACGAGTGCAAACAGGACGGATACGAGTTTTGCCACAATCGCAAGGTCAGGAACGCAGTGATCTGGGGTCTCAGAAAGACTTTTGAGAAGGAAATAATGATGGCTAAAATTGAAGCAGTAGTTTTTAGATGTCACAATACGTGAATTTATATGAACATGCTCCTCTAAAGGCTTTTCACACAGTCTTACATTTACCTTCATGTACTTATGACTGCTCATGTTAATTTAGAGCGTTTTTAGGACACTGTGTCCTGTGAGTAATGTAGTAATTCTCTTGCTGAGCTCAGAGTAAAATTATTCATCGGAGGTTGCCCTTTCATAACTAAAGAAATACAGGTTCTCATTTACAGTATGCTTCTCTTAAAAATCTCCATTTTAGTGAAACTAATTAGATAAAGGGTTCTCCTTTGTATTTTTTCTTTTCTTTTAGGAGGACATCATCATTTTAATTTATCATAATATAAAAAAAGCCCTAAAATAATTTGCTGTATCATAATAAAATCATTTTCCACATATGTTTCAGTTGTGCCAATATCGTTTATCGTTTTGCTTAAATGTCCAAACATTTTTTTGTATGTTTGGAGAAATGTTCTTGACAGGTTGACTCGTTTAGGTTGATAATGGTTGTCCCTTCATGGATTTTTTTTAGGTCCTGACACTTTTCTCAGCGTCTAACTACTATGAGGTTGGCAGTAACAGAGGAGCCTTTGTCAGGCTGGGTCCAGATCTCGTGCCTTACTTTGTTCAGTATCAGGCCACCAGTATGACCCGAGGACTGAGCTTTCCACAAAAGTAATCAACACGACTAAATATGTGCTTCTCAACCTTTTCAATCTTTCTGACTCCAAGGATCCTCATTGTCCAGAACAATAATCAAACTTCAGCTCCAGACTTTGAGTTTTTCATGATTTACTGGATAAGGATAAAGCTAAAGATTTTCTAAATCTATATATCACACTTTTTAAATTAGGCTCCCTTGTGTATGCAGTTTTTTTTAAAAATTATTATTAAGATCATGGGATTTCTGGATCTTCAAATAAAAAACTAAATTGTATGAATTGAAGACATTTTTTTTTCTTAGCTGTAAATCACTTAAAATTATTCAAAACAAGCATTACAATTAATGTCACGCTTGTTTTGAATCAATTAAATCATCTTGAGTGGGCTCTGGACCCCTGGTTTTGAACCACTGAACTAGAGGAATGATTCTTATTCACAATTTTAAATGTAGTGTTCAGTAGTGACTTGTAGTGATTTGTTGGAAAAACTAGAGCAGATGCTGTGTTATGAATGTTACTATTGAAGTTACAGTGTTGGAGTTTCATTGTCATGTTTCTGCCTCATTTCTTCTTTCAGTGTAAAACGCACAGAGCACACAGCTCTCAAAGTCCTACGAGAGCAACTGTTTGTGCACAAGTCAGATCTCCTCAGTGCCTTTCAGGAGATTGATAAGGAGAACACAGGTACGCACAACTAACTTTAATACAGTACTGCAGTACTGCCACCTTGTGATTTGATGACAGCACTTTACTGAATTGCTAAAGAATATAAATGGAATTCATTATCTGAAAACAGTCCGCTTGTCAAGTCTGAAATCACATTTTAATGTTTCCAGATCCAAACGCTCTATAAAAAACAAACAGTGCTAATAAGCGCTCACTGTGTGCTGTAATAATACTGAGAATTCATGATCCTAACTTTTATCATCATACTGATATCTCAGATGGCTAGACAGTGATTCATCTTTTATGAATCATTCAAATATTGGTGCCTGAGATGCTGTGAGCTATAAGTGTACACTGTGAGTTTTAGTAAAGTTTAGTTTAATGTAAATGTGTGATATGAGTAAGTAATGCTCATAAACAAGGTATGAGATGAGATGCTATTCTAAATTGAAATGAGTCAAGGCTTGGACTCAGGAACAGTAATCCTTACGACCCCATGACTTAACAAGCAGGTAAGTTTTCTGGTAACTTGGTGGCAAGTTTTGCAGTTGTTAAAATGACAAAGTAATGTCAGTACCTCGTAAGAGCAGATTCCTGTCTGATCTTTGACCTGACAGGACTGATCTGTCTGAATGAGTGGGCGAGTGCAATCGAGCGAGTTCTTCACCTGGATCTGCCCTGGCGAGTGCTTCATCCTCAGCTCGTGTCCAGCACCACAGATGGGAGGCTGGACTACCACGGCTGGTTCCGTGATCTTGCCCTAAAAAAGCCCAGTTCTGAGGTAAAGGAGATCACTCAATCACTGTCTGCGGCGTTAGCATTGTAAAATGTCAATACATTGCAGAAACTGCTATCCTCTGTTGTCACTACAGCACATTGAGCAGACGATGCTGGAGACGTTGTATAGACATCGCTCCACACTGGAGACCATTTTCAGAATAGTGGACACAGATAATTCAGGTAAGAAAAAATATACGCAGGTTGTAATACTACTACTACTACTACTAATAATAATGATAACTGATTCAAGTTGTCATGAAATGTAAATTCACCTGATATATTATCCTCAAATCCAGTCCTAGAGGGCCACAACCCTGAGTTCAGCTCAAACCCTGATCAAACTTACTTAGCTGTGACTTTCCAGGAATCCTGAAGACCTTGATGAGTTTGCTCAGGTTTGTTTGATTAGAGTGAAACACTGCAGGGCATTGGCCATCCAGGGCAAGATTTGAAGAACCCTGGTGTAAATGCATTTATAGATTTTATAATGAATGATTCATCAATGCATTTTTTTTTATGCTTTTCTGCTCTTTTCCTTATCCTAATTGCTTAATCCACTTAAATTCCACCCCTCTAAAATCGACTGAAAGCTTGCAGTTATCTCAAAATCTGATCCAAAACCCATGGCAAGGCAAGTTTACTTAAAAACAAATGACTCGTATTTTAAAATATATGTTCAAAAGGACAAACTCAGAGAAGATGAATCTCAAATTAGGTAAAAGTCTTGTTGAGGAGGTCTTTAAAGTGAGCATGAAACAAACGTTGCAATTGTCTTTTCTTTGATATTGTGACGTGTATATTTGCTTGTTGAAAGAGAAAAAATGTAGGGTGGACTTCCTTTTGTCTATTGGAAATTTATTGAATTGTTACTGTTTAATAATTGTCATTAGTTACAGGGAGGGATAGATTTTTGTCCCGTCCTTCTGAAAGATTTCAAGGAGAAATGCACGGATAAATCATTTATGATTAACACTGCAATATCCCATTTAATTATGTACAGTTCATTGAGATAACACAGTGACATTAATCAAGAACACTCCTATGGCCTGTGTTTCCGTTTCTCTCAGGGCTCATCACTTTTGAGGATTTCCGTCAGACGTTGAAACTGCTCAGTGCCTATCTGAAAATGGAGATCTCTGACGAGGTCATCAACAAGCTGGTTATAAGCACCGACACAAATAATGATGGTAGCATTGACATTGATGAGTTCATGGAGGCTTTCCGGCTGGTTGACAAAAGCAGACTTGAGAGAGGTAAAAGCCTATTAAAGCTCATGCAGGACAACCAGGAGACTGAAAGTCCACAGACTGTCTACTCTACAGCTCCACAGACTTCACAATGTCCAGCTTCACAGCCTGCAGATCCACCAGCTTCAAATACTACAGACTCTGCATGCTCACAGACCGCAAATCCTCCAGCTTTACAGACTGCAGACTCTCCTGGTTCACTCGCTGAAGACTGTCCAGCTTCACAGACTGAAGATCTCTGCCACATTTCTGTGGTTGTTCCACCACAATAACGGCTGACTGTTGTTAAATTACACTGCTGTAAACCATAGCCTTCCCTTGGTATTTAACCCAACCTTTTGTAGTCTTTAATCTTCCATTGCATAAGCTGTTGATATCTCAACGATATCTGCACTTGTTTTATCTCCCTGACAACTGGTCCAAGATAAAGAGGCTTCTAGAATGTGCCAGCATTGCCTCTGACAAATATATTCACACAATCTGCATCAAAACGAGCCATCAGTATCTTGATATGCCCATGACATAATTAGATTGTAAAACAGAGTATATGTTGTTCATAATGTATTTGAGGTGTGTGAATGTATTATGCAAGTAAAGGGGTAGACAGAAATTGAAAGCTTTTGCCTGCAACTTGTGTTTTAAAGGACATTTTTAAATATGTTGACGTCGAGCTCTGTGCTTCATTGCTGTTAAAGGCATTGTCCTAGGAAAAAGACAAGCCAAAATAGCAGACTGATGCTTTCCTTTCTACCCACACGCTGACACAGTTGGCTTTGTCATAAAAAAAAACATAGTTTCAAGTTTAGTTTATTTCTAGAGCTCCATTTAAAAACAACAGTAGTTAGTTGACCAAAGTGCTGTAAGTGACGTTATTCTTGAGCATTTTCTAACCAGAAATTCATCTCAACCAACCAGTCTATGCAACCAACCCATTGCTACACACCAAATAAGGCATTTCTCCGCTCAGCTCACCTATGTATGACTGATGATAAGTATTTAGCGATATTTTTTTCAAAGAATATGATTATTGATAACTACGTTTTACCACTAGGAGGCGGTGCTGTGACATGTCTGTACAGACTGCGGTGTTTAGAGGAGTTGAGAGCCGTCTGCTCGCTCGCCCTCAGGTCTTTTGTGAAATGTGAACAGGAAGAGGCCTATGTGGGTGGTGGAAGATGGCCTGGACAAGTACAGCTATCAAACAACGCTAGTCTTCACATGTCTGCTGCTCTGAATCACTACATATCACTGCTTTTGTCGTCAGGTTTCGTCAGACCTCCCACTCTATACCTCACTTTAACATCTGAGGTTATCGCCACACTAGTGGTTTCAAAACTTTCCTGTAGTTGTGGCCAAACGGGTTGGTTGTTTTAATGGCCAAGACCTTTTTACAAATTGGTTATACAAGTGACTGACGCAGGACAAGCTTGCTTCATTTCGTCTGATTCGAAGACCTTGAATAGACCATCAGGTTTTATGATGTAACAAAACCATCAAGTCCTTCGACTGGGGGTCAGTGAAATGTCACAAATCAAGACATTACAGAGGAAATGAATAATTACTGTCATTATTTACTCGCTACATTTTCATTCCAAACCCTAAAGGCTTTAGTAGACTTGGAAAATAGGACATTAGTCATATGGAGTTGTTATATGGAAAACCCTGTATGAATATTCTTTGTTAATGTTTTCCCCTAAACAAGATAATTTAATACTGAAGTTTGTGTGTGTGTGTAAACTTTACTGTTAAATGCTTTCGTTTTGGGGGAAACATTAATAATGAAAAATATTTACACAGATTTTTCCATATAACAAATCTGGTGTTATTAACACAGAATATTTATTTACAGATTGTGCAATTGACGGATTGATTTTTTTTTTCATTTATGTTACCGAAGATTTCTCTTTCAAATAAATGCTGTTCTATTGAACTTTCTATTCATAAAATCATAAATCACTTTCCCCAAATGTATTAAGCAACTATTTTGAACACTTGACACTGATCAGTATTTGTGACCAGCAACTAAACACATTAGAATGATTTGATTATGTACCACTGAAAAAAGGAGTAATAGCTACTGAAAATATGTATATGAAAAAAATTAAATGTAATTTTACAGAATTACAATTTTAATGCATTTTGATCTAATAAATGCAGTCTTTATGATAAGCTTATTCAGAATATAAATCATATAAAGTTTGGTATTTCTGGAGTCGCTCTGTTTATAAATGTGCCAGGCAAGAAAGCAGAAACATGACAAAAGACTTTTCAAGAATTGTTTATTTTATTTTTTTGCAAATAACACTAAAAATGTTTACAAAAGCATTGTAGAAAGATTTGTGCAGTGTAAATTATCAAAACTAAAAATTAATATTACTTGAAATGATTTTGCACCTAACATGAAATAAGGATTGTCATTCTCAGCAGCAAAAAAATGCAGTGCATCTCAGCAGGACACGATGAAGTGTTCAGTGTTTTTAAAACCATCCTCAAAGATGTCATGAGGAATTTACCAGCTCCAGAAAACAACTGCTACACTGCTTAAACATTTTGCTACTAAAGCAAGTGAAATGAACAAGGATGGTTTGGCACTAAAAGCTCATCCCTGAAGGAGGGCATCATTCATCTAAGAAAAAAAAGGTTAGATTGCAAGTGGAAATTTCCCTTGTACCCAACATGGCACTATGGCAATCTTCCTAAGTGGAACTCAAAGACTCTCAGCCTTCCCTTTGTTATTCCAGTTGGACAAACAGTGTGTTGACAGCTTGAGAGTTGTATAACAGGAGATCATTACACACATAGGCTCACACCCCACAGATACAACACAAGCTTTCCTCCATCAAAGTTAACAGTTTTTACAACCACATACACCGTTCCATCTCGAATTTAGGACAATATTCACTTGGTACTACTTCAGAAATCTGACAGAAGACAAAAAAAAAAAAAATGTAATTAAGAAGAAGAAAACAGAAATGTGTTTGATGACCCCACTTGTAACATCACAAAATAATAATAATTTTTTTTTTGAGAAATGACCAAGGTCAAAAAAAGACCTTAGTAATTCAGATAATGTACTGTACATACCATTGAACATATGAAAACATAAATATTCGTCTGTCTGATTACAAAACTGTTTTACTTCATTATAAAATTAGCTTTTTACATATCGTCATACATCTTAAGTTCTTTGCTGTATTAAACATATTATAAACACACATAGTATGCTCTGGAAAATATTTTGTTTTTCATATTTGCCCTCGCAGACAATGAGGTTCTTATGCTCTTGTAAGTGGGATATCAATGGCACTGCAGCTATCTGTGTGGAAAGCAAACAAACCAGTTATCTACCAAACCGATGTCATCTTTGGTCAAGCATATAGGGGCAAAAGTCTCCACAAGGAATCTGGAAACTGTATAGAAATGGCTCAGGTTCTTAAATCGTTCATACTCAAGTCACATGTTACGTCTCACCAAAATAGCCCTGCGGGGTCTTTTACAGATGGAGCGGAGAAAAGACCATTTCACATAAATGTATATACTAACTGCGCGGACAACAAAACTCAAAGAGCCACTCCAATGGACAGGTAGTTACACTAAAGCTTGAATTACTTTCCCTCAGTTTTCTGTTCTCATACAGCTGCATAAGACACGGCGCATACACAGCGTTTCCAGTTTAATCCTTGCACTAATTCTTTAAGATAAGCTAAATCCATGGCACAGGCAAATACGCAACAGTGTGCACTGCAATCCACGAAAACCGCGGTCGCAATTAGTAACAGATGGTTTACGTCAAATAAAAGTAACAAACATCAATCATTCCAACAAGCATCACCCAAATGGGAATGATTTACTGATACATACGAGTGTAAACGCACTCATGGGTTATGGCAACTTCAGACAGACAACCAAAAAGATTCATTTGGACAAACAGACATTAATATGACGATTCATCTTTAGTGATATTTTGTCAAGTGTGCAGCTATCACATCCTGTTCAAGTTGATTTAAAATATGGCCTCAATTCTTTTTTTTTTTTTAGCAATATCGAAGGCTCAGAACATAAAAAGCAACACAAAAATAAACTCAACAGACACAAGCAGTGATTCAAGTGCTAGAGTCTCTTTCATCCACAGAGGGTTAATATAAACCAAACGTGCACAGAAAAAAATGTGCAAACTTCACAGATTACCCCTCAAAAACCTGCTGACCTCTAACCCCTTCTGCTCTGATTCGACTGTGGGTTCGCTGGACTGTAGTTGTGCTCTCGAGATTACAGAACAGACGTGTTTTGCTGTGAAAAGCGAAGGACGTAGTTCAAAGTCCGCCACTGATTGGCCATTATCGGTCTGACATTTCGTCTAGTTCCACCTTATACCTTCCTTTACCATGCAGCTGAATCACATTGTGTTCGTAAGTATCTGTAAGGCAGAGCAATTCAAGTCTCGCTTGTGAGTGTTCTACGTCAGTTGTTCGTTCATTATGAAATGCTGAAAGCTAGTACGATGTCTGTAATACGATGCCTTAAAGGAGACTGTCTGACCAGCCATCATCACTGAAATGTTTCTGGCATCAGAAAAAAAACATGACTCAGATACTGTGAAATGAAGAGGACCGCTGAAGTCACTAGTTTCCACTTGTTGTCACACTGCATCGCGCAAAACGGTGGATGGTGACCCACCAGAGCAGTTCACCACAGTGTGACAAAAACATGCAAGCATTGACATGCTTGCAGTAACACACACACACACACACACACACACACACACACACAAACAAACACTCTGGTATGTACAATCAGACACACACACACACACACAAGTTCTGGATAAGACCCAGTTTTTTGTTAGCATATTAGACCTTTTAGCTCTCTAATACTCTTAAGAGGAGGTAAATCAATAGTTTATCTGCTCATTATCAGAGGGTCTGATGTATGTAGAGCTGTGTTAGTTCAAGGTCTGTCTGTGTAGACCTGTATACAGTAGTGTGGGAAGAGATCTGAAACACTTTAAGAGCACAGGCTGCGAACCCTTCACGCTCTCTCATGCTGAAAGGGTTTATGACCCTTCAGGAACTATGGACTCTGTGAGCATGCAATGCATATATCCGTTTTCAAAAGGCAAGAGAGTGTGTTTCAGGCCTCTCAGGACTAGGCAACAGAAGCCTCTGGGAACCCAGAGACGGTTGTTCGAAACTGAAGTGGGTGCTTTGAGTTTACATATGTTTTGATCGAAGATATGGCAGTTTGAAAGGCCATGCTCAAGGAAATAAAAAAAAGTCACAAGTCAAATAAGTGACCCTTGGCAAACGGTGGTGAGGGTGCGGGGGCCTGGTCCCCGAAGACGAATCGCACAGTGGAAACTAACATATAAAAAGGGTGTGGAGGATAGACGTGACGTCCTCAGGTGAGACTCCACCAGTCATCTTCATCAACACTTCTGCGCCTCTACTGGGGACATGGCGATGTAAGATCCGTTCCTCGAAGGCTGATTGGTGCGGTTCTCTGGCGAATCCTCCGCTTGGTTGCTCACTTGGGTATAAGCGGTTTCATCCTTCGCCGTCTGTACAGAACATGCAGAACCATTACCATGTGCAAACCATGTAGAGGTCAACGTTAAATGATGTACCACATGAACTAAGTAGCTAAACATCTAATCGAATGCAGAAGTATATTACTATCACCATGCAGGCGAAGCAATGAACGTGATTTGCAGAAACAGGAGATATTATTCATATTGGTATAAAACCGTTATAATGCTTAAAATGCCCAAATACAATAATACAACAAGCAAATTTGAACAAAATGAAAGCAAAATGTGTGTATAAGGGAAAATGAAGACTTACAGCAAAAGAATGAAAAGCTTCAGTAAAATCAATACGTTTTACTTCGTTCTGAATTGGGGGAAAAAAAAGGGGGAGGAAAATCGTTACTGAAAACGTAAAAGCATTATGCAACATTGGCAGATTATAAGTAAAAATATAATTCTATAAAATAACTTTTGAACATTAGTGTACAAATGTGCAAAACAAATGTTTTCCCCACTCAACCATTCATTAAAAGGTCATAAAAATAGTTGACCAACCCAACTGATAATTACTGTATATTGCAAAGAAAAGCTATAATAAAAGAACATATTTGATCAAATAATACGTGCACTAAAGCACATGCATTTCCTCGTGCAGGTGCATGCATGGGTATCAAAGCTAGGGTTAGTGCAGTCAAGGTGAATGACATTTAATTGTCTTTCAAGGCTAGGGTGTGAAAAGTCTGAGGGGATTTTAAGGGCTTTTCCATACTGGCATTTCTAAAGAATATTAACAGTTACTCCATTAATATTTTTAACAGAAAAGGTATGGTTGACCTTCAAATGACATTTATACTCTTAACTAAGCAATATAAATTTCATAAGCTCATACATTTTTTACCTTTCTCTGGCGGTTCCTGCAGACGAGGAGGATCAGGACCACAAGTAAAATAGCCCCCAGTCCCACAATGATGACTGGGAAGTTGGACACAATCGTTACAATCAGCAGAAGCGTCCTCATCTGGGCTGCAGACTCATCGTCAATAGTAGCGGTCTAAAAATACAGCAGAAAACAAAAATAAACTTTCTGAACAGAAAAATGTATGTTCCGAAGGAAGCAAGGATGACATAAAAACTCACCTCATTGACATACATGATGGGGAAAATGGTCTCATTCAGGAATTTTGTTTTGCTGAAAAAGGGAAAAAAAGGCTAATGAGACTTCCATTTTTTTTTCACTCCAGAACATTCTTTAGTGTTTTTGTGAGACGTTTTTACTCACGGGAAGCCAGAGACTCGCTTCAGTATGACATTGAGCTGAGCTCTCTTACAGGCACGAATGGGAACCCCTGTGGTCTGCAGAAAAAAAAAAGAAACGGGACCATTTACTATTGGAAGTCAACCAGTATTCACCACAGTACAATCAGTCTTTGCTTGGTTCCACCCAAAACAACCTGCGGAATGAGAAGTTAATCAAACACCAACTTAATGAGTCCATTTTCCATCACGACATGCTACAAAAACACTAGAGTTAGTTGGGTGCAGTTTCACATTCACTTGTGGTTATCAGAGTGAATCACATTATTTTTTTCCTGTCAAGGTGAGGACGGTGTATACTACTTTCAGACTAGAAACCACAAGAGCCCTAACAAGTCAGTACTGTCGCTGTAAAAGCGTCTGCACTGCTTACCGGGTTGATGTCGAGGTATGTTTCGTGTTCTTCCTCATTTGGGTTCATTCCGTCAATGGCTTTGATGTATCTCTCATCAGCTTGGTAGAAATGAGGGAATGACACAACAATGGGTGCACCTATACGGTGAAGGGGAAATAGGAACAGGAAATAGGCATAAGGTGCTGTTCTTTTATTCAGATCAGTGGTTGACAATCACCCATCCATGAAAACTACGGTGAATATGCAACAACTTCTTTATCAGCTATTGCTTTATAATGACTGGTCATAAAGAGCGATTAAATCATATTAATGATTAAAGTCATGTCAAGCCTTAGGCCAGTAGTTCGGTTTTTGTCTTTTTTACATGGCCAATCCAAAAAGATTTAAATTGTACAACTATAACAACTCCATGACGCTTATAAATATTGGCAAGGCAGAACAACTGTACCATTATGAAAAAACGTTTTTTGAAATAAGCCTCATTTAAGCTCATTTATTTAATAAAAGAAACAGTGAAGACAGTAATATTGTGAAATATAATTAAAATTTTAAACAACAGTTTTCCATTTACATACATTTCAAAATGTAATTTATTCCATGCTTTATTTGCAGTCTTAAACTGTCACATGATCCTTCAGAAATTATTCTGATATGACGTGTTGGTTCTCAAGAAACATTTTTTTTTTTATTATAATCGATGTTGAAAACATTTTTGTGGAAATAGTGACTCATTTTGTTCCAAGATTCTTTGATGAATGGAAAATATAAGAGAACAACATTCAATTGTAATGTTGTAAAAGTCTTCACTTCTCACTTTTGATCAATTTGTGTCCATGTCGAATAAGAATATACATTTCTATAAAAATAAATCTTACACTTTTGAACGATAGAGCATATATTGCTCCGAATGCAAATGCTTATGTTTGTAAGTCATGAAGACATGTAAATGATCAACGAATGCAAAGCGAGTAAAAACGCACCACTGGCCCAGTGGAGCACTTTCTAACATTTTCCAGGATCTAAAATAAAGCCCCTGCATCATTTTCTAGGACTTTTTGTTTTTTTATGCACACTAACAGAAAATGAAACTTCTTCTTTTGTTGGCACAAACTCAATGAAAAGACGGCAAGTACATGATAAACACCACCGAAAACACCAACATACTACTATTAAGTGCTTGGACTTATCATTAGCTAAGAGCAATATGTACAATATCACTGATTTATATCCCATATCCCATTCCTTAATAATACTCTAAATATAGCCATTAATGGACAGTCAAGAACAATTCTAGGAATGATGACTAATCAAAGCATGTGCAAATTTCACCAGCTGTTTCCTATCATGAGTCCTCACAAGATAAAAGTGAGAGTTTACATTCGGTCAATAATAATATTAGCCGACTAGTTTATGGCGGAAACAATAGAGGCTGAGATAGCGTAATCTGTCAGAGGACACCTACAGTGAATCAAGTGCTTGAGTCATAAAACTGTACTAAAAGTTATTCATTAAGCGCTGAACCCTGATTTCCCTTTCATAGTCCAAGACTGTGCAAACAAAAGTAGACCAATTCACCTTGAACTCAGGTTACGAGGCCACCGATCGGTAATGGTAAACCCTGAAATTCAATACTACTTACATATGCTTGGTTTGCTTTGGTTGAATGTCAGTCTGGACCAGCTATTCAGGGCACCAAAACCTTTAGCACACTTAAACCTCTTTATCTTGTTAAACAAATACTAATTTTAAAAAGTTACCCTATGTTTCCTCATGCAATTCAAGGAAATTGCTTCTTTTGAAAACATCCCACACCTTTTTCACGGTAAAAACCTACTCCGACCAACACGCGGTGTGACTCAAAACAGGCTTACCTTGCCGACAGACGCTGACTTTGAGGACTCCTTTTCCTAGACAATCCCCAGCAGGCACGCAGAAGCCAGCGTTACTGGGGTTCTCATCCGGGGGAGCAAGCACATCTGAAGGAGGGGCGAAGCGGAAGGCAGGGATGCCCTTCACCTCTTTGTCAGCCACGTAACCCAAATGAATGGATCTACATGTAATACCAAATGTAAGCAACCATGTACGAGTAACCAAGTACCTTGTAAGTGTTAAAACATGTTACTTACCTGCACAGATCAGCAGCAAAGATGTAGAGCAGCTCTTTCCTGGACAGGAAGGTGTGGAAGACACTGCCATCGGTACCGTTGATCATGTTGCTCTGGTTAGAGGACCACCAGTTCATCTGACTGCAAGAGAGAAAATTAACAGATGTGACCATTGTTTTTGTCACATGTTCTAATGGAAAAGGAAGGTTTATTACACACTTAATTCTCCATAATTCAAATAAAAAAATATACACATTTCCATTAGGGTATCCAATGGGATAAGGGTCAACTGGGGTAAATGTGAAGCACAGGAGCTCTTTTCTTGAACTTTATACTTTGATATTGACTTATCTAGCATCTAATGCAGGCATGCTGTGTGTGTTTAACCTCATTTCCTAAGGTAGGAGAACAGACGCCAAGTGAGCGTGCAACAATTCTCACTATGTCAGTAAGCCAATGCAGATTATGCAAGCGTTGAGGTACCTGATGCCATTCCACGTGTCAATCTTGCCGTAGTCCATGTAGTTCTTCTCTCCAGTGTGGAAGACAAATTCACCCTCGTGGGTTCCATTTTTCTGTGGTCAGCACATAAAGTGAATTTAATATAATTCTCCAGCCATCAGCAGAAGAAGAATCACATAAGTCACAGAAGGGTAAAGATGACTAGAGAGTCACCAAAGAGTACAAAAATAGTTTGTTTGGCGGCCTTGATATGAATGCAGAGTGGAAGACTAAATGTTTTATTAATGTAAACTGCTTACTCGCTGGTTCAAGGTACTGACGTTATACCTACGATTACACAAACTGCAGATATTTAATATCTGTCCTAAATATGATACATATATATAATCCCTGAAGAAGTCTAAAAGCCATTAGAGTAAACCAGGCCACTGTGTCAAGCCTGATACACTGGACAACATCTGCAGTCTACGACAGACAGGGTCATGATAACGTCATTTGCTTATCCTGTTCTGATCGTATGTGTGCTTTAGAGGTTGTGTGTGCTGTCGGTCGCACAAATATATGACCCATTTAGACTGACTAAAGCACGGAATGTGATAAAACTGCATAATTCTTACATTGTACATCAGGCCAAAATGCTCATCCACTTCTGGTCTGAAGGATTGGAGTTTGGACAGCAGCGGATCTTTGAAACCCCACAGGACCTCATGGACTGTGCGATTCATAAACACCTCGATGCCCATGGATCCCATCCACATGGACACAGCAGACCTCAGAAAGAAGGAGTAGGAGTTTAACTCGTTCATCACGGCCTGAAACAAGAGGGGAAGGATTTAAGATAATCAGTTTAACAAACGCTATGGTCAGTCTAAATTTAAATGCTAAATTATTTGGTCGCCAATGCAAAACGAATCCCTTCTTACAATGAATGGAATGTTAACCGTTATCACACGGTCAACCTCAGGATCTCCCGATGACATGTTGCGAAGAAACACAAAGCTCTTGGGATTTGTGGCAAATATTTTCGTCCCATTCTCAAGAAAAGTGACATTTTCCCTGGGTCGATATTCCCTGATAATAGAAAGAGGCATTTTATTTTGATTTACAATCAAGTCTGCATGTATTTGATCAAAAACACAGCAAAGCAGCAATATTTAAACAACATGTACTAATTTCATATATATTAAAATGTAATTTATTTATTTGATGGCAAAGCTGAAATCATGCTAATATGCCGATTTGCTGCTCAAGAAACACTCCTTAATATTATCGATATACAAATGAAAATTTCTTTCAGGATTTTTCCATGAATAGAAAGTTCAAAAGAACAGCATTAAAAAAAAACTGAACTCTTTTCTATCATTATTCATATCTTCACTGTAACTTTTGATATTTTTAATGCATTCTTGATGAATAAATGTATTAATTTCTTTAATTAACACATTACATTTGCAAATAATAATTTTGCAAGTGAATGATGAATATTTGACATTTAGTTTAAAGTGGTTAGGGTAACGTTTCCCGTTTCCTATCTACTAAAAGAATGAGTCATTCTAGACTTAGGTGTCAAACTTGTTGTTACTGACAACAGACATTCGTTTAGAAAACAGAACACTTCAGACGGCCCAGAATCATGAAAATGAACATCTGAATATTGAGTACATTTCAAGACTGGTAAATCGTCACATTTAAAGATGTGTAAATCACCTGTAGGTATATGGCCCTATTTGAGTGACTTTGGGCTTCTCCTTCCCGGCCAAAAACTCATTTGGGTTGGTAACATTGAAGAAGAAATACTGCATGTAAACAGGTGGTGGTGGATTTATCCAGCCCTCCAATACTCTACTGTTCTCAGCCAGTGTGATCTCCTGTGAATGAAACAGAGGCAGAGGTCAAGAGAGAGAACCAAAGGACCAGAAAACGCTGTGGCTCTGCTTTACTCTGCTTAAACAGAGTTTCAATCAAATTTAGGGAAGGAAGAATGCAAACGCTAAATGCTGACTGACATTTTGACTGATTCCTAGAGGAGGAAGAAAAACAACATCAGTGACCCACGACACATGACGAGAGCAACGCAAACAAAAAACTCTGCTATTTGAATTTTCCATCAGAAGGTAGGTTCAGCACGGTAGTCCCACTTCTCACTTCTTGAGTGTCGTGATTTAAACTCAGACGGAAGAAAAAGGTTTATTTTGACAACACACTCATTTCAGAACAATGTCATTCATGACTACATGTAATGGACAAAGCGAGGCTCCAAAGTGTGAGTCCTCGTAACAAACGTATAACATCCAGAGGGTTTTCCTCTAGAATGCTGCCTTGAAATGCAGATAATTCTATCTGGAATAAAAAGTCATGACTTCAGCAGTGTAGCAGAGCTGGACCCTCAGTGTCTCAAAGGTCCTGACAGGAAAGTGATTCTCTAGAATCATTGGTTAAAGAAGCACCTTAGGTTGAAAAAAAAAAAGAAGTAGTTTGTTTGTTTCAAAATCAATCAATCAAACATATAATATGTGTCGTAATCTGCAAATCACCAATTGATTAATGAGAAACTGTGCATTAATTTACACTATTATGACCCTGACATAACATAAAGGTGTGTTTGTTCAAACAGGTCATATAATTTAAGAGTACACCTGTCTTTTGAACAGAGTTTTTTTTTCTTTTTCTCACACGTAAGCTCTGAATGGGATCTCTGTCATTAGGAGTAACCCTGTGCTTTACTATAAAGTAAAGCTCTAAAGAAAATCTGTGGCTATTCAACTTGTTCATCCATGTGTAGTGAAATCCGACTAAAGCTTTTCTTTAAAGTAATATTATGTTGCACCACACACATTGCCTCTCTTTTCTAATCTTTCAGGGATTCTCAGGAGGTTTGTCAGGACATATTTTCTTTAACCCCCATACTGACAACAGTTGTTTATTACGCCTGGTTAAAAAAAAAGGATGATTTTGGTCTTGTATTTTAGCTTATGGACACCAATTCAATTTTAATTGGCTAAAACCACCAGACCTCACCTTAACAAGTACAGATACACTTTTTTATGCAAGTCTTTACTCTCCAAGGCTCCATTTATTTGAAAAAAGGTGTAAAAACAAAAATAGTCAAATATTATATTCTAAAAAATATTTTTATAAAAGTATTCTGGATTTTTCCGCACACATTACGGCAGCCTTCAGTGTAACATGATCCTTCAGAAATCATTCTAATAGGCTGATTTGGTGCCGATTTATTATTATTGTTAATAAACTGCTTTTAAATATTTTTGTGGAAACCATGAACTTGTTTGTCAGGCTTCTTTGATGAATAGAAAGTCTAGCATACAGTATATTTGAAATGTATCTTTAGAAACAATGTCAAATAAATCTAACTAACACCAAACGTTTGAATGGTAATGTACATGATTGCGTTCTCTACAGCCATTTAGTTTTCTTGCAGCTATTCAATGGAATATGTTTAGAATATTTCTAATTATTAAAAAATTTATTATCCAAAATGAATCAAAAAAGGTTAAAACACGATTACAAAAAAACTTACTGCATTGACCTCAACACACAGCATGCTCAACAACCTTGAGAAGAGAGATCTTTGAAGGTCCTAATGGACATCAAACCATGTTAGAAAATGCTCAACGCTTTGATCGAGCAACTACAGCCAAGGTAAGAAAAACAACAAATGTTTGTATTTAGATAGTGAGATCACTTGTAATTTACGTGAAAGTATAACAGTACTAAATTCTAGTAAAGTGGATACCAGAGCACGTCTTCTGCTTGTAAGAGTACCAGCAACTGGAAATTATTTTATACAAGCAAAGGAAGTTGTAACTGTCAAAAGAGATAAAACACTGAAGAAAAACTGCCTCAGAGCTGCACACTGCCTCACATATACAAACTCCTTAAACATGCCACCCATTCCACGCCCTACTCACAAGACACACATCACCTGAGGGCTTGAAAAAGTAGTTTTGTCTAGAGAACTAAAGCCTGAAGGCTGAATGTGACATGTTCGACTGCCACAGTTGACTTACTGAATGTGAAAAGTGCACAGTGTATAAGCTCAATTGCAAAGCGTTGAAGCAACCGTCAATAGATGGTACAACATCCAGCAAAGCTGACTTCTCCCACAGACCACCACAAACACCCACCCATGAATTCCAGGTTAGGGGAATCTCATTGGACACCGAATATACTTGGTTAAAAATACTGAGGGTGGAGGTCAGAATTCCAAGTATTTTTCCAAGGAGAACCGGCTGAGACCCTCCCCCACAAGGCACACATATAGCCCGAGCACACCTCCCCCTGCCATATACACACAAGATCTGTGAATGAACAGCCTTTACCATTACATTAAAGACAAGGAATTCACTCTCCGGTATTGTGCACCGGAAAGCATTTAATTCTCAGGCAGGCAGACAGACAGCATCACTGCTGAAGTGGATCTGAGAGAGGGATGGGGGGAAAAAGTGTTTTCCGCAATATGATAGGCTTCATGGTCACAGACAGCGAACAGCCCACTGTAATCAGGGTTACTAACAAACCCATATTTACATCACGGTAATTTAATAGCATGTTTTGCCAACCTACACGCTAAAGAGGGGGGCATCAAACGGCCAAAAGACAGGTTTGTAGTCTACGTAACGTGAAATTATGTAGTCTGGGTCTCACCGCGAGCAAGAACAGGAACTTGTCTCCCACGTACAGAACCATTGAAGAGATTAAAAGACGGCATTTAGACTCGTCTGTTGCATGATTTCGAAATGCTTACATTAAGTGATATTAACGCTAGCAACTCCGCGTGATGCTCTGAAGCTTCGTGCAGGACAACGCTGGCCCTGAATCACTGTAAAAGCCGGCTTTCTGCGAGAACACGAGCTTTTGGTAGAATTAAGCACTTTATAAAAGACTTACCTTTTTTATCCGTTCCTGAATCATTGTTTGGAAGACTTGAGCCACCAGAAGGGCGATTCCCAAAATAAGCAAATGAGCGCACACGATCCCGGTGGCGTAAATGGCACATGATCTTCTAGTCATGTTTGATGATTCAAATTGGCTAATCTGTAGAGAAATAAAATATAAAAATAACACTTTTCTTTCTGTCTGTCTATCTCTTTTTCTCTCGTTCTGAACTTCTACTGGAGAAGCTCCCGGTATGTCTCCGTTTTCCCCTGATAGCCTCAAAGGCAGACAGGCTTTCCCTCCTCTATCATGGGGATGAGACGCTCACGGTGCCGCTGATGTGAGATTAGAGGAGCGTTTCTGGGAGGCTGAGATATATCAGCTCTGGTAACAACAGGAACGGAGGTGTTCTCCTCCTCCCTCACTACATTCAAATGAGCCAGTCATGCATAAGAAACACACTTTTTGGAGAGAGGGGCGTGTTAAACCTCCCTCAGGGCTGAGGTCACAATTTAAAGGGGTTTTCAAAACGGATTTCTGTGTGCCTGTCAGAACAACAAAGTAAATATGCTGCACACTTCTACTGCCCTGACCAAATTATACGTTAAGAAAAAGACAAATAATTGATTTACTAACAGCAAACATACAGAACCGCAGTTATAATTCATGTTTCGTTGTAAAAGCGTAAGACTTCGTATGTAGCCGGTTCTCAAATACAGTAGCAGTGAATTTACTGTATTAATATAGTACAATAAGTGCTTCATTTGGGTATATGTGCGGTTAAAATAAACAAACTTGTCATACAAACAATAACACTGCGCTGACGAATCCACTGGAACAGACGTTAAAGCTCAGGGGGAGGTTTGTGCTTTTAAAAGACATCAACCGTGAGACCGTTAGGTCTTAATTCGAGTTCCGCTATCTACTGTCGTGTCTCCTTAAATCTCTTGTGAATGAACATGAATAATGGGCGGCTCGCAAGGTAAGTGATGATTGTCGCATCGCCTTTGTCAGAGGAGCTCGCGATTCTATTGGATGACGTCTTCCCGGACCACCGTCTAGGACCGCCCCCGGAGGAGGATGATTGGCCGAGGGCCCAGAAGCGCGATGCCGAATTTGATCGACTGATTTCGGGGCGGAGTTTATTTAAAGGGAGCCCTCAGAGCTGAAGCACGCTGGAAATGTGATGTTGCTCTCGCATCCTGCACCTAAATTGGACGAAGATGGGAGTGGGTATCTCCCTACCACAGAAAATAAAACTACGTGTAAGATTCTGGAGCTGTTTCACTATCATAATTAATTATAATTATTCTTTCGATAAATTTAAAAACATTTTAACTATAGGCTATGTCTGAATCCTAACCCCAACTGCTAGTTTGGCCATATTTAATCTGCATTTACATTTTTTTCTTTTTGATAATGTTACAAAAAATATTTTGGATATATATTAAATTGTACAAAGCTTACTGTCACTTTATGGGTCAGCATAACTCTTAGGAAATTAGTATAGTTTCCAGAGTTTCTGATTTGAATTCATGCATCACCAGAGTTGTTTATGACTAATATGTATGTAACCTATGTAATGAATTACCAACATTGGTACCTGTTTTAACCCTTAAAAGGGCCGGAAAAGACCTTAGAGACAATTACTTTATTGCTGTTCTTTACATGTAACAGTTATCAGCATACCTCAAGGTCACTGGCCTTGTCACGGCATGCTGCCATGTTGCTGATAAAAACAGTTGAGTTAATAAAAGTTTTTACACCAAGACACTCAACACAGTATTTGCAGAGACACCTTTTTTTTTTTTTCAAAAGGATTTTTTTTTTTTTTTTTGCAACGAAGAACTATTTTGGGTTCCTTAAAGAACCTTTTACTGAACAGTTCTGAAAGAACCACGTTTTTCATGTGTGAATATTTTTTTAGATTTGTTTAATGGAAATATTCCATGAATGTTAAAGATTTTTCATGAAACCATAGGTGCCCATAAAGAAGCTTTATTTTTAAGTGTGACCCTCCCCCATCCTCTCAAATGCCTGCACCCCCGGGGTAAACAAAGCTTTATTTTACAAATGCGACAGAATTTTCATTTGACAATGTCCCTGTAGGACACGTTTAAGCTTCTGAGTGCTTAATATTATCATGCTAAAAAATCTTCCTTAATGTAGTGCAGTCAATGAGTGCACTCCTCAGAAAGATTAATTTATTGTGTGTCCTGTATATATTTTGACAGTAAAGCCACATCATACATCATAAAGTAACTATGTGCCTGTGACATAGTAAAGTCATAAAGCTTTATGAATCCACTTTATCCATACTTACTCGTGAACTGTTGTGAACTTACTGATAAAAGACAAAGTTAACTTTAAGTTAAACTGAAGGAAAAGACAGTTATGTCAAACCTTATTTGCCTACTACTCCAAGCGGGTTAATGTGACTTTTATCAAAGCTCTCTTGGGGGGTTAAGGATGCTCAGTCCAGAGAGCATCTGTGAAAATAAGAGAAGTGAAAACAAACCATTTAACGCCAGGAGGTAGAGGAGAAATGGTGCTCCAACAACACTGCATGCCTTCACAAAAGAGTTAGTTTCAATAATCTATGAATGGATTATGTAAAAACAACTAATTCAAGTTTCTTACAACCCACAATGACTATTTAAATTTATATTATGTATTTTTTCAACCATTTTATATATGGGAACATATAAACAATAAAAAGATACAGTTATTGGCACATTTAACTCAGACTTAATCAGACTTTTTTCTTGCAATTCTCTTTTTGTTTCCACCACAGAGTAAAAAAAAAAAAAAAAGGTAACTGTGGCATTTTATTTCACAAGTCTTTATGTACTATTATTGTATACATTATATTGTTTTATATTTCAAAATTCTAAACTTTTTTTCTCAGAATTCTGATTTTTTTTTTTTTATAACTTCTCTTAATGTCCCCAATACAGACAAAAACATAATTTGACAAATGAATAGCATGAGCTTGTGACCAGAATCCACTATTTTCAAATAAAGACATCTTTTTTTAACATTACTGTCTGAAGACTCCTGTGCATGTCGTGTGTGTCCATGACGCAAAACTGCTTTCAGTTGCATCCTGTTGAGTTCAGGAAATGGAAGGGTTCGAGAGGGTTATGTAAACATTTCCTAATTAAACATCTTACACTTTACTTATTTATTTGTTTAGGGTTGTTTCGCTCTACAGGTTTAAAAATGACCGCACATTAAAGTGAAAAAGGAAGAATAACAAATACATCACAGAAGTACTGCCTTGCAGGAGTTGAATGAACGTTTCCGTTTTCATTCAAAGGATGACAAGCCTTTTGTAAGTCGGTAGGTTTAGTCATTTTGACTGCACAAAATCTTTATCTTTAACCACTTTTATATCATCCAATTGAGCAGTAGCAAGCAAAGCCATTCCATATCTTAACTGTTTAACTTCGATAAATAAATCAATAATTACCTGCAATGTTACTCTATGATGTTGTAAAATGTGAACAGTGTACAGTGCATCCACGTTTCTTTACTTCATAGATCTGGTTAACAGTGTATTATATATTTGTCCACCTTGCAGTTTCTTTTACACTGCATGTTGCCATATTCCTTTACATCTATCTGTTGCAATGCAGTAAACTACATATATTTTTGATGCAATATACTATACATTTTTAAAGCTGCTCTTTTTCCTAAACCTACTTGTGGGAGAAGCTCAAAGCATTTTTAATTTAACCTGAACTGTACTAATGCAAACTGCAAATAATACAACCATTCAAAATATACAAAGGTCTTTTATATAAAGATGGTTTCGGACATGTTCTGCCATGGATTATAGCAGAGCATAGTTTTCTTACGTATATATCCCCTTTGATGAAGACCTCTGGCATAACAGTGAGAGTATAACGTTTTCTGTCTGCCCCTCCTTTAACAAAGATGCATTTATATATTTCACTGGGTGCTGCGCTTCTGCATATGGAAAAAGGCAAAACAAGTTTGAACAACAGGGAGAGAACAGTAAAACGTTTAATGCCTCATAAAGCAGGGGGCTTGTGGACATCTATCTTAGTTTTTTTGTTTGCCTACCTGAAATGGGTTCACTTTATCTTTATGACTATCCTTCTTCTGTGGCACACAAAAAAGATCAGTCTATAAATGATTTTTTTTCATAAACTCTTACACTGTGTGAACAAAAACACAGAATCTCATAGTTATTTCGTAACTATTTTACATTTTGGCGAATCAGTGGCTAATTCTTATTAATGTTTTGTATGATCTGCTTATGATCGAGCTATGATTATGTTTAGAATTGAAACGTCATGCTTCATTTTTTCCTAAAAATCATATGGCTTTGTGCAAATCACACTGTATACAAAACCAAAACCAACAGATGTAAAAGTCTAAATTGTGAGAGATAAACTCAGAATTGAGAGATGTAAATTCAGAATTGTGAAAAAAAAAACGTTATATCTCACAGTTTTTTCTCAGAATTATGTGGCGTAAACATGCTTCCAAATACAGGCCTGTAAAGACTTGTTTTCTTTGAATTGAAAAGACAATTTTCTTTTTTTTTTATTGGGGAAGTATCTCTTTAACCAGAAACAGCTGGATGATGTGACTGATTTAGATTTGCTTGTTTGTGATACATAAAAAAGGATGCACTTTGTGCCATCTAATGAATGATGTATAAAGGGTAGAAAGTTGTCTGGAAATGAGACAGCAGGACAGTCCTAGAGCATAAATGTCAGGAAAGCTAAACAAATATGAAACAAAAACTGTGATTTAACCTGTTCCACCACTCAAGGAAACCTGATATCAGGCAAATGTGTTCAGTCTACCATAAAAAAAAAACTGTCACCTAATCTGTGTTTTTATACATTATCTTTCTCATTGTTTAAATGCTCAGCTGTTTTACTACAACCACAGAGCCACATTGGGATACAGAGTGGAAATGCAGCTCTGTACAGGATGGTACGATGTGTTTGTTTCAGCTCCTAACAGGCTCTTGGCACCGTCCAGGATGGGCTGGTGAAGACTGGGGTTAAAGAAAGACTGTGGGAGTAGTGAGAAGAGCCAGACCTTTTCAGGAGATGTGATTGATGTTGCCTCAGACCATTAAGTACAATAGGAGGAAAAGAATGCTGAATTTATATTTGTGAGATCCTATTCTGCAGCTCACAAAGGGCCCCTTTAAGAACACTGCAATTGTGAGTCTTTTTAGCTTGTTGCAAAACTAAGAAATAGGAGGGAAAGTAGAATTTATTTCAGAGGGAAGTGATGTGGTAATTTATTCCCTTCATATATCAATAAAATGGTAACTTGGGCTTTAAAATATTGGCCTACAATTAGCTGATTTTTTTCCCTGTTGGTCTGTATTGTTCTTTGTTTAAGGCAGCGAATCTCTCACGGCTGAGAGAGAAGTTACACGACTACAACAATCCATTGTTTCAACATAAGGAATGATGGGAGGGAATGAATGTGGACTGACCACAGATCCAGATGACTTAGTAGGTTTGTGTTACAGTATTTTGAAAAAAAAAGAAAAAAAAAAGGTGTATGCTTAGATGAGAGGTGCATGTTTCGGGAAGCTGAAAGTCATTACAATAATTCCGCTACCTGAAATGTCTGGAAAATTGCCAAGTACATTTCTGGGAAGACCTTTTGACCTTTACTATAAACAAAAAAGTGATAGGTAGGTTCCCAACTTGAAGGTTTCCTTTCTTGTCGACTGCCTGCCTAAACGTCCCTAATGATTTGTGTTTTCCTGCTACATTGTCCTTGAAAGTTCTTTGTTAGCATCATTAGATCAGTGTTTTTAATGTCAGACAAAGTTTAGCCAAATTTCAAATAATATTAATTAGAGGGAATATTTCTTAAGCACCAAATCAGCAAATTAGAATAATTTCTGAAGGATCATGTGACACTGAAGACTGAAATAACGTCTGCTGAAAAGTCAGCTTTGCCATCACAGAGTGTTAAAATCTTTTTGGTCAAATAAATGCAGCCTTGGTGAACATGAGATGTTCTACATGTTCTGTTTGGCCTGTTCTTCATTGGCTATTCATTTAACAACACAGAGGATCAAAGGGACCATTCCTCCTTTGTGTGCTTTGTCTCTAAACTTACATGAGGCATTTGTCCTTTGTGGGAAACTGGAGCTCCCTAGTTTGTGCCACATCACATGCTCTGATAAATACTTTTCATAGGGTTTGGTTTGGAGTAAATTCCATTGCCCCTGTAGGGCGGCCCACTTCTACCTGTCTCAGCAGCAGTGAACCCTGGGGAAAACGACTCTATAAACGGTTACCACCGTTCTTCTGTGTTTTCGGTTCGGTTCATTTCCCTGAGTCTGTGCTAATGGAAGAAACTTCCCACTCAGGGGAAAATCCTCACATATAGTCAAATCCTTGCTCTTGCTGCTCCAGCATTTTATATTTAAATAGATTTTCCATTTTTGCAAGACAAAATGGGGGAAATATAATATATATGATTTAAAAGTTTGTTCTCATGCTTTTGAATGAAGTCTCATATTCTCATAAGACAACGTTTATTTGTCCAGAAACTCAGTAAATATTGAGAAATATTATTACAATCGAAAATAACTGTTTTCGATTGTAATAGATTTTAAAATTAAATGTATTCCAATGAGGGAAAAGCCTTCAGTGTCACACGATCCTTTAGAAATTCTTTGATCAAAAAAAGTTCCAAAGAACAGCATTTGTTTTAAATATAATTTTTTTGTAACATTACAAACAGCTTTATTTTGGTCCATTTATTCCATACTTGATAATAATAGTATGCAGGTTTAGGGAGTGTAAGTGTTCTAACAGATGAATAAACTATGGAGTGAAAGGGATTTGATCTAATGCTCAACTCCTTGCTGGCTGTATAGGAGTCACCGGCTACACCCTCAACACACACAGATCCTGGAATCAGTCACGCCACCACGTTAATTCTGAACAGTCTGTGAAGTTTGTTCTACTGTAAGTGTGTGCAGAACAAATACGCAGCATTTAAATGTACTTTGTGTTTGTTCTCACAAATGTTTAAAAGAGCTTCTATTGTGGGTGTCACGCACAAGCGTCACATTACTGCAGATGTCAAGAAAAGCTCACATGAAATTAGTCAGCCTTTCTCATTTTGTTTGGGAAGGAAAAGGGAGTTTAATGAACCTTAACATTTTTGTCAACTTCCTTATCAGCTACTGGGAAGTTTGTGTTCCACACAGATTATGCATATTGCATCTTAAAGGAATAGTTCACACTAAAAAAAGACAATTTGCTCAGAATTTGTTCAGAATTTACTCAGCCTCAGGCCACCCAGGATTGTTTCTTTATGAGATCACTTGCTCAACAATGGATCCTTAAACTGGGAGTGAATGGGTGCCATCAGAATAAGAGTCCAAACAGCTGATGAATACATCACAATACTCCACATGTAATCCACACCACTCCAGTGCAACAATTAACTACTGTACTTGATTATTACAAACACACAGTTTTTCACTTCACAAGTCTTTTATCCAATACAGTGCTTTCTTCAGTTTAAAAGTTGTCTGGTCTGAATCAGGAGAGGAATATGCACGGATCCAGCACCGTTTACAAACAAAAACAGTTCTAAAAAAATTTGATTTGAGACAACAACAGCTGATGGACTTTTTCATTGATAAAGAATTATTATGGACCTTTGATCATTTGGCTAAAGCGACAGGTTAACATTAAAATGTGTTATCAATTATATTTGTTTCTTACCAAAAAAAAATGTTAGACTGGAGATGTATGGATTACATGGATTATTGTGATGTTCAGTTCAGTTTGGACTCTCATTCTGACGGCACCCATTCAATGCTGAGGATCCATTGATAAGCAAGTGACGCAATGCTAAATTTGTTCAAATCCAACAAAAGAAAACACATTTCATCAGCATCTTGAATGTGCTGAGGATGAGTACATTTTGGTCTTAAATGGGAAGTTCAGTAAAAATGAAAATTCCAACCTGTATGGCTTTCTTTCTTCTGATGAACACAAAAGAAGGCCAAACAACAACATCAAAAACACTAGGGCACAAATTATCTTCTGTTTTCCACAGTCTACTTTTAGGAGCTCTACATGAAGTTTAACCTCAAAGCAACTAAATGTGAGAAGATCCTGTGATCCAGGCATGCAGAACACATTAAGAATAAAGACATATCAAAATTCTGCTTAAGGGCTCTGGACTCCTGCCAGCTCTGATTCCGGTTATTCCTTCTTAGAGATGATGCTCCACTCCCTGAACACTTAATGCACTCATTTCCATATTTCAAAATATAAGCTAATCCACTGCCAAAATGTAATGATGATTTCTAACAGCTGTGCTGTAGCCTACTTTTACCAAGGATCTAATGAAGAAAAACTTCTCAAGATGATTAGATGAGAATGTTTTAATTACTCTAACAGGGTGTTCTCCAGGGAATGTTTAGATCTCCTCATGCTGAGGACATTGCTGTAATGTTTGGAATAGCCTGACAGTATTTTTCCACAGCTGTTCCATAAACAACACTGAACTGCCTGAAGAACAGGGCGTCCTCTGTGCCTCCCACCATCACTAACCGTCCCCTCTTACCCCTCGTATTAAGTGAGAACTCAGACCATTACCATGCGCCTAGAACTTACTGTAAATTATTGTTAACTTATTTTGTCCAGCTAGACTGAGCTGATGGATCATAAATTGGTTTGATGATATTTGGGAGACTGGCACAACAAAACTCCTAAAGGTTCCTAAACAGAATCTCACTGTGGTTGTTGCACATCCCGCTAAGAGTAAATCATTCATGCAGGAAATAAGTCAGGCAAGCTAATGAATGCAAAATTATTCACAAATTTCAAAGGCAAAAATATCTCTTCAACCACAAGTTCCACTGCTGTCTCTTCCTTTTCACTGTGCTTAATACAAACCCTTACGAAAAATTAGCATGGTTTTATTAAAGTAATACTGTAGTAACCCATGTTTTTTGGCGCATTGACTACCATTTGTATAACCACAGATTTACTACAAATACCATGGTTAAACTATGGTTAATTTAGCAAAACCATGGTTAATTTGTGGTTACCATGGTTTAACTATAGTAACCAGAGTTTTTTGGTTTTATTTGTAGTAAAACCATGGTTAATTTTCGTAAGGGAAGAGAGGGCATTGTTTCAGGGTTATTGCATAAGACTGCTAATATTAATGATAATAAACAAATTTTTCTTTTCAGTGCACTCATAGGATGAACATTCAAAAATGCATGTCAAGTAAAAGTGAAAAAACTATTTCAGTGAAAACCCCAGTAGTGTTTTTATATACATATTCAGCAGTTCAAAAGTTTATTCTCTAATGTGCGTTCGGTCAAATAGTGCTCCTCTCAGCTGCTGTACTATAATATAATCACCACAAGCTCCCTCTCGTGGTTTAAACGCTCCCTTCAGCTTCAGTGGAGGCACTGAAAGAACTACAAGTCCCAGAGCTTTGTGCTGCCATAGCAACAGAACCAACGCACCTCACCTCACTAGCTTCCAGATTTAAAAGCGATGTGTTGAGAAGCACAGAGAAAACGAGTCGTTTTAAACATAACACGGAAGCATTATACGAGCTAAATGTCTCTCAAAAATGGACCGGTGGAAAACATTAAGTTCCCCTGGTAAGTTGCAGATTTTCATTAATTTCTTCATTAATTTTTTCATTAAATGATTTATAACTAAATCAGTTATAAGTATAACTTTTTTAATTAACGTAAACATAAATTTTAACATGAAAAACTGGGGATTTAAGACTATATATTTAAGAAATATATACTTTATATTAACTAAATATTAAACGTTATAGCTAACTTTCAAGTTTCTCCTGGACAATGTTTTTTTTTTTTCTCATCCTGTTAGGTTAAGTACTGTTTATATATTTTCTTGCCAGTACAAGATACTCAGGCCTCTAAGAGTTACATCACTTGCTCCAAAACGGATCCTCTGCAGTGAATGGGTGCCATCAGAATGAGAGGCTGATAAAAACATAATCCACAAGTAATCCCCACATCTCCAGTCTATCAGTTGTCATCTTGTGAAGTGAAAAGCTGTGTGCTTGTATTGCTTTCTCCAGTGAAAAAAGTTGTCTAGTCTCAATCAGGAGAGAAATATGCAAATATTGAGCAACATTTACAAGCGAAAACAGTCCAAAACAATTCTTACAAAATATGTTGGTGGATTTCGATGGGAGAGGACAGCAGTGGATGGACCTTTTAACTGGAGGAAGCATTTTATGGGAGCTATATTGTTTTTTTGGAATTGCATTATGAAAGTTAAAAAGTCTTGATTTGTTTATTACAAACATGCACTGCAGTTTGGACTCCTTGTGGATTATTGTGACATTTTTATCATCTCTCATTCTGACAGCAACCATTCACTCCAGAGGATCCATTAGTGAGCAATTGATGTAATGCTATTTTCCAAATACAAATCAAATTTATCCAAAACAGAATGTTCAGCCAGTTTTCTTTTCTGGGTGAGCAACTTCTTTAAGTGACAGAGTTCATCTGCTGCTGCACAAAATGAATGACATCAACTCTTGTCTTTGTCTTCAGGTTTAAGGAACGGCTAAAAACAAAATATCTCAGGGATTTAAGGCAAAAGCAACAGCTATCTGGGTCATTAGATAGTCACAAATGGCGCTTTTTGTCCCCGGGTATGGATGATTTTAGAGATGGTTACCCAACAGTCCATAAAGAGCTCTTCACTCAGTGTAAGAGTGGACCCTCCCCTGCAGTCTTTGGGATGCCAAATCACACTCGTTCAGTGAAGTTCCCACAGAAGAGACTGAGTAAAAATCAAGTGTGTTACTCAAAGCAGAATCCCCAGAGTCAAGCTCAGCGTGAGTTCATTGACGCTGTTGAGTACAAACTCAAACAACACCCCCTGGCCCTCTATCCTCATCTGGAGAGCGGTATGGCACCAGAGGTAACCACGTTTAATTTAGTCATGATTTAATTATTTGGGAAACCTGTTTAGAAACAGTCATCGTTTTGTGATTGCATTGGTGCTGCTAGCGCTGCAGAAGCCTCTAACAGCAGCAGCTTTAAATATGAGAGGAGACAAAGTATACCGTATTTTTCAGACTATAAGTCACACCTGAGTATAAGTCGCATCAGTCCAAAAATACGTCATGATGAGGGGAAAAAACATATATAAGTCGCACTGGACTATAAGTCGCATTCATATAGAACCAAGAGAAAACATTACCGTCTACAGCCGCGAGAGGGCGCTCTATGCTACTCAGTGCTTCTGTAGTCTACATTGAGCAGCATAGAGCGCCCTCTCATGGCTGTAGACGGTAATGTTTTCTCTTGATTCATTTTTAGTTCATTTCTCTTGGTTCATGTCAAATTAATTTTGATAAATAAGTGGCACCTGACTATAAGTCACAGGACCAGCCAAACTATGAAAAAAGTGTGACTTATAGTCCGGAAAATACGGTACATGCAACATTTATTGCAATGTACAGTATAGAAAATGCATCCAAATGTATTTAACTTTTTCAATAGCTATTTGACCAGGTGTTGTCAGTCCTGGATCCTGATATGTGCATGAAGGCAGAATTGTCCATAACCTCTCCAATGAAGCATCTAGAAGAAAGCAGTGCACCGTGTGAAATCTCAACTCTGGAGACTATAAAACCGTCCATCACCATCAAGTGATTTTCCTTTCTTCTTCTTTTGAACACACGTTTCTGGTTTGGGTTCTGATTCCATTCCGAAATGATGAGTCAGGCCACACTTTTAAGTTAAAAGCAGTATTTCTATTTTAATGTCAAATTTCTTTTGGTGGGTGACCAGACAGTACACAAGTGCATGTAGTGTACATATACTGTAAAACCATTCCTGATACTCTTCTTACATTTCCCTAGACCACAAAAGGAGAAATGTAAAGAGGCCAGACCAAGAAATCCTTATAGATGGCAGAAACTCAAAGAAACGTTGGGTGTTGAAGATCAGACGGCGAGTGTTAAACACCTGCACTCCGTGTCGCAAGAAGATGACAAGCAGATGATTACCAAACTCTTCTGTGAATGGATTACCTCACTGGTAATATTTCTTCATGTACACATTAAAGTACGCTGATCAGATATGAAGAATACATTTTTTTACTATAACCCATTATCTCAGGGTGGAGAGACCAGTGATCTGACAGAGTCAACCATCTTGGATTTGTTTAAGAGTGACTATGAAAAGAAACCCTCCTGGACCTTACCTATTAACAAGACTCATCTTAATCAAACTCCAGCAAAACCCTCCAGCTCTGTAGAGGGACATCTTAAAGATGCTAAAGAGTTGAATCAGGTTGGGGACAATGTTTTGGTCCTTAACGTTTAAATTTTGTGTTGTTTGCCCAAAATTGTGTATCAGTAAGTCTTGTTTGTTTGTATGGCAGGTCAATAAACCCAACAGACCTCAGGCTGCCAATGATCCTCTAAGAGCCCCAGGAGATATCACAGGAAGCCTGCACTTTGAAGAACAGCTGAGTGAGAAGGTGACTTTTATAGCACCTTTTAGTTATAAAAGGAGCAAATAATGTGACAGCTGATGATGAGAGAAACCAGTGAGTTCCATTCATATTTGACTGTCATCTAGGATGAAGAGCTGAAGCAGATTCACGGCATTCAGGCTTTCAGAGAGTTCATTATCAACAAGGGAGTGAGAATGCCAAGGGTAATGCTGCTCACTTCAACTGAATTAATAGCTGGATATTTTATGAGATTACATTTGAATTATGTTCCTTGTAATAAAACATATCATTGCTAATTATATAATAAGAATTAATAAATGTGTTTGTGTCCCATGTGTAGTTTCTCAGCACTATCTTCTCTGAGGATGAACAGAAGAACAGGATCAGAGGCTCAAACACCGCAGGCTCCGCCTCATCATTGTCTAAAGGGAGAGCTGTCCATTAAACTCTTTAAATAATATTCCCTTATGTTGTTTTATTGAACATCACTTCACACATTCATGGATCAGCTGCTGAGTGCAGTTCCCCAGACTACAGTTTTTTTGGATTAAAGTAACATTTTACCCCCAAGCTAGATTTTTGTATTATGTTATTTTACGATCAAAAAAAATAAAACCAGGGCGTATTTGGCATGGTTCTCCCTTCCTCTGGTTTTCTTCATTCATTCATAAAACGTTCAGTGAAAAACAAACAGTGTTCTCAGCATCCTGGTGGGAATTAAAAGGGCTGTCTAAGGATTTTTAGGTAAACATCCCGAAGTCTGCTCTCATCCATTCTGCCATGTTAATGAGCTGCACTTGTCTGAGTTGAACACTGTCTTCTAGTGCTTTAGGAAGAGAAATATCATTAGAAAAATGTCATTCTTCATTTAATGAAATATTTTTAGATCTTGTTTTAGAAGTCCTCTTTTATAATATATACCACTGAAACATCTACAAGCATTCCTGTTTCTAAACTCTGTCTTCCTTAGCTACAGCTTTTAACTCATCAGCAGGAATATGTGGTGATAAAATAGTAAATATTGACTGGATATTATTCTAACATGGTCTGAAATTAATCAGGTTTTGTGTTTGATATGTCCCACCCTGTCTTCCAGTTTCAGTGGAAATTACGTCAACACAAAAAAACTGAATACTGCTGCATGTTTCAAGGCATTTTAGTGGGCCTGTAAAAATGATGCCAAACAAAAACCAGGCCTAGCAAAGGTTTAATTGTTAGCAGCTGAATTAGACTGGCTTCTGACTCAAAGCAGTGCATGCTGGTTAGAAATGTCACTGTGTCATTAACTATGGTCTCACTTTATTGGTATTTTAATATTATCAGCATGTTATGAACTTTTTTTGTTGTTGGTACATACAGGCACTGTATTAAGCAGTGCATGAAAATGTTTTTAGCTTCTACATTTAAAATTCAAATTTCTGTTAAGCTGACAAATATATCTAATCCACTTTATCATCACTGTATGTCTGTTTGACATGTCCGTTTTCAACTGCTCAAAATTCAATTCAGCGAGGCTAGTCTCAGTCACACCTACTGAGACTAACATTCTGTCATTCTGACCATCATCCTCCAGATGAAGATAGCTTCTCTGACCTGTCCAGCTTGATTTTCTGAGATGCCTGTCCTGTGAGCTCATCTTGATTGTTGGCAGCTGATAAAAGACCAATAAAGCTCCAGCTTTACAACCAATTAATCACTCACTGTGATTTACAACATACAATAAACAAATGAAATAATTGGCTTATTGACATTGTTCAATAAATCATCATGCAGGCACCGTTTATCTGCACGAATTTCATAAAGTGGCTCTAATTGTGTTTGATGTGAAAAGAAGCTTATCTGATTAGATTCATATTAGATACATATCTGATTAGCGTTGACAGTGTGCTCCATCTTCAGCCAGCAGTTTCTGTCAGCGGGAAGATCAGAAGTGAGGACAAGGTGCACAGGAGACCTGCGTCCTGTCACATGGTTTACAGCATTATCTGTTGAATGAGAGACATTTATTTTTATATTTATGCGTTTTTACAAACCGGAAGGGATCAGATAATCATTTTTTCATCACTGATTAGATTAGTAGCACAGCCTCACTGTCATCTGATAAAGGGCTGTTGTTATTGTGCTTGTTAGGTTCAGCAGTTCTGAAGGTTCCCGGCTCACTGCATCAAAGCACACATGCAACACCAGCATCACATGCATTAAATGTGTCTCAGAGCACTTACTCTTGGAAAACGAGCATAAATCACTGCAGTGGAGCACTTAAATGTTACAAAATGGCTTCACTGAGGTAAAGCAGCTTCCTGAACATCAAGCATCTGTGCATGTGGTTAGATCTCATGAAACTACTTGTTTTCTTCTTGAACATGGTTATTCTCCCAGTTGACCTTGTGGTACTTTTGGCACCTCTAGTTTCTGTCGGTCTGCAAAAAGAAAATGGTAAATAGCACTTTAGTGCCTTACAAAACTCTGTTTAGACTGGTTATCCATTCCTTGATGATGTTCCCTAAGGTGCTTTCCTCTATAATGGCTTTTTGTGAATGAGACTCTCACTGTCTCGATTTGTGGTCTTCCTTGGGTCTCCTCCTGAAGCTCAAGGTAGTGTGTGGTCCTTGCTCTTCAGCAATCCCACCATGCATCTCTCTTATAAAACTCCTCAGCTCCACAAAGGGGTCAGAGACTCTCATCGGGAAAGATCCAGCGCATCCTGTCAGTTCGGATATTTAAGTGTGTGGGTGGTTAGAAGGGCTTTTTTCATACATCCATTAGGCCATTAACGTTGAGCTGAGCGAGGGGAAGATGAGTCTGTAGGATACAGCTGCTGTCTGGAGATCTGGAGATGTTACACAAGTTCTGGCTTTGCAATTCCTAACCAAACACATACACATGGGGAGATAGCATAACCTCAAAAGAATATAAAGATGATATTAAATAATTACTACAACAGTAAATTTGTGTACATTTTTACCTTTAAATCTATTGCATGCTGCAGTTTCATTAGCTCCTGCTCCTGCTTCTGAATAAATTCCTGGCTTTCAGCAAAACTGTCATATATCATAATGTTATGGTTTACAATAAATGTCAGTCATATAGAGCATCTGTTCCATCATCTGTTCAGTACTGTTGTATTGAAATAAGCGGCTGTTTAACAAGAAGCCCATCATCAGGCACCTTGTATGAAGCTGCTTTCAGTTTCCCAGCTTTGTCTTTGAACTCTCGCTCCTGAGCCTCCAGTTCAGACTCCAGTTCAGTCTTCTCCTGCTCTCCCTCTCTGACAGCAGCTCTCATGTCTGCGTCATAACCAGTAATGCCTGACGTGCCACACGTATTTCCAAAAAAATATGCAAAAACAAACATAAACAGAAGAAAGTAGCTGATGTTTAGGTAGGTTGATATTTGTTATTGCACTCTTTAAAGCTTATGTCTGGAAAACACACCCGTTTTAACAGTTAATCTGAAATGTTCTGCTGTTCTTTTCATTTATAATAAATAACTCTCGATGAATAGTGAAACTCCTTAATGCAAGAGCACTGTAATATGTTATCTATTTAATCCTACATATCAACATAAAACATATTCTGCAAAATGTAAATACTTAAAGTTTTCATCCCCCGGCTCTAAATGCATCATGGCTCCTTCTTGAACTTCAGTGAATGTTTGCAACTTTTGCGATGGTTATATATAAGTTCCTCAGTTGTTCTCAGTCTCAGATCTCAAAATCATAGACACAGAAGATGCTGGAAAACCAAAGAAAGTGTAGGACCTGATGTATATTTCTGAAAAACAGCAGACTGTTTAACTTAAGAAAACAAATGACTCATAGACAACTATGACAAAACAGAAAACTGTTGTGGCCAGTTCATTATAATTTAGTCTTAGGGACTATACATCTGTTGTGTCAAATAGCTTATACAACTCAGTATTACATATAAATCATATTCGTTTTTTAATTCTTAACTTTTTGCAGATTCTGCTACATGCATATAAACTGTACAAGTATAGCAATTAAAACTGTGATTGGCCTGGAAACCATCTCCATGGGATGATTTAAAAATCAAATAATTTCTAACAAGTATCAGATCATGTGACACATACATTGAGGCCATGTTTCCCGCTGTCTTTCTGATAATCCACACCAATGAATATTTAATGCATTTTGGTGATGGCATTGGGACAGTGCTTTGAGAAAACATAAAAGTGCTTGACAGTCAATAAAATGATTTCTCTTGGTCTCAAGCTTAAGGACACTTTCAGTCTCCTGTATAAAAATAAAATAAAATAAATAAAATAAAATAAAAGGTGCCATTTTTAGAATGCAGACACCAGTAGGCTCAGATCCAAAACTGATTTTACAGTGCTTTGAAACCTCTGAGAAAATATACTTTTCCAGTTATTTTGAGCTATTGTTAATGATGGGGAACATTTTTTTTTCTTGATCTGAATATTATCATATCAGACGTGTTTCCAAATTGTACTTTTTTATTTGTAGTATTTGTAAGTATTTGATCAGAGAATTTTTAGGTTTGAGAAACATACTTCACTACATTCCAAAAGCAAAATATTGTATTTTTACTCCACATTTCATAAAAACATATATTTCCTTGCCACCTCAGATTCTTCTCAATGAGCTAGCTGAATTCACCAATTACACTGAACGATTCATTTGTGAATTGTACAGTAATTTTTAAAATACTAAAAACCATTTAATTTATATAATGTAATGATTTTTTTTGTTTAAATTTCAAGTTTAATACTTTAATAATGTATAAACATGTATGGTACAGCTGGTTAGAATAAATATTAAACATGGTCCATTGATCAGTACCCCTTTTTTTTTTTAAATGTAAGTACATTTAAAACCAAGTACCTCATACTTTTACGGGGAAAATGATTACTTTTAGTGGAGTTATATTTTATTAGGGTATCTCAAGCGCTTGACTTGTGCATTTCACCCAGCACTGATCACACACACACTAATTAGTAAAAAGGCGGCATCGTGGGAAATAAAAAGCTTTTGTTAGTAATTCACCCCACCGTCTTGAACTTCTCTATGCTTTCCTCCAGGAGATGAATTCGGCTTTGCAGGAAATCAGTCTGCTCCCTTTTAGCAGTGATCTGTTTCTGCATTCCCAGAACAATCTTACGACCTGGGGCCTGTTTCACAAAGGAGGTTAAGAGAAAACTCTGAGTATGTTAACCCTGAAATGAGGGAAACTCTAGGTTTTCTGTTTCTGAATGGGAGGTTTGTCAAACCGGAGAAAGCATGGTATAAGTCAAGGCCGTTTCTGAGAGAGAGCTAACTTATACTCCGAGTCAGTTACCGTAGTAACTTACTCCATGAACCTAACCTGGTCAGGAGCAGGTTTTCTTCAATAAACCCAGAGTTTCTCTTGATCTCCTCCCCACTTCCTTGATGCACGCTGGAAAAATGCTCTTCTTACAAAGTGTTATTTTTTATTTTATTTTTTTCCCCAAGTATATATATATATATATATATATATATATATATATATATATATATATATATATATATATATATATATATAAAATAAAATTAAAGATCGATTTTCTATATAAGATACTTAGTCTTGTTTCCTGGGGGGATCTAAATTAAGTGCATTTTACTTCAAGTCAAATTATATGCCAGTGTGTTAATAAAAATAATCTTAATGCAAATGGAAAACAAGATTATTCTGAGTGTCAATTTCTAAGTGCAAATCTACTGTAGCTCCGCCCTCCATCAACACATGAGGTAAAATATGATACATGTGAAGAACGGCTTCAATGGTGTAGGCAGTAATGTTTCGGGTACGGAAAACTAGCTTGTAACGTGATTGATTGGGTTAGAGTCAGGCTTTTGCCGAGCTCGTTCTTCTCACTTTTCCCATCACGTCACATTAGAATTTATTTTCAATAAAAATGAACGAAATGTTCTAAAAGTGGAAGTAAAGTGCCTAACGAGTGTTTAATAATGATACAACTATTTATAATTGTAATAAATATAATAAATTACAATATGTTATTATTGCAACCTGTTAATGTAAAACAATACTGAGGTGGAAATCTATCTGCCAGTATAAAGTATAACTAGCTAATATTATTATTTGATATACATTTTTTTGCCCATGAAATACCATAAAATGATTAGCTAGTTCATTAATCTAACGTTCTGCCAGTTTTCACCTGTGATATTATAACACAGAAGAATTACATTTGTATTGAGTCTGAAGCATGCAGATGGCTTTTTGGCGGGAGCTGTTGCCATGGTAAATCATAATATCAGCGCTCCATTGATAATGGCTTTTTATGGTTGTGGTGCACGTGCGCGACTCAGTCAATTTAGAGTTGATTAAACCAACTCATTTCAGCTGTTCTGTAACCGAAAACTCAGAGTTTCCCTCGCAGTGTAAGTCAACTCAGAGTTCAAGTTTAAACTCTGAGTTGGTTGAACCTGCTTAGTGAAACGGGACCCTGAAATACATATAAAACACTCTCCATCAGTTCAAATGTGATACATACCAAGAATAAAACTCTCTGGATAATAATGATTCACTGTCCTGTCAGAAAAAGGAATGTTATGTTGAGAGAGGTGTTGTCCTATCTGTGAAATGCTTGACATTCAAACTGAATGAACTTGGGTTGTTATGTTAGCTGCATCACATGTTCACAAGAGAATAACTTGAACTATACTGTCTGTTAATGCATTGTCTGCTTTTCAAAAAACACTTTGTCCAGTGAACCAATGAACTGAAACTTACGTCATATGAGACCATATTCCCATTCAGTCCCTCTCACAATTGAATAGGACAAAATGAAACAATGGAGGGTGACAGAGGTCAGACCTAAGAAGTCATAGCTACATTAACGGCTCACGACCACCGCACACAGTGAGAACAAGTGTTCTTTAACAATGTCTCCATACCCTGATGACAAACAGCTGAGAATATCGTAGAAATGTTCAAATGCTATACTTTATACAGATTAAGTAATGGAAAACAACATAGTGGAATAACAGCAGGAAGGCATGGACAAGATCTATAATCTCAGTAAGCCGTCTTCCTGCCATTATCCAGAACGCAGAACAACAAAACGATGGCCACACACTGGCTCTCTGTAAAGAATGTAAATGAATCCAGTCACGTAGGGTGTGGTCTTCCGCCCTTTATTTTAAATACGCTTGGCTTAGTTCTGATTAACACATTAGACGGTGTAAAAACATCCTCATTTTAAATATCAGCAGTGCTATGAATGGGTACGGATGTCTATATTTATATTTGAGTGTAATTAGGACTTTCCTGAAATTTTTCTCAAAGCTTTGATCTGAGAGGCCAGTCCTGTGAGGTTACTGAGGGCGAATCTGAGTGCTCAGATAAAAGAATTGATCATTTTTTTATTTAAAATGAGGCATTTCTGTGCGTGTTTGTACAGTACCCTGCCCATCAGCTCCCTCCAGTGTTCTCCAGGAACGGTTGGCCCGGTCCAGCTCAGCCTGTACAGTCCTCAGCTGGGTCTTGAGTTTCAGGTTCTCTCGTTCCAGTTCACAGGTCACACTGCTGAGCAGCTCTTTCAAGGCTTTCTGTCTCTCTGATGAGTTTTTGGGCAAAAGAGTAAAAAAAAAATGTCAGGGTGACACTGACAGAAGAAAGCCTCATTAAAAGAATGAAATTATTGAAAAGGGAACATTATTAAGCGGTATGGGATCACGTTATTAATTCTTAGAAAATATTACTGTTCAAAGGGGGTTTGGGGTCAGTAAGATTTTTTTTTTTTTAAATGTATTTAAGAGAAGTCTTAAATCCCTAAGGTTGCATCATTTCTTTCTATTTAAAGTACAGTAAAACATATGCAAAATATTATACAATTTTTAAATAACTTTTTACTACTTCAATATATTTTAAAATATATTTCAATAGCCATTACTCCAGTGTTCAGTGTCACATGACCGTTCAAAAATCCTTCAAACATGTTGATGATTTGTTACTTAACTAAATTTTTTTATTATGAATGTTTAATTTTCTTGTGGAAAATAAGATAGACTGATTGATGATAAATAGAAGGTTCAAATGTATATTATTTATTTTAAAATAAAAATATCAGACGATTTAAGCTCAAGACAAGGTTTGTTCAGGTTGTAAAAGTGGAGCCAGTCACACAAAACTTTTATGAATTGATAATTCATGATACTTGTTTAAAATGTTACTTGTTAAAAATGTTACTGCAAAAAATGGTTTTTATTCACTCACATGTATTCAAGGTAAAAAGAATGTGTAATTACTTTTTAATTTAATTTTCTTAACATATTTTTAATTGAGGATACAATGGATGTTGTGACCCTGGTCTTAAGTATCCATTTTTTTGACATTGAGATTTATACATCATCTGAAAGCTGAATAAATAAGCTGATGTATGGTTTGTTATAGGAAAATATTTGGCCGAGATACAACTATTTGAAAATCTGGAATCTGAGGGTGCAAACAATTCTAAATATTAAAAGAATTGCCTTTAAAGTTGCCCAAATGAAGTTCTTAGCAATGCATATTACTAATAATAAATTATGTTTTGATATATTTACGGTAGGAAATTTACAGAATATTTTCATTGAACATGATCTTTAGTCAATATCCTAATGATTTTTGGCATAAAAGAAAAATCTATACTTTTGACCCATACAATGTTTTTTTGGCTATTGCTAAAAATATACCCAAGTGACAGTTTCACTGACCCAGATGACATTTGCTTTGAGATTTTGTTTCTACCATATAATGTATACAATAACGGTCCAATAAAGCAAGAATGGTAACACTTTATTTTCAAGGAGTCCTTAATTACATGCAAGTAACCCAAAACCTAACCCTAATCCTAATCCTATCCATACAGCAAGTACATGTAGTTAATTAATATTACTCTGTACTTAAATGTATAATTACACTGTAACAAGGAAACTTTAAAATAAAGTTTTCAGGGACAGTTTACTTGCTCAACACACACTTTAAAGTCGTTTCATATCAGGTCTGCGGTTTGGGATTTCGATGAATCTTTGTTTTTATCTTTCAGCTGGGTAAGCTGCATAGACCGCAGTCCCGGCTCAGCGGTCATCTGCTGTTTCTCTAAAGTAAGCTGATCAACACTGCAGAGCTTTTCTGAGAGCACAGCGTGCTGACAGGCCCTCTCTCTTTGCATTATGCTGAGTCTGAGCTCTGTCTGTCTCAATGCAGCCTGTTAAACCAAACAGTATATAGTGCGGATGACATGCAAGAAATACTTATGAGAAGAAGTGCAAAATAAAACACTCAGCTTGGATCAAAGGAAATATTTCTGTAACATATCTTCATAGCTCTTCCTGTTCCAGCCATTGAGCATCAACAATGCCCATGTAAGGGGTTATTTAATCTATAATCAGTTTAAAATGTACAGAAACTACCTAATAGATAAGGTATTGTGAATTCCCCCATCTGAGCTGCTTGATTTGGTTAGTCAAACACTGTTGCGTGTCCACAGTGCAGCTGTGATTTGGGATAATATGCAGGACATTTTCCAGTTCTGTGCTCATCATCTGGTCATCTGTCTCATCAGACCTTGAACCTCTTCCAGCTGGACCTGGACCTGCTGCACTTCATGCTGCTTCAACAATGCCTGCAGATGACTTCTCTCCCACTGAAATACACATAACAAAACTGAAATGAAAGAACTTGCCCACATTCTCTGAACAACCAGCTGTTCTAAAACGGTGGGTCACAGGTCTGTTACAAAAGGGTTTACAGATATTTAGAAAAACATAGTAATAAGCAATTAAAAGAATAATTAACCCAAAAATTTGCTGAAAATATACTCAACCTTTGGTTGTCAATGACGTAGATGAGTTTTTTTCTTCATCAGAACAGATTTGGATAAATTTAGCAAACAGTGAATGGGTGCCGTCAGAATTAGATTCCGAACAGCGGAAAAAATTATTACAAGAAATCCACAACTTCAGGCAATCGATCAGCATTGAAGGAAGTAAAAATCATCATGCTTACAAACGAAAAATTAATAAATACTTTTTTATCCTCAAACTGTTGCTTCCAGGTAAAATGCAAATCCTTATCAATAATACTGTTTTCTCCAGTGAAAAAACTCATCATGTCTGACTCGTATTGGTCCAAAACAGTTCTAAAAAATGCAGTTTTCCACTTCACAAGACATTATTGATGTGCTGGATTACTTATTGGGATATTTTCATCAGCTGTTTGGACTCACATTCTGACGGCAACCATTCACTGCAGAGGATGAGCAAGAAATGTAAGGCTGAATCTCTCCAAATCTGTTCCGATAAAGAAAGGCACTCATCTACATCTTGAATGAGTACATTTTACAGCTTTTTTTTCCGCAAACAATTCCTTCAATATAATTGTCCATAGTTAGGATGATGCTAAATAAATCTACCTATCAACTTTTAAAAGAGAGGAGAAAACACATTTGTCCAGATCATTAAGTGGTGATATTTAAAATGTGGTTTTATTTTAAGGAGCTTTTTGTAAGATAAGCAACTTTGTTACTTTGTTTGGTAGGCATCTATAAAATCAATTAAAAACTTGAAGCAAAACCCCTGCTATAAGCATAAGAGTACAGATGAAGTCACCTTGTTACACCAGTCATGTGTCAAGCTAAGAATGAAGAACAAATATAAATGGTGTAACAGCGATTCCTCTTTTCATCATTCTGAACAATCTCAATGAATGTGCTAAGTCCTGTAATACAAGATGCACTTGCAGTTATTCTGAGGCTGGTACAGACTGTGCCGACCTGCAGTTAAGCTAAGCTTGCTAAAGCTGATCTCAAATCAATACTATCTGAGCTGAGACTCATGCTGTTCTGTCTCTGCCACATCATGGTAGTATACACTTGTCAACAGGAAATTCTACTGTGGCATCTGTTATGAAAACTTCTGCTTTGGTGTGATGCCACCAATTCACATCAGTATAAGGATAAATACCTCTGATTAGGACCACTGACTGACCTTTTACTGTTGATAACATTTCTTAATGCTGAAATGTTTTTTGTTTTTTTTTGGCCCAATAGTGTCCCCAAGTGGAAATGCGAAAATAAAGACTGACCCCTCCTCTGCTTTTCCTTGGTCAGTCAAATAGATAAGCCTGTCCAAATCTCTCGCCAATGATTGAACTATTGTTGCAATGTGTTTGGGCTAGTCTAGATGCGCAAACAAACTAATCAATGTTTTGATAGTGTCACAGAGACACAGTATAAAAATGGCAACCTCCCATTGACTTGTCTCGAACAGTTGTTTTTAATATTCTTCTATTTACTGGAAGAAAAAAAAAACACAGAAAAAGCTATTAGCCTACACCGCTGTTTATTACTTTAAGCTGGCAGAGTTGTGTATGTAATTGGGATGAGAGGTCCCATCCTCTCACGGCGTTCTTGGCCTGGGACTGGGATTGAGCCAAATCCTCCTCCACTGACCTGAACCAGCAGCCAACTCAAACCCTTCTCTCATTAGTCTACAGCCACATTGAGCACATGAAGACTATCAAGCAAACCAGATGCATCAGTCAGACAGTGCTAATGTGAAACATCCATCATAACAGCATCCAAGCTCTCCAGTTTTGGTGTAAACACAAAAAGGAGTCTGAACAATCATCTCATTACCTTATTGTTTATCTGACTACAGCTCATTTATCTTTCTCTGGTGTAAACAGGATAAACTTTCAGCTGGGTTTCTGACTTAAACATGGAAAAAAAAAACATTTGAATCAAAAAGTTACAGAATGAAAAGCAAAAAAATTTAGTTGGGATGATATATGCATGATGAGAACTTACTGGAACTAAACAAAAGTTGCAGACTGTTGGAATGAGTCATTAAGCACCAAAATGTCTCAGTCAATATCGCCACCTCCTGGTCTTGAGCTGCTCTGGTCTGTAACAGAACATGATGAGATGTGATGTGAAACCACAGTATAACAGTTAAGTTCTGATACTCAGCCAACCTTAAAACTCAGTGGAACCCAGAGAGACAAATACAAAGGACATTTCTTAATAATAATAATAATAATAATAAATGTACACATAAAACGTTTAGTTATTCATGTTATTTAAATAAACACCCCTGAAGTGTATATAATCTATCTATATTATCTACATTACCACTCCAGGACTTCTGAAATCTCAATGTATTCACTATCCATATCTATGTAGTATAATGTAACAATAGTGTATTGTTTTGTAAGGTGTGTACACTTCTTTTCTACTGTGTTTGTACTTTTGTGATGTCCTAATAAACATGATCAAACTTTATAAGATTTTTTATCTTATTCTAGGTTGATAGCTACTATAGGTGTAATACAATAGGTAAAAAATTCACTAATACGGAAAACTTCCTTAAACGTCCTCTCTGAATCTGTAACGTTAGATCTTAAAAATAAAAAGACAATTAACGTTATTTGATTTATTAGTCTATTAAATTAAATTAATATTTTATTACAAACCCGGAAAATTAACTGTCTGGGGAAATGGTGGACTTGTAACCTAAAGACACAATATCGGTTCATTTTTTCCACTCCGTGTTTATTATTAGCTTACACACAGTCATTGACATCAAAAGAAAGAAGTGTGCATATTATTTACAGATAAATATTTGCTATCACATTAAATAGTCAGCTCACATATAACGGTTAGTATGTTTGTTCTGGAGACCCTTCCGGTTGTGTGGACAGCAAGTGGTTTTATTTCTGATAGCCAGAGAGCATTAGCATCCTGTATAAACGTGATATTGGACATTACAAATTAAATTGGAAGTACAAGCAGTTTTAAACTTGATGTACATTTATTTGCAACAAGATTTGACCAAAGCTAACCGACTTATTTGCTAATCTGCAAACAGGCGCAATGAAGCCTCCGTCATCACCATAGCAACTACAGAGCGCGTAGCAAGCTAACATCAAATTAGCTCGTAAAACGTCACTCCCTGTGCCTTTCCAACTTTCCAAAGGCGTATCCATAGACATATATATGATTGTAACAAGTCGATTGGTGTTTAATCGTAACATAATCATATATACATATGTTGCGCCTTTACCACACGCATCAGAAAAATGCAATATTTGTCCAAATAATCAGTTGCAAAATCATTAAATAAAATGTAAAAATATTAATAAAAAAAGGTAAGAAACATTTTAATTGGTTGTTTTACATTTTAAGTGTAAGTTGCCTGGCCATACACGGTAATAGCCTAAATACATTGCATGTAATTATGATGTAGGCTACATATTGTAAATAAATAAAATACTGTGGAAACTATACAAATATAACAAATATATAACAAATAATCATAAATTATCTTAGAATATACAGTGAAAACATTGCATATATATATATATATATATATATATATATATATATATAATTTAAAGGCAGTTATGTATAATTTAGTTGTAAAAAGTGTTAGTGTAAGGTGCCTTGCCATAAAGTACATACACAGCAGAAAGTATAATAGCCTAAGAGACATTGCACGTAATTATGTAAACAAATAAAACAAAATACTGTGGAAAAATCTAAACATATATTAATAATTACATAAATACAGAAACATTAATTATGATATAGCCTTCAGTAAAACGTTATACTATATTCAATCTAAAAATGTAAATATATATGTGACCCTGGACAACAAAACCAGTCGTAAGTGTCAGTTTGTTCGAAAATGAAAAAAAAAAAGCTTTTCATCGATGTATGGTTTGTTATGATAGGACAATATTTGGCCGAGATACAACTATTTTAAAAACTGGAGGGTAACAGCGATTTTTGTCATAATTTTTTTTTTTTAAATAATTTTGGCCACACAGTGTATTTTGGCTATTGCTACAAATATATGCAAGTAGACTGGTTTTGTGCTCCAGGGTCACATATTATATTTAAAGGCAATTAGGCCTATGTATAATCTTTTTTAAAAACATAATAAAGTTTAATAAAGTTTAATAATATTAACATTATATTATTTAATGACATACAGTAATGTAAAATATAGACACATAAATGTCATCTAGTAGTTAATTAACTTTTTTCTTTTACAAATAAGTTTTTTTTTAATTTTGTGTTATCTTACTATATACTCGATCTTTGTCAACATTTATTGTATTTTTATGTGCTATAGAAACACTTGTATAGACAATGATATATATATATATATATATATATATATATATATATATATATATATATATATATATATATATATATATATATATATATATATATATATATATATATATTAGTGCTGTCAATCGATTAAAAAAAATTAACTAATTAATTGCACAATTTTTTTTAAATTAATCGCGATTAATCGCGATTAATCGCAATTAAAAGACTGAAACTTTTTGGATATGTAAATGTAAAATGTAAATAATTAATGTAAACTCAAGACAAAGAAACTATTTAAATTCAAAATATGATTGTTTATTGGAATTTTTGTTTAACTTGTAACACAGATTTTCTCATGTAAACAACATACCTGCAATAAACCATCAATATTCTCCAAATTAACTGTTGGCTTGAAAGCCATATTTATTACAGAAATAAAAACACAGGCATGTAAGTACCATTTGAATTTCAAAACAATCAATGCCAATAAAAAACAAAAATGATTTCCATGTTGAATTCTAAGTGGACTGCAAAAAAAATTCCAAAGTATAGTCATTGCCAGTGCTTTAAGTGGGCCGGTACGCACAGGTACTCAGTAACGCCACTTCCAAATATAGCTCTTGAGCGTACCGCCACCTCTCCGTGCGCCCAGAACGTGCTTGTAGCGTACCGGTACGCTCATTTGGACATCTGTTTTAATAGAGGTTTTAATCTTTTACCTGCACTGCCGATTTTCAGAGCGCCCTTCACAATGCGAGCTTCCTAATTCATCCCACCCAGAGCAGAAACTACATTACCCATTCACCCTTAAGTTATAAAAGTGAATAGCGCAAAATCTTGAGTATTTATTGTCTGATAAACATTAAAAACTGTCTGCAGAGGTTGAGTCGTCCGGCAGCCCCCGCTGGCTGTTCATTGGCTGCAGCATCTTTTTTCTAAGTTCTAAAAAAATACCGTAGACGGCAAGGCACAAATTTAGATATTCATTTATCTAATTAATCTATAGCCTATGCACAAAGACAATATGATCTTTTTGTCCCCTTTTTGTTTTAAAGCTTGATGAAGAGAGAGAGCGCAAGTTGCTGCAGCTGAGGAGGACAGTGATGCACGCGTACAGGAGTGATTGACAGTTCGCGGCACTGTGTACAAAAAATACTCCGCTACACAATTATTTCGTTATTTCGTTTAAGCTTATTAACGTTAGCGTTACAGAAAGGTCTGATTTACGCACTGTTACAGTCATTGTTTTTTTTTGTTTTTTTAAACAATGACATTTGAGTTCATGATTTTAATGTTGCTGTTTCTTGTGGCAGACTAAATGAAGAGTAATGTTTCTTGTGGCAGACTGAAGAGTAATCCGGCAGAGTTTTATACTGAAACTTTCCGTCTAAAAGTCCTTCCTTGGTCTTATCCATATTTCTTTGCACGTTGAACACACATAGGCCACAACTGGAAATAAAAAAAAAACTGCAACCGCGTTAATTGCGTTATTTTTTTTTAACGCGTTAAATATTTCAAATTAATCGAATGCGTTAACGCGCTAATTTTGACAGCACTAATATATATATATATATATATTCTTTGAAAAATTAGGTTATACAATTTTATAAAGAAAGACTGTGAATGAAACTTCTTAATTTTTCCAAGGAAAATGTTTTTGATAAAAATGCAAAATATTTATCATTCTGCAGTTTGTTTTGTATTTATTGTATAAAAATACACATGCATTATGTCATGAAAAAAAATCTTTTTTTTTTATTTATTAAAAACTGCCTAAGTCAGTGTTTAGGTGTTCAGTTGTTTATTTCTTTATAAAGATAGGTAGATTTCCTCTCTCAAGTAATGATGCGCAACAAAAACACGGTCCTTTTATCATTAATGTCATCAGTTTCGTCATGGTAAGCGTTCACCACTAAAGATGACATGATAATTTCACCGTCTTCACAGTGTCTTTCTTCACACTTGCGGAACAGAGAGGGAGAGCCGCGGCGCGGTTGTGTGTGTGTCTTTGAGGCCTCCTCTTCCCACACACCCCTCCCCCGTCTGTCCGCTCGCTCTGCCCCAAAAATGTGAAACCAAATCCGAGCAGCAGGTCACAGAGCCTAGTTATTTTAAAACCAACACTGAACTACCTCGACAGCACCATGCACGTAACGCGGAACGGCCAGTTTATAGAAATAATCTTCGCCGTGAGAGAGACAGAGTAACATGAGGGAGCGCCGCTGTGCTCGTTTAACGTGTTTTGTTGTTGTTGTTGTTGTTCGGCTGCTCGTGGCTCTCCAATGTCTCTGCCCGTAGTTCTGCCTGGATCCTGCTGTCGTTTATCGGGGGCTGCTTTGGCCCATCAGCTCGCAGACGCCTCTCACAGAAGCCGCAGCAGCCGCTGTGTGTCCGCTCTCCCGTCCCGTATGTCTGGATCTCAGACGCGGCTCACCCCGGCGCTGCTGCCCGCTCGCCCGCTGCTCTCCCTCGGCTTGCTACAGCTGGTTCTCGGCTGCTCCATGGTGGCGCTCTCTTTCGGGGCTCTGTCCCTTAGCAACTCGCCCCCTATTAGAAACTCCTGTCCTTTTTGGGCCGGATCTTCTGTGAGTATTATATTACTGGCCATAATCTGAGGTGCTAATGCTTTTGTTTTATGGTCATATGCATGCTACTCGTATTAAAATGCATGCTTGTCAGTATGCCACTATATTAGTGTTTCATCGGCCCATTACAAACCAACAGGTATAGTGGAGTTTTATTGTGGTCTACTGTGTTTCCAATGTAGTCTATAACAGAAACGTGGTGCTGCACTTTTAGTTCAGTCTATTTCCGAGTATATGAGCACACCAGACCCAGTTGTTTACCAGTAATGCACTATGATAAACCATACTGATCTGTCAATATGTTGTTAATGAATAGCTATGTTATTAGTTGCACTTTTAAAAAATAGCCTGTAGTTGTCAAGGAAATATTTCTGCTTCATTATTTTTTACTGGTGTAGCCTAATGCATTTGGTTTAGACAAATAATGGTTGATTTAGTTAAATATAAATTTACCTGGAATTTGACCAGTTAACTCAGATTTTACCACATGAAGCAAATATTTAGGAATAATATTTGTTTAAATTTTTACAGTATATAGTTTTACATTATGGTCTAATATCAAATCTGTTAACTAGAAGTTAATGAATGACAATGTGATTTTTACTTTTATCAGGCTTATTAGTCAATATTACATGAATGTTTATTTAGATTAGAAGCTTGTTTACATTTTACATTAGCATTGATGTATTTGATTATTATCATCCACAGCAAATTATATTGTTTTAACTTTTAATACCTCAAACATCTTGAGATTGTCCAGTTTCTTAAGTTTCTAGATATTTATAAACTTCCTTAGTGCTGTGCTTCCTTAGTGATTTAGTCAAAGTTGCCCTCAAAAGTTCAATTTATAACATTATTTCCCATCTTTACGTTTGGTTAATATTTGTGGTCATTGGCAGGAGTTGAGTGAACTGCTCAGTGAAGTCATGGCTAAGTGTGAATCTCTTTTACGGCCTAACACTCTATAGTGAGTTACTGTTGAGAAGTAAAGCTACCATATTATGCATACTTCTCACCAAGTGCAAAACAACAGCTACTGCTTAACAAAATCTAATGTTTATTCATACATTCGAAAGCTGAGCTCCATTACTGATCAAGAAAATCAAACACTGAAAAAAATTAAAATAATAGTGAAATTTTACAGAGATAGAAATAAAGATATTGTAAAGATGTGAAGAAAACCACAATGTAATATTGTGATGTCGATTACAGAATATTGTTGATTTGAATAAAATCAACTAATTTAATTACTTTTTAAAGGTTACCTCACAACACATTTTACAGTTAAGAATTTAGAGAAATGCTTTAGATTATGTCTTCTGAAAACCTGACAGGAAGTGGCAGGGTGAGAGGAAATGAGAGGGAGCCGAGGATGGATAATGGTGTTTGAATGAGGCTGCTGCAGACAGCTCGGCCCACAACACTCTGAGTGAAATGAGTCATTAAAAGTGTTAAAAGTGCTGGAGGTGTTTGCCTCTGCTGAACAGACTGATTGTTTTCTGCAGGTCATCCTCTCTGGGATTATAGGACTAACCACATGGAAACGGCCAATGCTTCTGCTGGTATGTGTGTTTCTAAAGATTGTTGGTCTTTGAATGTTTCTATTTTAATAAGCAGATGAATTTATTTTTTACTTGAAAATAGTTAGATGATGTACTTGTACTGTGTATTGATGGATTGTAAAGTCTAATCTAACCGTGTAATCTTCTGCATATCCGTGTCCTTGCAGTTTGTTAAAGGGGCAGTTGTTTGGCCCTTAAAAGACCTTTTAAATAGGATCAGTGTCTACCAGACATTTAGTTAAGACCTTGTTAATTAAGTCATAAGCTTACCATCATCTTCTGCCATTTATATTAACACAACAGTTAAAAAATTTGGGGTCAGAAAGATTCAGCAAAGATGCATTAAATTGAGCAAAAGACATTTATAATATTAGAAAAGCTTTTTATTTAAAATAAATGCTCTTCTTTAGAAATTTCTATTCATATATTTTTAAATGACGATTATAATCAAATGTATTTTGAGCACATATTAGAATGATTTCTGAAAGATCATGTGATACCTGAAGACTGAAAATCATCGCAGGAATAAATTAGATTTTATAATACATAGAAAATTCACAATGTTGCAGTTTTGACTGTATTTTTGATCAAATGAATGCAGCCTTGGTGAACATAAAGAGACATCTTTTATAAAACATTAACAAATCTCACCGAACCCAGATTTGAGTGCTAATATCATGTTTGTCAGATAAAGGGACTGACTTGTATTGCTCTTGCTCTGTATCAGTACCTCTTTTCTCTCACACAGGTAAATCTGTTTGTATTGCTGTCGGTGGTCTGTATCCTGCTAAACCTGGCAGGCTTCATCCTCTGCTGTCAGGGGGCTCAGCTGGTCTCCAGTACCATTAACTGCCAGCCGGTGAGGAATCTGTGCTGTGGTAGAGATAATAACATCAATAATGACTTCTCAGATGACTCCCGTATTGATGATTGTATTAATGCAAAATACAAACAATTATGAACTTAAGTGGGACAAGCCTTATTAATACCCACATACAGTACATACATGTATATACACTACATAAAATATTAAGTAACATCACTTGTAGTGTTAGAGTAGAGTAGAGTACAGTTAGCCAAGAATATTAAGTGGCATTAGTTTATAGCCACATAGAGCGCCCTAGCAACCTCACTCTGGCGAACACCCACGCACTGCACTTACAAGCACTGCTAAAGCTTTCATCTAGTGTGTAATCGAAACAATAATACAGGCTGATGGGCTGCTGGGTTGATGTACGTATTAGTAACACATAATGGAAAAAAGCACATCTGTACAGACCATCTGCTTCAAGGAATGAAGTTTGTCCAAGTCAAAGAAAGCCCTGGATTTGAGAGTCAAAGTAGGTTCCAGTTTTTCTTGGATTTGATGTAGTTATTGGGTTGCTGTCAATTCCGGTGTCTGAAGGCTGCTCTTTCATCATTTCCACTTGTCATGGAAATGCCCCTGCCATATTAGTGACCTCATATCTTTGAGCTGTTATCGCATGCAGCGCCAGACCACTCAAAAAGACAAATGTAGAAAGGTGCCTGGAAACTTCATCCTCATTCTCGTGCTTTGAATCCAGGGCAGGCAGTTCTTTAAGTATTAGTAACATGTCATCATATATCATTGTAAAACAAACCTAATGAATGTGTTTCTGTGTTTCACAATCAGAAGGGTGATCTCTGTCACTGTTGTTCAGAGAGTACAAGCAACCAGTGCCAAGGGGACAAGTTGATTGAGATCTACGCAGGTCATGCATGTGGCACAATGAGAATCCTGCTCAAGGTGTGTTCATTTTACAATAAATATTTTTTTCAGTTCTGAGATACATTCATATAAACCCCCACCCCAATTCAGTAATTAGGATTTTCTTCCAATATTTTGCGCATAGATAGTGTTTGACAGCGCAGACATAGATTACCTTGACATAAAAACACTAATTTTGGCCGATCAGCCATTAGTAAGTCATTAATATTTAGTCCTATCCATGACATGCGGGCAAAAATAATATGTTTATTGTGGCTACGAATTAAGAATTCATTCTCTAGATCGAAACAGGAGAGTGAATTAGTGCAATGTGATTAGATGAATTAAGAAGTTGTGGGAATATTTACCTGCCACACGTATGCAGAATGCCGTGACTGACCAATTGGGATAAGGTACAGTATATTATGTGCTTGACTATGTTCTATTTACTAGCGACGTTATAGATGGAGATCTCTCTCTTTCAGAAAGTGCTGTTTGCGTTGTGTGCGCTGAATGCTTTGGCCACAGCTGTGTGTCTGGTGGCTGCCGGACTCAGATATCTCCAGATCTTCTCAACCAGACGGCCCTGCATGGTGAGAAATATGGGATGAAAATAATGTATTGCACTGATTTAGTTCTTGGGCAGCGTGTGGCATAGATTATAAGACATGGTGTGAGCAGCTCCGAGGTGCTTGGTGTCTCTCTGTCCTGGTCAAACGCTAATAGTGATGTGATTATGATCGTCTTTGGCAGGAAGAGGCCAGGCCTGTTCCAGAGGAAGTGGAGGAGCAGACTCATCTTCCTGACCCAGACGAATTTGTCGCTCCGGCACCTCCTCCTTCATACTTCTCCACCTTCTACTCTTACACCCCACGCCTGGCTCGCAGGTATCACACAAGCCCTCTTTACTCATAGTTACACAGCACACACCAAAAAATGTTTTAGGCTACTTAAAATGTGGTATCTTCTACATGAACTCTATATTTAAGTTAAAAATATGATTTAATTTAGTTATTATAACTGAACCTACCTGACTGACTGCATTGAGTTTATTTTTAAAGACACATAATGTAATATATAATTTTTATTCTATGAATTCCAAAACTTTAAAAATTGAATTAAATGTGAACATTTCAAATAATCACAAAATATATATCATAAAAATAATATATCTAAGTAATTTATTCCTGTGATGGCAAAGCTGAACTGTAAGCAGCCATTGCTCTAGTCTTGAATGTCACGAGATCCTTCAAAAATCATTCTAATATGCTGATTTGTTATTCAGGAAATATTTCTCATTTCTATCAATGTTTAAAACAATTGTGCTACTTTTTGAGAAAACTGATACATTTTGTCAGAATTCTTTGAGTAGAAAGTAAAAAAAACAGCATTTATTTTTCATGTGTCCTTGCTGATCCAAGTATTGAATTAATTAATTAATTAATTCATTCAAAAATAATAATAAAAAATCTATCAATAAATAAATAAAATAACTTGTTGATACCAAACCTTTATATGATAGTGTATGCATATATATATATATATATATATATATATATATATATATATATATATATATATATATATATATATATATATATATAAAGGTAATTTAACCCTCTCAGGCTCAAATTAAGTTTTAGTAACTTAGTAAATTTAGTAACCTATAGTAAAGTTTTTAGTACTCCAGATTCATAAAATATGTATCTGGAGTAATAAGGTTTTTATTTACTTTACTGTTGCAAATCTGCAACGCCTGCCTTGAGAGGGTTAAGGTAACATGCATATAATCGTGATTAAAAATCTGTCCAGCATTTCATGATCTAAAGGTTTTTTAAGTGAGTTCTCACTCTGTATCACACACACACACACACACAGACACAAAAACCTGCACATTGACCTTGAACTCTTAACCAAAAATACAGCAGGATTTAGCAGATTTGTGGGTGGGTGGCTCAGTGTTTGGCAGGCAACCAAAATGTTTTGGCAACGTGAAACAGGATTGAAGTTTGTGTGTGGGAAAGCATGATACGCTCGCGTTTCATTGGATGTTCTGATCAAACACTAATGGGTTTGTCCAGAAGCAGCTGTTTACTGTCATTATATCTTCTCGTGAGTTGTTTACAATGTGAACGTGTGTGTTTTGGCAGGATGTTTGGGGATGGTATGATCCCTCTTCCTCATATATATGGTGCCAGAATTAAAGGAGTGGAGGTCTTCTGTCCTCTAGACCCTCCTCCACCTTATGAAGCTGTTGCATCAAACCCAGCAGCACAGGTACTGATTTATACAGTTTTTATATGCCATCTATCATCTCTGTGTTGAATATCAAAAGGCAGTTCGCATTTACAGTATCTATTCCTGATAGCACTGTTTGTTAATTAGACCTCATATCAGCAAACATGGCAGTGTTCTGGTCTACCAAGCTTACACTGGCAACAGCTCAATCAAATACAGTCCTTGTCCGCTCACTGACCCTCTGTATTTATATCAGGCCCAGAATACTGAGGTGCAAATGAGCGATCTGACTGAGGTCCTGACAGAGAGTGCAGAAGCAGCGTCGCCCTGTGATGGTATGAACCACTTGTATTTTTATGTTTAGGCCTGTGGAGAGAAGCAGTTAAACATAGACATTTCACACTTAGAATTGTTTTTGACCATTATTTTAGAACAAAAGCAGAAAACAAGCAAATAGAAAACTCCCATAGGATAATATGGAATTAGAAAAAGGAGCTGCCACTTAGGCCTACATGAAATGTGTCATTGACACGGCTTAAATGAACCTAGTGCCTCTGGTACTCTATATTTAATCAGGATGCTTACAGCATTTCACAGTACCCGTCCAAAATTATGTCATCTGTGTATTAAAAGACATTTATTTGAGAGATGTCAGTAACAGGAATTTATTTATCTTTTTATAGCTGTCTGTATCCTTCAACACTTTCAAAGATAGCAGAGTCCTGCATGTTTTTAATGATCTTTCACAAGTCACAATTTCAAGTTTTGCATTCTTCTAATTTCATCCATATTATTTCATTATCAGTTATATTATCAGCATAACAATTGAAAATGTTGAATTGAAAAATTAAGCTTTAATGAAAGCAGAAGTTTGATGAACTCCACAAGTTTGTGTCAAACCTGATATTTCTGCAACGTTTTCTTCACTTTAGATTTTTGTTTTTACAAATCTGATAACTTGGCCATTTACAGGAATAGATCCTAAATTTTTAATGTGTAAACAACTGTTCAGAAGTATGGGGTCAGTAATGTACATCTAAAAAAAAGGAATACATGTTTTATTCAGCAAAGATGCAATAAATGGACCAAAAGTGATTACAGATATTCCAAAAGATTTTTATTTTAAATAAATGCTTTACTTTGGAGTACACGAAAATGTACTTTGGTTTCCACAGAAGTATCAGCGCACTATTATTTTCAACACTGATAAGAAATAGTACTTGTGTTACCAAATGAGCATATGTGACCTTGGACCACAATCCAGTCATTTTTTGAACAGTTAAATTAAATTAAAATTAAATGTTTGCATTTAGCAGACGCTAAATGCAAAGCGCTTTTATCCAAAGCGACTTACAGTGCATTCAGACTATCAATTTTTACATATCATGTGTTCCCGGGGAATTGAACCCCCAACCAACCTTGAGTGCTCTACCAGTTGAGCAACAGGAGCAGTTATTTTAATTAGTAATAATATTTCACAATATTACTGTTTTACTGCATTTTCAATAAAAAAGCATAAGAGACTTCTATTAAAAACATTAAAGCATCATACTGACTCCAAATGGTAATGCATATAGACATAAATATATTGTTTGTTATGAAGTAACATGATGTAACATCTCTTAATTTAGACTGTTAAGATGTTGCTGACTCTTGTTGATTATATAGACTAGGCTTGTTTTGCCCTAGCTGTTGCTGAGAGGACAGACATGAACAGACAAGAAATAGCCTTCAGTACAAAACAATCTTTAAGCCTGTCATTCTAAACCTCTTTTACTTGGCTTTATGAAGCCCTGCTCTGGAGATGCAGTGTTAGAAAGTTATTCCTAGATGTTTAGTCAAAGGGTGACCGAAAACACATGAATTGGATTCTTACCTTATTAATATTCTTACCAGGAAAGTCCGAAACAAGTTCAGGAAATACTTGATAGTACAGTCAGCAGCAGGGATGCTGCTAGGGATTCTGGGGCCCTTGTACAGCTCACTGCTTGGGATGCCCCTCTGTTGAGATTATTGACAGTGCGATCAGTGTGAAACAAGAAGCAAGATTCTATTTACCCGGGATTTAGTGTGACCCAGGGTTAACTCATTTAAAGTGTGTAAAGCCCTGAAAGGTTAACATGTTTTGTCATTTGTTTGTGTGTATAATCCAGACAGGTGCTGCCAGACGGCCGTATTGAGCCCCACACCTCCGGCACAGTCCAGACAGCCTCACAGCGAAGTCTCCTCCAGCAGAAAACCTCACAGACCTCGCCTGCGCAGGTCCAACAGTGACCCCGTCCTGCTTGACCTGACCGCCAAAGGTAGGGGAGGAGATCTCAAATTATCTGTTTATGTTATTTGTGGCAATCTACTGTTGGATGTTTTTGTGTAATGACCCCTAAACTGTACAGTCAGAGTTAGGTCCATATGTATTTGGACACTGACACAGTTTTTATAATTTCGGCTCTGTATGCCACCAGAATAGAATTCACAGATGTTGTTGTATGCTTTGGATCACAAGCTGTTCCAAGCCTTCTATATATTTTTTTCTTTCTGTGATTCTGGTACAGCTTGATCTTAATATCATCCGCACAAAGAATGCTTTTGCAGAAGTGGTCAGACTTTTTAGCAAAGTCAAGTCTGACTTTGCTTTCACCTTGTGGTGAACCCTCTGTATTTGCTCTGGGGAAGTCTTCTCTTGATTGTAGACTTTGACAGTAACACATCTATCTCCTGGAGAGTGATCTTCTCTCGACTGGATGTTGTGAAAAGGTTTTTCGTTATCATAGAAAGGATTCTCTGATTATCCGCCAATGTTGTCCTCTGTGGATGGCGTCCAGGACTTTTTATGTTGCTGAGCTCACCAGTGCTTTCTTTTTTCTCAGAATGAACCAAACGGTTGATTTGACTACTCCTAATGTTCCTGTTATCTCTCTGATGGATTTATTTATTTTTATTTTTTTTTTAAGCCTAACATTAGTCTTTTTCTGCTCCTTTGATCACATGATCTGGGTTCAGAGCAACAAATGAACAAATGAAACAAATGAAATGAAATTGACATTTCCAGGTTTCTCAGCAGCGGAAGTCGTCATTGTTGAGTTAAATTGAAGAGCAGTGAATGGAAGAATACCACAAATATTTTTTTTGCATTCCCATTTGCTCAGATAGCAAATGAAAAACTCCACTCCAAATAGTGTTTCCATAACTTAAAAAGAAGAAAACAAATTGAGAGGGACTGATAGGCAGTCAGGAGAGAGAACAATGTCAAATTTACTGTCCATCTCAAAGACGCTGCATTAGAAACACCCTCGGATTAGCGTTTACATTTTTTTTTTGTTATTTGATGCAAAGGTGATATAATACAAAGAATAGTGTTATAAAGGTACAAACGTTTCAAAAATATTTATATGAAAAACTTTTGAGGATTTATGACGCTGATGACCATTAAATGCATAAAAAAATAGTCCATTGCACTTTGCTTTCACAAGATCTAGGCAGATTCGGTTCATTTCATGTCTAAATGTGTATAAAATGAATGAGGTTTCTATAAAAGGTCAAAGCACAGGCCCTGACACAGTTCTTTATAATTAGTTTATGAACACTGGCTTCTCTCTGATGACAGACGGAGGTATCTTTTTACTTGTGTCCAGATCAGAGGACGTGGTCTGGTACTTATAGAGATGCTATATAGCTGTCAGTGGTTACTTTAAGCCCATTTTAAATATAGGACTGTCTCTGTGTTGCTGATGGGTTTCAGCAGAGAGCGATAATCCAAAAACTCTAATTCAGTCTTTTACTCACCTTAAATTAGTTCCAAACATCTAATGCGTGACATTTTATTCTGCTGTGGAACATAAAAGAAGCTGATTTTTTTTTGTTTGTCCAACAATGAATGTCAATGGTAACCAACATTCTTCGAAATATTATCTTTTGTGCAGAAAGAGTAATTTAAGTTTGGAATGACATGACGGCTCTTGAAGTGTTTATGCTTCATAAGTGATAAAACAGTGGTCTTGGTCGTTACACTGAATTATTAGGATTGTTTTGTTTATTAACTTATTTAACTTGAAAAATGTAAAATTTCAATTACAATTTTTATTGGAAAATTTGAAATGACCGTATTTTCCGAACTATAAGTCGCACTTTTTTTCATAGTTTGGCTGGACCTGCGACTTATAGTCAGGTGCGACTTATTTATCAAAATGAATTTGACATGAACCGAGAGAAATGAACCAAGAGAAAACATTACCGTCTACAGCCGCAAGAGGGCTCACTTGATGTCATAGAGCGCCCTCTCGCGGCTGACGGTGTTTCTCTTGGTTCTTGTTTCTAAATAAATGCGACTTATAGTCCAGTGCGACTTATATGTTTTTTTTCCATGTCATGATGTATTTTTGGACTGATTCGACTTATACTCAGGTGCGACTTATAGTCCGAAAAATACGGTAGATATTTATCTCCAAACTGTGTAGCCCCACACCAGGAAGCAACATGTATTTGTCATCTCTAGTACATGTAAATATTTGTTAAAAACAAGAGCTATATCTCTGTCTCTTTCAGTAATGAGTTGTGAAGCAGCTACACAGACAGAACAAGGTCCGGCTCCTGCTCCAGGCTCAGTGACTGTAACGGAGCATGGGACGGTTACACTACGACAGGGCCGGGGCAAACGGAAGCCTCGTCCCAACTCTATGGTGGACTACCAGAGCTATAGAGACACAAAACTGCTGGTGGCTCGTTTCCTGGAGCAGTCCTCCTGCAGCTTGACCCCTGAGGTACAGGAGCTGGTCAACAGCATCAAAACCGTGCTGCGCTCTGATGAGGAGCACATGGAGGAGGCCGTCCGCTGCGCCAGCTTCATCGACCAGGCAAGGCACATGGCATGAAAACACTCAAAGCACATCCAGCTTGTATTTTTTTGAGTATCATTTTATATACACCAGGCTGTTATTGCTCATATACAGTATGATAAAAGACAATGTGGATCTCATACTCAAGGAGGAAAAAAAGACCTTAATCGTATTTAGATATCCAAACGGAGGAAATACATGCAATTTGGTCCAGTAGCTGATATTTATATTGCAAAAAAGTATAATGAATTTACTTTTAGCTTTAATGTTAACCATTTAAAAATGATATAGCAGACTATTTGTCCTAGTTAATATAATATTTAAATGCTTATTTACATATAACAAAATGCAATGGAGAGATGTCCAAATAAACATTCCTCAAAAGCCTCATGTATTTTTTTACAAAAAATGAAAAAATAAGGTTGAAATGCTATGCAAGTCAATGTGTTTCTATTACTTTAATATCCTGTTTGTCCATTTTTGTTCCAGTGATTTTCTTACAGGTCATTTTCATTCATTGTTTGCAGGCCATTACAGTTTCAGAGGTTGCACCGGTGCAGTCCAGCCTCCGCAGGCAGACGCAGACGCAGACGGAGCTCACCTCCAACACGCTGCCGCTGCGCAAGCGGCCGGGCATCCTTCACCTGCGCAGCTGTGGCGACCTCAGCTCCTTCACATGGTCACAGCTACAGGTCGGGCCAGAGCGCAGGACACGTTCCCATTCCCGAACTAACTCCAGGATGGGCTCTCGGGCTGGATCCCGTCGCATGGAACAGGAACGTCCACACAGCCTCATCGGAGTCTTCCGAGAAACTGTCATCTGAGTGACGTCTCAAACTGACCGTTAACCCAGGAAATAAAGAGAAGCTTATCGTGAACACCACAACATGAAGGAAGCGACAGATGAGTACAGATCACGTCATTTTTAAAACAGCGGTTTTTGTTGTCAGTGTGTGTACTGAATATTATTCATTTTTAACTTTTTCAGTTGGAGTTCCAGCTGTTTCGATTTACTGATGTTTTTTATTTTTTATTTTTCTCACATTATGATAAAACACTGGGGGGAAAAACAATGTTTACCGTATTTTTCGGACTATAAGTCGCACCTGAGTATAAGATGCATCAGTCCAAAAATACGTCATGATAAAAAAAAAAGATATATAAGTCGCACTGGACTATAAGTCGCATTTATTTAGAACCAAGAGAAAACATTACGGTCTACAGCCGCGAGAGGGCGCTCTATGTGTTCAGTGTAGACTACAGAAGCACTGAGCAGCATAGAGCGCCCTCTGGCGGCTGGAGACCGTAATGTTTTCTATTGGTTCATTTCTCTCGGTTCATGTCAAATTAATTTTGATAAATATGTCGCACCTGACTATTAAGTCGCAGGATCAGCCAAACTATGAAAAAAAGTGCGACTTATAGTTTGGAAAATATGGTATTTAACAAATTTCCATCTTCCTTATTTAAAAATGATTTGAAAATACTAATTAACAATATTAATAATCATCATATTAAGAAAAACATGCTAATGTATGGTTTATTTTTCTGATGTAATGTGATGTGGAGAATTACTCGATGCTAATTAAATCAGTATATTGTGAAGAGGAGGAATATGTTACTTTTTTATTTTTATTTGACCGTTCTGAACAAATGTATTATTTCTTCCAAGATGTCTTTCAGAGATGTATGGTGCATTATTACTGAATTCAAGGAGTCTTATTTGAATTATATGGGTGAAAGCTACCATCCATATTTCTCCCAGATTAAATATGATCTTTAAAGCGTCTGACTGTTGTCTGGGACTTTTATTCAGTCAAATGTGACATTTTAACAGTGTAGGATGAACAGTTGTTAACAAAACCTTTAATGAAAAACTACATTTCAAACACTTTGGCTCAATTTAAAAAAAAAAAGAAATCAAAATTTTTATTGCAAAAATGTATTCAGTGTGGCTGCCTTAGGTTGAATTTCAAACTTTTATTAATCAAATAATGAAACTGTTTTCAACATTGATAATAATAGGTAATGTTTCTTGAGCACCGAATCAGAATATTAGCAAGGTTTCTGAAGGATCATGTGACACTAAAGACACTGGCCATGAATGAAATAAATTACATTTTAGAAGATATTACAATAGAAAACCGTTATTTTAAATACTAACAGCATTTCACAGTTTTTTGTTCTCTGTATTTCTGATCAGAAGAGACTTCTTTCAAATACATAAAATCAAGAGATTAAAGACATTCGCTCTCAGTAGTTTGTTTAATGTTGTAAATACTGTTACAAACATTCCTGCTATGGTAAAGGAATGTGTCTAAATAGTTCAATCACAGAAAAGCTAGCAAATAAATCAACATTGCTGTTGCTTTACAGAAAGTGTGTTTTTACTTGTAGACATTGACAAACATATAATTGTAATTACATTCAGGGCAAGTGCATTAAGTACTAATCAAACCCCAGTTTCTTTCCTACAGCAGTACAAAGCACACTCTGGACAGTCTTGAGGTGGGTATCTGTTGAACCCGTCCTATACTCTGCACATCCTGCGTTTCATTCCTGGTGTCATTTCAATATCACATTGAACCACTTGTTTTTTTTCCTCCAATATGAAATATTTCAATCCATCACTTTTTAAAGCTTGCACATTATTGTGAACCGGATACAGCATGTCCTGTACTCTATAGTGCAGAAGTCTGGGACACAGAAGGTAAATTGAGTTAACCTAGCATTTTTATCTATGTTGCTCTTTTGTTTCAGTATAAAAATGTGCAATATCTTTTGCAATAAATAGTTTCGTGGTGGCAGCGGACCCCATACATCATGGCAAATGTTAATGTATGTGTATGTATGATCTGATGCCCCTGAAAGTAGTATTTAGCCCCAAAAATGAAAAATTGCTGAAAAATGTACTCGCCCTGAGGCCATCCAGTATGTGGTTGATTTTGTTTCTTCATCGTAACAGATTTGGAGGAATGTAGCATTACATCAGTTGCACACTAATGAATCTTCTGCAGTGAATGGGTGCCGTCAGAATGAGTCCAAACAGTTGATTAAAACAATAATCTACACGACCTCAGTCCATCAGTTAACATCTAACATTAAAGGCTTTGTGAGGGGGAAAAAAAATAAAGTGTAAAAGTGAAGTGTTTGTAAGAAATCAATTCATCAAGATGTTTTTAACTTCAATCAAGTCCTCTATCCATAATATTGCTTTCTCTGTTGAAAAACAGACATCTCATCTGAATCAGGAGAGAAATATGCACAGATCAAGCACTGTTTACAAGCCAAAACAGTTCTTAACAAATAATAATAGAATTAATGTTAGAGGACAACAGGGGTGAATGTTTTCTGAACTGTGAATTTGTTGATTACGAAAAAATTGTTTTACTTCAAAGGACCTTCATTGACAGACTGGAATTTGTGTGCATTATCTGAAGATTATTGTGATGTTTTATCAGCTTTTTGGACTCTCATTCTGACGGCACCCATTCACTGCAGAGGATCCACTGGTCAGCAAGTGTTGTACAGTAATAATAAATTTCTCTAAACCTAGTCCCATAAAGAAACAAACACATTAACATCTTGGATGGCCTCTGGTTGAGCAAATCTTCAGCAAATGTTCATTTTTGGGCAAACTACTCCTTTAAAGCAAATATGAAATAGTGTCAAAGACTTTTGCACAATTTACCTTCATTATTGTACACATGGTATATATTCACTGGAAATACTGTATATATTATGCTATATGTAAATAAATATAATATAATATATATGAAAGTGTCTAGCTGGTTTTATTTTATAATGAAGTCATCTGTAATCACACATCACACTCACTACAAGAATAAATAGCAATGCATACAAAAAGACCATGCTTCACATAAAGCAAAAAGCAATGAAACATGAGGTCCTTCCTGTGTGTCAATGACTTTTGATTCCATTAGTAACAGAACACCGTGATAATGAGGTCAGACTGTAATTTGGGGGTCAAATACACATTTCAAGCAAATAAGACGTTTTCTTGCTATCGGAACGATAACAAGGAGTTTGCTAACGTCTCAAAAAGACATAATGCCATCAAGTACAGTCATTGTACAGCAGTATGTTTTATCACAATATTTCCACTATTAATACAGATTTAACACTGTAGTAATGTCAGCATATTGTGATTTCATCTACATTTATCATTTATTTGTTGGCAAAAGATTCCTTTGCAAATGAGTGTGCTCTCAAAAATAAACTCCAAGCAACACTCAAGTACACTTGATGGTAAAATGGGAGAAAGTTGTCAGTAATTCATAGCAATAAGCTTTTTGTAAGACATTTTATGCTCATTTGATAGACTGGCTGTTTTTTTTCTTCAGATGCAAAATATATAGTATTTTATATAAGTGCAAAATACATAGCACATATATAGTGATATTTACCAGACTGCAGACCGTCTCTAATAAGTAAGTAGCAATGGACATGTGCCAAAGCATGCTGACGGACCAACACCAGTCAGTTCTTGCACAAATATTACTAAAATTCTGTCTGAGAGTCTCTGGCTTTGAATCAGTTCGTGTTGAGTTGCTCTGTACTAAAACTGAGTGAACACCGTTCTGTTAAGACACATTCTGTTCTTGAGTGAAAAAGTAGCACACATGAATTAAACATTTAGTTGATAAAAAAGGCTGTAATGACTCAACTTCATAATGAGGTAAAAAAAAAAAAAAAAAGATAAATGAGATCTCAGAATGCAATTCTTCAACTCCAAATCCATCCATAAATGTCAACACAACATTTCTATTACCTGAAAAATTTCTTCACACAATGTTTTTCAAGTATAAATGTTCAAAGGAAAATGCTACCAATATAAGCATATTTAATTAGCAATATTATTTCATATACAGATGTTTAAGACAAAAAGGAAGGTTTTCTGTGCATACAAATAAGGAATGCAGTCATTTACAACAAATAAAAATATTGCACATCAATGTCAAAAAAAGTAAACCAAAACAACAACAAAAGTTTTGAATACTTTCTTCCGACTTCCTGACTAATACAAACCCAATTCCAGAAAAGTTGTGAAGTTTTGTAAAATGCAATAATATCAAGAATCTGTGCTTTGTTAATTCTCTTTTAACTTTGAATTTAATTGACGAAAGTACAAAGAAAAGATTTCCAAAGTTTTCACTGACCAACGTAAATGTATTTTGTAAATATGAACAAATTTAGATTTTGATGACTGCAACACACTCTAAAAAAGTTGGGACAGAGGCCAAATAAAAGGTTTTGAAACAGTTTTACAGTAAGCAGGTGAATTGGTAATAGGTCAGGAAATCATGTTTGGGTATAAAAGGAGCATCGCTGTCTTTTCAAGCAAAGTTGTATCATGGATCATCAATGCTAAATTGTAAAGAAGTGAGGTCTTTCATCAAGTAACGCGCGTAATATTGTGAAAAGATTCAGGGATTCCAGAGAAATCACAGTACATGTAGGGCAAGGCAGGAAACCTCAGCTGAATGTGTTTGATCTTTAAGCCTTCAGATGGCATTGCATAAGAAACCGTCACATGTTAAATATAGCCACATGGGCTCAGGAGTGCTTCAGAAAACCACTGTCATTTACCACAGTCTGCTGCTGCATCAAGAAATGCAACTTGAATCTCTGTTACTCTAGGAGAAAGCTGTAGATTTATTTTATGCAGTGATGCCGCTGGGTTCTTCATAGACTCCGAGTGAATGTGCAAGTCTGGCCTGCCTACAGTCAAGATTGGACTCTTATTATTGAAAATGGATGACAGGTCATGAAAAGGAGAATCAGACAACTATGATCATTGACTGCTGAGCATCTGAAGTGAGACTGGACAAAAATTTAGATTGCAAAACTTGAACAATTAATTTCCTTAATTCCCAAAAAATGAAACATTTTAATAAAAGACAGCTGATAAACACAGTAACACTGTGACACAGTGTTAAATTTGCCTCTGTGTTAACTTTTTTTGGAGTGTGTTGCAGCCATCCACATCAAAATTTGTTGGTCAGTGAATACATTGGAAAGAAAATTATTTGTACTTTTAGTCAATTAAATAAAGCTTAAAGAGAATGAACAGATAACATATTCTTGATTTTATGGCATTTCACAAAACATCCTAACTTTTCTGGAATTGGAGTTAAATATGTGTGTGTTTATTTCAAGAGCTCAATTTTTTAAGTCCAAAACGTCTCCAACAGAGTCCCATTCAAAAAAAGTCAATTATTCTCAGATCTCCAAATGCATAACCTACATTATCTCCAAAACACTTTCTTTTTTTTCTTCTTTTTTTCAATATATGGCATCATCATTCTGTAAGGCATTTCATCCACAATTTCTATGTGCTCTAATACATACAGTATTCTACTAGATATACTAGACATGAATTATCCCACTGAATTATCCACCACAGAGGACCACACCAAAAAATTTATCGTAATTTTAATAGTAACTGTTTAAGAAAACCTTGTTTTAAAGGACCCAATGGTTTGGTCCCTTTCTCAGCAAACAGGATGTAGAATTGCAACTTAAATTAGATTTTAAGCAAGTAGAATTATAGTGTTTTTTATGTTTCTGTATAAATTACCCATAAATACAAAGATAAACACACTATTTTCAGAAAAATTAAATAATATTAATAATACCACACATAGAAAATTTTATATATATTTCGCCAATTAAATAACACTTCAATTTACTCACTATTTTCAGTCAAAAATATGACAATATTAAAAAGCTGTCAAATTTACTTTTTTTGTTTTGTTAAGTATGGAAAAATTTAAATCTGTTTTGGTGGCTGTGTTAACTGTGATACTCAGTTTAAATTAAAATCAGTTCTAAATCACTTTTAACCAACCCGATCTCACGCCAATTCGAACATTTTTCACAAGGTGGCTTATTCGTACGAATTCGTACGACCATACTCGTACAAATTCATACGATTGTTGCCAAATCATACATATTTTACGAGTTGCACAATTCGTATGAATTTGTAAGAATGACCAACACCTAACCCCGCCCCTAAACCTAACCCTCACTGGGGTTTAGACAAATCATATAAAATTGTACGAGTGAGGTCGTACAAATTTGTACGAATAAGCCACCTCGTAAAATACGTAGGAATTGGCCGTGAGATAGCATTGCATTTAACATATCAGGAAATATATAGACCTAATTAGTCAAAATGAATGACGTAATCATTCATTGTAATAATAACTAATGGATGTCTTTGAATTGCAGTTAAGTAAATTAACTTCCCTTTCATTCCAATTTAAAATTCCAATTCAACATCCTGTGGGGTTTGGCCAATTAAATAAGTTCTGGATTGAGTTTTTCAACATTTTGCCATTTTCCACCATATCCCTCAGACTAACAGCTGTCCTTAAAATTCAAGTTGACTCTAAAACACTTGATGCTTGCCAAGCTTGAATAAATAACATTATAAGAGTATGGTAAGGCAAATTCCTTTTTCATTTTGTACACCTAGCGATCACACAGGTGTAGTTTTTGTTCCCCAGGTATATCATTTCAATAGCTATTTTCTGCGATGGGGCTCTTCAACATATTTCTCTCTCTCTCTCTCTCTGCTTCCTTTCACGAGGCGGGCTGAGTGCACACAGAGAGAAGAATTACACAGCACAGCATACTCACTCACAGCAACAGAACAGAAGAGATGAAGAGCTCAGGGAGGCAGTGAAAAGAAAGCCATGGCGAGCAGAGCTTCAGTCGATTCAGTCACACAGTCACCAGTCCACAGGGCTGACAGTTTCACATCAAGATTAAGGTTATATCTGGTGACAGCAGGGCAGGAGGCTTGAGAAAGCGTCGTATGTAGCTTTAGATGTAAACTGGTTGCTCCTGGGCTGTTAACAAGCGGTACATGGCAGCCGGCATAGTCTTCATGTGAATCTGTTCGGCCAAACGAGATCGTCAAGTTCAGTTACACACAAGCGATACCAAAAAGCATATTAAAGGGGGGGTGAAATGCTATTTCATGAATACTGAGTTTTTTACACTGTTAAAGAGTTGGATTCCCATGCTAAACATGGACAAAGATTCAAAGATTAAGTTGTAAGTTTGAAGGAGTATTTCTGTTCCAAAAATACTCCTTCCGGTTTGTCACAAGTTTCGGAAAGTTTTTTTCGAGTATGGCTCTGTGTGACGTTAGATGGAGCGGAATTTCCTTATATGGGTCCTAAGGGCACGTCTGCCGGAAGAGCGCGCGCTCCCGTATAGCAGAGCACTGAGAGCACAACAGACTTCACTGATCAGAGCGAGAGCGTCGCGAAATGTCACAAAAGAAGTGTGTTTTTGGTTGCCAGGGCAAGACAACCCTGCACAGATTACCAATAAAAACAGCATTAAGGGACCAGGGGATGGAGTTTATTTTTACAGAGCATCAACTGAGTTGTGCAATTGTTTTTGTTTGTTCCCTGCATTTCGAAGATGCTTGTTTTACAAACAAGGCCCAGTTTGACGCATCAAACTGCACTTTCCACATGTACAGCTTAAAAAAAAAAAAAAAAAAAGACGACATAAAGTGGAACTTAGTCATTTTCCAAACCCGCTAAGCAAATATATACAGTTTCAGTACGTACCACATAGAGACGTCGTTGCTGATGCTGCTCTTGTTAAATTTCAGCCTCTGGATCTGATTCTGGATCATAAATATACGCTGAATCTGACTGTAAGCCATGGTTTGTTTTGGATGTTTTTTTCCTCACGGTAATGTCACAGCTTCCAAACGCTCTCAACACAAAAGCCTACTGGCGCTCGTGATTCTTTAGCTCCGCCCACACGTCACGCCTCCAGCCGGTCGTGTTTTTCCGGGAAAAATCGGTACAGACTATCTTTCTCTTATAAATATGATAAAACTAAAGACTTTTTGGAGTTATGAAGGATGCAGTACTACTCTATAGGTACTCAAGATTAACAGGATACTGAGTGAAAACGAGCATTTCACCCCCCCTTTAAATAACAAAATTCAAAAGTGGTATTTATTTTAAGGAGAGAACTCTGAAGAGAAAAAAAATGTTTGGCATAAGTTACAGGAATTTTCTGGGTTTGATTCAAATAAAGCTCAAGCATTTGTGGTATAATGTTGATTTCAAAAAGATAACACACATTTCATAGGCAAGGCACCTACAATGAAAATGAACTGGATCAATTTAAAAGCATTATTTTGTAAAATCACTATATAATTTATTCTGTTTAAACATATTATTCGAGCTGTAAATCACATCTAGTCATTGTGTTGTAATGGCAATGGAGTTTTAACTTCACACAGAAAAAGAAGGTTAATAAGTGATTTTTTGTCACATATTGTTTTGTGGCTATCATATTGAAAGTGAAAGTGAAAGTGAAAGTGACGTGACATTCAGCCAAGTATGGTGACCCATACTCAGAATTTGTGCTCTGCATTTAACCCATCCGAAGTGCACACACACAGAGCAGTGTACACACACACACACACACTGTGAGCACACACCCGGAGCAGTGGGCAGCCATTTATGCTGCGGCGCCCGGGGAGCAGTTGGGGGTTCGATGCCTTGCTCAAGGGCACCTCAGTCGTGGTATTGAAATAGTGAGTATTTTTACATTTGCCACAAATGCCATGGATTGTGCTTAAATACTAGTGCACTCAAGTACTAGGCACATTCCATATTTGGACATGTTCAAGTTGGACAGTTAGTGATAAACTAGATATGTGTGAACTTCACACAGAACTCAGATCGACACTGGTTGATTTACAGTCTTTTGGAGCCACTCTAGATAGGCTGTGATCTCCATAAAACAGAGCTAAACAGGGTGCCAAGTTTCCATAGTTTCTTGATCATAAATTAAATGAATGGGTTCATTACCTCACTGGAGAAATAGTGATGTGAAAAATATTATGTTGTTAGGCAGATGGGGCACCATGGAGCTCAGACGTACCTCACCAACTGCATTTGACAGAATGTGTACAATCTTCTCATGAGGGGTGGCCACAACACTCTGACTATTGATCTCAATGATCCGGTGGCCGACACGCACCCCGCCGCGCTCTGCTATCCCTCCTCTCATCAGACTGCAGATCTGGAGGACGCAAAAAATAAAGTTCTATTAGATGATTAGAATTAGGAGTCTTTTAATATTTGGAATTCGTTTTTCTTTTTTAACTTTAATAAATGTTAATAAAAAATGTCTATAGTTGTATTCATTTTAATTTTAAATGTAGTTATTTTAGTACATTAAGTTAAACTACATGAAAATGAGAAATGTTGCTTTGGCAACTAGATTCATTGCAATAAGTTTCAATATTTTACAGGGTTTTAGTTCATTCAAAGTAAAGTTACAATTGAAAAAACATTAATAAATACAAACTATTATACCATTAAAGTATTACAATTCTGATCAATAACAGTCATTATTTTGACGTTAAATTCCAATGAATTGCTGATTTTAAAATTGACTATTTTGTCAACATAAATTAAAAATACACAAACAATACTATTTTATCATTTTAAATGCTACAAGTGATTTTAGGCATTATAACAATATAAGGCAGAGTATAAACATCGACATTCATTTTGATTATTTGTAAAGATTTTTACAGACTAACTTTAAGTGAAACAAATACTATAATAAAAACCCTAGCCATCCTCTAAATTTGTTGCTTTATCCTCCTCCTTCAGGCCGTAGATACAAACAGGTATCCCACAAATAAGGGTAAAATTTGTACCCTCGGCCATTAGAGTGTTAAATTCACAGAAACTGTGGCATGTGTAATTTAAAATCGATATTGTTTTGTTGCTGCTATTGCCTCCGGCTAATATACGTGTAAGAGTGCTGCTGTATATTTGGTGCAGGATGTGTTTATTATGTTGTTTCTGGAGTAAATGTGTGTAGTACATTAGTATTTGGTGGAAAATCAGTCTGTATTATGTGTACTACAGCTCCGGGTACAGTCTGTGAAAACAAGTTTCCTCTTCTTGAGGACAATAAAAGAAAGATTCTCTGAACCTTATCTGAATCTGAATTTTAGATGAAGGCAAAGGTAATATAAAATACAGAATATGAGTAAGCACAATTCAATATACATACAGATATATGCCGATAGATTAACCAATCTATCTAATGTAAAATGTGAAAAAGATTTTCTCAAAATACCCACAATGCCATTCTGCACACTAAATCCCAGCTGATATCTCAGGTCTGGTCTTCTGATGAGGACAGTGGTCACAGGTGGGCATCTCACAATGTTAAGTTTTATTCTGGATTGGTTCTTCAGTCCCTAGAAGATGGGAGCATTGTTATACGCAATAAATTAAATGTAAAATTACAAATAAATTCAGAGTTAAATGAATTAACATTAATGCACTTCATTCCACTTGATTTTGGACCCGCTGTACCTTGATAATACTCTGGCAGGTGGAGAGGGGTAACCCCACCAGGCTGGTGCCATTGATAGACATGATCTGGTCCCCGATGTTCAGTCTGCCGGACTTCTCGGCCGGGCCGCCGTGCATCATGTTTGCTATAATAACCGTGGGCAGGATAGAGCCCCAGCCCGACTCCACGATCACCAACCCAAGAATCTCTCCCTTCTGCTTCTCTATATAAACCTGTAGTGCACACACACACCACTTTTACTGATAATTCTGACTTTATCCAGGCAAATTCTCAAAATTTCACAGTAATTTTCTGTTTCCACCAGGCATGGGCTGCCCACTTACATCTTTGCAGTTCTCAGACTTGGAGAAGTGAATGAGGTCATCGTTGTACATGTCCTGTGTGTTAAGGAGGTCGCTGTACTCTTTCTGGCTCAGATCCTCTGGGTTGATGCCATTGGCACGCAGGAACTCTTGGTACGCCACACTGAAAGCCTGGCCAATGGACTGAGCTATGAGCTGAGCCTGAGCACAAACAGAAAAACTCACAATTTATTCCTTAACTAACATATTTCATTGCACATTGTATGCTTACGATTTGATTCATCTAGCCATTTTTAGAAGAAAACATAACAGCTACACATGAGGGTCGAAAGACGACAAGGGTGGCGTTCCTCAGGACAGCCGCATACATGCCTCTTTGCCCTCATGTCACTGTTGGATGCTGTGCTGTGACACACGCTGTGACATATACAGGCTCTTTAAATTCAAACAGCTTCTGCAGCTGAACAGAGAAAAGGTCACTTCCCGTCTACTGCTTCAACCCACACAGCAAGATGCCCAGGAACACCATCTGGATAAATGCTATTAGAGGTCACCACAATGCCCAGTATGTGAAATATTGAACATGCTGGGAAACAACGTGAGGAGACTAAGAAAAATGAGGCCAATATGGAGGATGAAATGTGGAAAAAGTATAAAGGGCTTTGTGTTGTGGTTGAACTCTCCTTTACCGTGGTCAAAGCACTAGACTGGCTTATTGCTTTCATAAAATGCAACAACAGCAGTATGGCAAAGTGTGTAAATCTGTTAGACCATTTTACAGTGCTGAAGCAATAAATTGAAAGTGTCACTCTGACAGCCTCATTTAGCAGGAGCTTGATAAGGTCACACTCACATCTTCAGACTCAAACACGTGACAGATCATCTTGTATTGGCGCTTCTCGTCCTGAGCTGGGTCAGAGGCTTCCATGTTCTCCTGAGAGTCGGAGCGAGGCATTCTCCTTCTGGCCATCAACACCACAATGTTCCCAATATCAGCGATGTAGGAGATGGTCCTTAAAGGGTGGTCCATCATAGTGTCCTGCGAATCAGAAGATGACTGTAATGGTCCGAAAAACTCTCCATACTCAATCCATTTCTACACTACAATTTGTTTTCTAAATGTGTAAATAATTTTTCAATAAAAAAACATCCAAAATTAATAGAAAAAATATGAAATCATAGAAAAATATGAAATCACAGCAAGTCATGTATTACTGATATAATGATAAATTATATAGTTTTTTAAAAAAAATCTGAACCTAGCAAAATAGCCATTTGTTTAGTACTACCGTTTACAAAAGATGTTTTTGAAAAAGTCTATTATGCTCACAAAGGCTAAAAAGTACAGTAATTACGATTTAAATGTTTTCTTTTTTTAAATGCAATTTATTCCTGTCATGTGCTTTTATAAGGATTCCTTGATGAACAGAAAGTAAAAAAAAAACTTATAAATGTCTTTACAGTCACTTTTGTTCAATTTATTGCATCCTGGATGAATAAAGGTATTAATTTCTTTGAAAATGAAAAACATCTGAAAACTTTTAAACAGCAGTATAGGTTTTCTTTTTTTTCCTTTTTACCTTAACTGTTCTCACCTGGTGGAATGACCTGCCCAACTCAATCTGATTCCTTAGCCATCCTCAAAAAATGGCTTAAAAAACATATCTTCCATTTACCGTACACTTGACCCTCTCTATTCTATTTTTATTTAAAAAACTTGACCCACTAACACTTGCACTCTCTATTCCATTTGTATTCTACAACTTGCCTTATTTTAAAGTATATATACATTATTTTGTTTTTTAAACCTGCTACATGTACAACATTAGATGTACCATGACTTGTCTTAGCACCTGGTTATTATTGCTCTTTTGTTGGTTTTGATTGCTTCTATTGTCCTCATTTGTAAGTCACTTTGGATAAAAGAGTCTGTTAAATGACTAAATGTAAATGATCAAGAAAAATTTGAATCCTCATGACCTCGGTAAGACATGGATATTCTGTCCGGACACTGCCTCCTTGTGCTCTGCACCAGTATTTTGCACAGTTTTGGTAAAATGGTTCTACTTGTCTTAGCACAGTTAGTGGGTGAAACCAAAATTAAGTTCATAAGTACCTGCGAGTCTGCATTGAGCACTTTTATTCTCTGAGTGGAGATGAAGAGGTCCACCTCCGTCATGGGCTGAGCTTCACCTTCTGGAGCCTGAAGACAGAAAACCACACAATATCAGTCATGGAGAGAGACAGAGATAGAATGACAGAAAGACAGAAAGAGAGAGAGCTGACAAGGCCCAGAGATGCCATGAAGGAGCTTACATCTAGCATCGACAACATTTGGCCAAGAGATTCAAATTCTTTTACACTCTCTCCTTCATTGTGTAACTCTGATAACCTGTGTTTGTCGTTTAAAGCCAGCTAGTATTGCAAGTTGGCATGGGGTGAGTTTGGTTAGTTTTGTTCTTCATTTGAAGAGTTTCAGATATGAGAGAGAGAAACTGAGAGTTTTCCATCAAGTGCATGACAGGCCGAATAAAAAAGATCAAGAGAAGAGTAAAACATGCTGTGCAAGATGAGCACCTTGAAAAACAGTCACAAACACAGCACAGTACAGTACCTCAGAAAGAAAAAAATACAGAATACAAAGAAGATGAAAGTAAAGATCACCGCATTTTCTGTATCCAGCAAACTAGACTTTCCTGACATGAACTCATTCCACAACCTCCCCATGTAAGATCTGGTGGTAAAACGGAGGTAATGTTTGGTGTGGAATGAACAATGGCTAACAGACTGTGCGGACAGACACAGATACATGACTCATTGCTGGATCCAGAAAAATGGCAGAGCGACAGGAAATATGAAAACACGGAAGTGCTGAAACCAGGCAAAAAGAGACGACGAAGAACAAAAATAAAGACAAAACCCAAACCCATGAGCGATTACTGCACCTTCTTCCTGTTTTTGGCTAATTTCTGGGCCGTCTGCTTAGCATGGAACAAACAAAGACAGGAACATTGTTAGATAACGCAGAGCTCAGCGAGACCAATCACATTTGGGGAATCTTTCTGCTCAATAAGCTGCATCTGAAAAGTGTCTTCTGGGAAATACATTGGTGTGAGGTGACTAGAATGGACCTGGATGACATCAAGCCAAGCTTACTAGACACCACCCTGCAACAATATGTTGCCTTTGGTTTCATTTCATAGTAATTTGTGCCATCATCCACCAGGTGGCCCATTTGTACTTTTAATATCATGCCAAATATTGGTTTTATATTACAGAATGTCCTGTTCATGAAACATCAACTATACAGGGCATAGATGAGCTCAGCTGAAAATTAGATTAAGAACATGTTCAAACTTGCCAGCAGGCTGTGATAACGCATCGAACTGGCCATCTAAGAAAGATCTACGTCATGGCAGCTGAGGCAGGGTGTATTGATTCAGACATCTCTCCAGATGCATGCAATTTACACTTGCCTTATATACTGCATTGCAACTGACAGTCTCCTAAAAATACCCTCACTCAATTTGAGCTCATGATTGTGTATGGGACAAAGTACGGCGTCTCACACATGCAGATGAGGTGTGACCCAATTAAACAAAGAATTCATAACCTATGATCATCTTTCATTGAGAACACACACAGAATAAAATATGGTGGTACTTGTATAGCCCATACGCATGTGCTGATCCATTCTAAGAGGGAGCTTTCACAAATGCATTTTTTAGGTTACGTCGTTTAAAATGTGAGAACGTCCCAGACTCCCATAAAATCAGACAGTCTACAACAGCACAGTACTGCATTTTGACTATTATTCCAGAAATATCACACACCACTATTTGACCAAAATTAATTTGAGGGACCCTTTAACTAACTGGTAGGAGGAACTAACTAACTGGTTTTGGTGCCAAAATGTACTTGTAAGTTTTCAGTTTTTCATTTGTATTATAAAGCAAATAGTACAAAATGATCAGCTTATAATATTCAGCTTGAATCTTAATACAGTATGCAATGCTAGTATCATCATTATACTGCTGTACTAGTATTACTAGCTTGTCTCGTAAGGCTACCTTGGTCAGTTTGATGATGAAAAAGGAAAATACATTTGTACAGGCATTGAAATCCAAGCTGATATTTCCAGCAAAGCTAATAAAACTAAAGAACTCAATGCTAATTTCCATTCAGTGACCTCAAAATGAAAATAATTTGCTATTAAGCATTCCGATATTGTTGTGTGCCGTAGCACAGAGCAATCTGTAACTGAACATTTGAACACAAAATGAACATACAAAGGGACATGCTGAAGGAACACTAAATGGCAAAGGTGCTGGGCTCACTGCATTTTTTAAGGTGCAGGTCAAAAATGCTGAGTAATGCATCTGACAGGGCGAATGGCTGATTTATGCATCAGGAGGATGAAGAAGAGGGAGGTGGTAAATGTCTCTGGTCCCTTAGGAACAAGAATCATGGGATAGGTCCCTGCATTTGACTACAGAATAATTTCATTACCGCAAGAGGACCTCACACACTCTTAGTTTTACGATCACCTCTCTTTATCTGCTGTGAGCTCACATTTCAATTTGAACAACAAAATAAGACTGCAAAACGCAACTTCATCATGTTGTATCCAAGGAATAAAATGCTTGCGCAATAAATATACACCTCGTATAGAACATAGCTCTGCATTTCTTATGAAATCCCATTCTTTTTTCCCTAAATCTGTCACTTTTGGTTTCTTGGAACATTTATGCTGCTCCTGAAGCATGTATTGCTTCGGAAATTTCTTGAGATAGATTCATAGAAGCTCAGGTTTACTTCTTACAATGAAGTTTACAACAACGGAGTAAAGACAGAACCATTTCACCTCACCTTAATGCGACTCACAGCCTCCTGAGCCTGCATCATGCGCACATTTTTGGAGGGTGTCTTGTCTGAGAGCAGCTGAGTGGATCCCAGGTAGTTAGCAGCAAAGATAATACCGTCAATGAGGTCCTCTGGGTCACATGGGCCTGGTACTAACAGAGAGGAGAGGAACATTTCAAAACATGTCTAGGATGTGCTATCAGGATTCATTGCAGTAGCTGAGAACCTGAACGGGAATAGGTAATGCAACAATAAAATGAAATAACAGGAGATCTTCTTACCTTCTACATATGTTGGGAATGAAGCAAGACTTCTCCTCGACTGCACATACAAGAACAGGCACACAAATGGCTCAATACAACATTCTTCAAAGCAAGCTGTTATTTTTAGGTATGGGACTTCATAATAGACTGAACTGGTACCATTTGAAGAAATAAATTATAATATAATATACAAAACCGATTCCAAAAAAGTTGCGACACTGTACAAATTGTGAATAAAAACAGAATGTAATGCTGTGGAAGTTTCAAATTTCTATATTTTATTCAGAATACAATATAGATGAATAAAATTATTGATACCTTATTGTGTATCAGTCACTGCTATCTTCTTTCTCTACTAATGTCTCCTCTGCTAAAATGACATACTACCATAACAAAATTAACAATTCATCTAACTCTTGCATGCTTTTTAAAACATTTTCCTCACTTCCTTATTCGCCTCCTCCCCCTCCTGCTTCCTCTCTAATAGCTGACGACTTTGCAATGTTTTTCATTAATAAAATTAAACACATTAGTGCACAATTTTCCACACCACAATCAGTCAAGCTCATATCACCAGCAAACTTACACTCATTTACATCCTTCTCTTCACTCTCTGAGGCAGAAGTCTCAAAACTCATCCTTTCTAATCACCCTACAACTTGCCCGCTTGATCCTATTCCATCTCATCTCCTTCAAGCCATTTCTCCTGAAGTTGTACCTGCACTCACTCACATCATCAACACTTCCCTCCACACTGGTGTTTTTCCCTCATCATTTAGACAGGCACGTATAACTCCACTACTTAAGAAACCCAACCTCAACCCATCTCTTTTAGAGAACTACAGACCAGTTTCCCTTCTTCCTTTTATTGCAAAAACACTTGAACGAGCTGTGTTCAAACAAGTCTCTACATATCTCACATACAACAATCTCCTTGAAAGCAACCAATCTGGCTTCAGAAGTGGACATTCAACTGAGACAGCCTTGCTCTGAGTTGTTGAAGCTCTAAGACTGGCAAGAGCAGAATCCAAATCTTCAGTACTTATCCTGCTTGATCTGTCCGCTGCTTTTGACACGGTTAATCACCAGATCCTCCTATCAACCCTACTGGCAAATGGCATCTCAGGAACCACACTTCAATGGTTTGAGTCTTACCTATCAGATAGGTCCTTCAAAGTATCTTGGAGAGGTGAGGTGTCCAAGTCTCAACATCTAACTACTGGGGTGCCTCAGGGCTCAGTTCTTGGACCACTTTTCTTCTCTGTCTACATGGCATCATTAGGTTCTGTCATTCAGAAACATGGCTTTTCATACCACTGCTATGCTGATGACACTCAACTCTACCTATCATTCCATCCTGATGATCCGACAGTAGCTATTCGCATCTCAGCTTGTCTAACAGGTATTTCTTCCTGGATGATGGACCATCACCTTCAACTCAACCTTGCCAAGACAGAACTGCTTGTGATTCCAGCAAACCCATCATTCCATCACAATTTCACCATCAAGTTAGGCACATCAACCATAACTCCTTCAAAAACAGCTAGAAGCCTTGGAGTTATGATTGATGATCAGCTGACTTTTCAGACCACATTGCTAAAACTGTCCGATCAACATCAAGAAGATAAAGCCCTTTCTTTCGGAACATGCTGCACAACTCCTTGTTCAAGCTCTTGTTCTGTCCAGGCTGGACTATTGCAATGCTCTCTTGGCAGGTCTTACAGCCAATTCTATCAAACCTTTACAATTAATTCAGAACGCGGCAGCAAAATTAATTTTTAATGAGCCAAAAAGAATACACGTCACACCCCTGTTTATCAATTTGCACTGGCTTCCAATAGCTGCTCGCATAAAATTCAAGGCATTGATGTTTGCCTACAAAACTACCACTGGCTCTGCACCCATTTACCTAAATTTGTTACTTCAGACTTATGTGCCCTCTAGAAGCTTGCGTTCTGCAAGTGAACATTGCTTGATTGTGCCATCCCAAAGAAGCACAAAGTCACTTTTACGGACTTTAAAATTAAGTGTTCCCTTCTGGTGGAATGAACTCCCCAACTCAATCCGAGCAGCTGAGTCCTTAGCCATCTTCAAGAATCGGTTTAAAACCCATCTCTCCCATCTTTATTTGACCCTCTAACTTTAACACTCACTATTCTAATTCTATTCTTTAAAAAAATCTAGCTACCTTTCTAATCTTTTTGTATTATATTTTCTTTTAATTTATTATGCAATTGTATATGTATGTGTGTGTGTATGTGTAAAGACCTCTAACTAGCTTGCTCTATTCTTTTATTTTTTTATTCTATCTGTTTTTTATTATATTATTTAAAATCCCATGCTACGTGTACTGTGTTAACCTAACTGAGACTTGTTATAGCACTTATATATCATTGCTCTTTTTGTTGTTTTTGATTGCTTCCACTGTCTTCATTTGTAAGTCGCTTTGGATAAAAGCGTCTGCAAAATGAATAAATGTAAATGTAAATGTAGATGACATGTCAAATGTTTACACTGAGAAAATGTATCATTTATCAAAATTTCATGGCATCAACACATCTCAAAAAAGTTGGGACAAGGCCATATTTTCCACTGTGTGGCATCCCCTCTTCTTTTTTGTAACACTCTGCAAACGTCTGGGGACTGAGGAGACAAGTTGCTCAAGTTAAGGAATAGGAATGTGTTCCCATTCTTGTCTAATACAGGCTTCTAGTTGCTCAACTGTCTTAGGTCTTCTTTGTTGCATCTTCCTCTTTATGATGCGCTAAGTGTTTTCTATGGGTGAAAGATCTGGACTGCAGGCTGGCCATTTCAGTACCCGGATCCTCCTTCTACACAGCCATGATGTTGTTATTGATGCAGTATGTGGTCTGGCATTGTCATGTTGGAAAATGCAAGGTCTTCCCTGAAAGAGACGACATCTGGATGGGAGCATATGTTGTTCTAGAACTTGGATATACCTTTCAGCATTGATGGTGCCTTTCCAGATGTGTAAGCTGCCCATGCCACATGCACTCATGCAACCCCATACCATCACAGATGCAGGCTTCTGTACTGAACGCTGATAACAACTTGGGTTGTCCTTGTCCTCTTTAGTCCGGATGACATGGCTTCCCAGTTTTCCAAAAAGAACTTCAAATTTTGATTGAGAACAGAACAGATTTCCACTTTGCCACAGTACATTTTAAATGAGCCTTGGCCCAGAGAAAACACCTGCGCTTCTGGATCATGTTTAGAAATGGCTTTTTTTTTTGCCCTCTATAGTTTTTGCTGGCAGCGACAAATGGCACGGTGGATTGTGTTCACTGACAATGTTTTCTGGAAGTATTCCTGAGCCCATGTTGTGATTTCCATTACAGTAGCATTCCTGTATTTGATGCAGTGCCGTATAAGGGCCGAAGATCAGAGGCATCCAGTATGGTTTTCCGGCCTTGACCATTATGCTCACAGAGATTGCTCCAGATTATCTGAATCTTGGAATGATATTATGCATTGTAGATGATGATAACTTCAAACTCAATGCAATGTTTCTCTGAGAAACTCCTTTCTGATATTGTTCCACTATTTTTCACCACAGAATTGGGCGAATTGGTGATCCTCTGCCCATCTTGACTTCTGAGAGACACTGCCACTCTGAGAGACTCTATTTCTACACAATCATGTTGCCAATTTACCTAATAAGTTGCAAATTGGACCTCCAGCTGTTCCTTATATGCACATTTAACTTTTCTGGCCTCTTATTGCTACCTGTCCCAACTTTTTTGGAATCTGTAGCCAATCCAAAATGAGCCAATATTTGGCATGACATTTCAAAATGTCTCACTTTTAACATTTTATATATTATCTATATTCTATTGTGAATAAAATATAAGTTTATGAGATTTGTAAATTATTCCATTCCTTTTTTGGAATCGGGTATATAATATAATATAATATAATATAATATAATATAATATAATATAATATAATATAATATAATATAATATAATATAATATAATATAATATAATCATTAAGTCCCAAGAAGCCATGTTTTACAGTGATTTTAGAACTGCCAAGGGACATTATAAATATAAATAAAACAAAAGCACAGTATACAGAGAAGTATTATATAGATATACAGCATAATACTTCTCAGCATACTATACGTTTGTTAATTAATTTCTCAGAGATCATAAATGCCATCTCTTGGGCTTTTTAAAGATACATTATTGAGGGTTTAGCTAATCAAAAAAAAAAAAAAAATTTGATCTGTTTTTAAAAATGTTTATTAAGTTTTGAGATCCTGTTTTCTTTGCTATTTCACACACACACACACACACACACACACACACACACACACACACACACACACACACACACACATATCAGCAAAACTTTAATTTTAAAATAATAGTTTTAAACTTTATCTGCTCCAATTAATCTATTTTAACAACATCTTGGATAATTTATAATAACTATAATAAGTGAAGACTGAATCAGGACTCTAATGCTGTGGTCTGTAATATGTGTCTAATTAAGTTCCTAGAGCACCTACTGGATATTATTACCAAGAATAATTAAGAATATTCCAATTTCAGCACATTTTAAGAGGTTTATTCATGGTCTCCTACCTCTTTACTGGCTGGAGACGGAGACTCAAAGCTGTCACTCCCCTCGTGTGATGGCAGGTGACGGCTGGAAGACTCCGCCCCCTGTGGGGAGGTGGAGCCTGAGCCTGGTGACTGGACAAAAGAGACATATTCATTAATACTACATTCATACATAATAATACATGCTTTACAGTCTATTATTTTGGACAACTGATTGAAAAATACAAAAGCTACATTTACTCATGTAACATTTGGAATACATTAGCTCAATTAAAGTCTTGAAGGTTTTTGAATTAATAAAACAAATAAACAAAAGTACAATTGAATACAATTTTACAAACAAAGCAATGACTTTGATTAAAAAGACTGTGATAAAATAAAAATAAATGCATAAATGTGACAATTTTAAACTGTCAAGTTTCAGCCAGAAGTATGTTTAATGACTGCTGCTGGCAAAAGGTTCAGAAAACCAGACCACGCAACAAGAGCACATTACGATAAAATATTAAAAGATTTTCTGTTCATTGTTTGTAATAACATATAAATACTGCACAGTCCCACAATGGATTATCAGTCAAATTAACATTCATAAAATACCGAAACATTGAAAGATAAAGCCTGAGCACATTTACACAATTAACTCCTCACCTCATCACCATGGCGGCGATCTACCTGATACATCCAAAAATTTTCCATATCAATAAGCGCTTAAAAGAACTGGAGTGAAAAATGTTCTTCCACAGGATACACTCAAATCAAGTGCTAAAGCAGATGTTGCTCTTTGGACCAGACTACGAGAGAGAAGAACATAAGAGCCTCTCATCAAACTCACGTTGATAAGTTCACAATGGCTCCAGACAACAGAGGTGAACACGGCTCCTGTTACAGCCCTGTAGGAAAACTGTTCCTGGAACAGATTTGCTCAAGAGTGTCTTGGGTCAGAAACTACTACACTATGTAACATCATTGCTATTGTGTGGAAAAACATCAAAAGTATCTTTTTTGCAAAAGTATCATGTCGCATGTGTAATAAGCAGCACTAATAATGATCTAAGCTGATACTATTAAAAGTCACTATTAATAAATTACTCAGCGTTTCACTATACTTGAATTCATCACACACTCAAATTGACATTACCCATACAGTGAGCTTTTGCAAATGCATGTATAATACTTACAATAAATGAATACATATCAAACATGTTAAGCATTAATGCAGGGCAGGGGAAGAAGGCGGTTTTTCTTCTCTGGTGTTATATGAGCCTTGCTGAATTATTTACAGGCCGTCTCTTTCTGTGTCTCTTGACTGCACTAAATAAATCATATTGTGGAGGGGAGAAATAACTGATTCTCAAATCCTGTGAACTACAGGGAATGGAAGCGGGCAGGACACCACCAAGTTCAGAACAGCTTTAATGGGTGTTCTGGGATATCTGGAAGATTCTTGAACGTTCAAAACTCAAAGAAAATCTCCAGGAATCGTTTACAATAATCAGGACAAAGACCATGAAGATGATGATTTTTAAGTTTGGAGAAGCTGAGAATCACTAATGATTTTTAAGTTTTAAAACAGAGGAAATGTTATGATATGAAGTCAATGAGAAACATTTAGGATGCTGCTTTATTTCTGGGTCATGAATCAAACGTGAGTACTTTGTGAAATTTTGAAGATGCTTTTTGGATCATCTCAAAACATGCTGGAGTTCACCAGGTTGTTACACAAACTTGGAGTTTGACTGCTGCTCTCAATAAATAAACACACACCAAACAAATTCATGAAATTCATGTTAATCAAATTAACTTTCAAATTAACAGATTGTTAACTAATAATATAATTAGTAATGAAATAGGTAGTACAAAAATCTGACATTTCCAGTAGTGGAAATTTGATATCCTCTGACTGGATGGATTCAGAGTCTGAAGCAAAAAAAAATGGAGTATGTGCCTTTTATACACTATGCAATTCTTTTGCGGAATCTGTTAAATCCAGCCTTTAGCTGCAAAAGCAACAGTTCTAAATTTAATTCATACTAAAACTAAAACTGAAATAAACTAAAGCTAAAGCTTTGTAGTACTAAGTACTACAAACACTATAGGAAACACAATCTCCACAGTGACCTGAATACAAATATCTTGTGGCATATGAGAATAAAAATAATAAGCTACACATAAACCCTGAAAATATATCATCAGCACAATCATTTACAAATTCAGCATAATTGGAGTGGGTTGAGGCTGGTGTCTTCTTTAAACTCACACTGGGAGTTTTCAATTAAGTGCAATTCTTTACTTTTTCTCTGAATGCACAATGAAATGTTCACTCTCATCAGACTGCCAAAAGCCCTTGATGCCAAAGAACTGCTTCCAAATGAGGCCTTGTGCTCATGAATACTGCTCAGACAAACAATGGTGATTAATTAACACTGTCGAAATAGGTAACAGAGGAGCTGGGCTTTGAGTTGTTTGTTTAGTGAGACAGTATGTTTATTTCTGTGATTGAGGGAATTAGGCAGCACTGAATCTATTAATTACATAAATGAAAAAAAAAATAAAAAAAATAAAACAGATCTAAAATCTCAAGCACACATCATGAGATGATACCATTGAATTTAATACCAACCGTAGGCACACTTGAATCACATCTACTCATGTTTATAAAATGGGTAATACTTATCACAGCTAATGGGAAGAAAAAAAGAAGGGATGATATAAAGAGAAGAGTGAGAGCAAATTAAATAAAGGCATGGTAATTTTGCTGCCTTACACAGAGAGCTCATCATTCTCTCTCTGCTCAGTTCAGACCACGTCTGTTGTGGCTGAGGAGCAGGACAGCATCATTTGCAGACGCTGGTCATGCGTAGCACTCACAGAATACAGATGAGCCCTTCATGCCACGGAAAAGGAGATCCGTTCTATGAGTGTGAGCAGTTTTCATTTTCTAGAGACATGCAATTTGTCCGGTGCCGTGGCAGGCACCACTCATGAGACAGACAGACACTAGCGTGTGTCACCATCCTCTCCAGAAAAGAAGAGTGAAAGAGCGATGAAGTCAGGACCAGAGGAATGATGCGATTCACAAAGGAAGACTGTTTCAGCCGAGCAGAACAACAATGCAACTGTACATGTCTTCCTCTAGAGATTGTTTTTGTCATTTGCTGCACCTGCTGCAAATATTTAACTGAACGTAAACTGCATTTAGGCAAATAAGCCTTACTCTATTCAACTAAATGTTCTCCATGACAAAACTTTCTTATATTCCTTGTTTCAAGTGCAGATATAAACTTGTAAATAAGTCGTTTGTAGGCTGATTGTAGCCGTTTGTAGGCTGGTTTCCCTGAAATCTGTGAACACTTTGGCTCTATGGAGCTTTTAAAACATTGCTATGTTTGCTGGAGCAAATAGACTTGGTAGCATTGTCTCATACAGCATTGTATCACACTTAACTATTGATTGCAGACAGAGAAAAATATCCATTTCATAATTTTAAGTAGGCTTTTAAAAATTAGGCACTGATAAATTATAAACAGTAAACACTAGTAAACAAACGAATACTAATAAAGATCTATTAAATAGTCTAATATATAACTGGTAAACCGGTCTGAATTATGTACACAGCATGAATTAAAAAAAAAAAAAAAAGTGGCATAAATGTCTAAGTAATGTACAATTGACAAGATCCCTATTAACTGCATATACTTCTGACTAATGATTAGAGAACTATTAAAGACACACAACTAATTATTTGACTGGGCAAAAAAACAAGTGTAAACAGCCATTAACAGAAGATGTTGAATACAAATGCAAAGAGGAGAAAATACTGTAGCAGGCAAAGCAAGGTCACTGGCCACAACTAATGTGGCGCACTTCGCTAAGGCACTGGTCCCAGACCCGAGAGGGCGTGGGATCGAATCCGGGGTGGGTAACGTCGATCCGATGTAAGTTCCGTTTTGGGGAAGTCGTGGCCTAATGGTTAGAGGGTTGGACTCCCAATCGAAGGGTTGTGAGTTCTAGTCTCGGGCCGGACGGAATTGTGGGTGGGGATAGTGCATGTACAGCTCTCTCTCCACCTTCAATACCATGACTTAGGTGCCCTTGAGCAAGGCATCGAACCCCCAACTGCTCCCCGGGCGCCGCAGCATAAATGGCTGCCCACTGCTCCGGGTGTGTGCTCACAGTGTGTGTGTGTGTTCACTGCTCTGTGTGTGTGCATTTCGGATGGGTTAAATGCAGAGCACAAATTCTGAGTATGGGTCACCATACTTGGCTGAATGTCACTTCACTTCACTTCACTTCACTTCAATGCATGAAATATTGGAAGAACATAGAAAATCTTAAATACTGAATTGGGAGTGGGGGTTTTATATGAATGTATCTCTGAAGGAAACTGAATGTCCTCAGAAAAGTTAAGATGGTATTTTCTTTTTATCTCACCTCCATTTATACTTTATGCATATTAATGTAGTATTTGAGTGCAGATCTGCTTTGTTCACAGCAGTAACCAAGGAAACTTTCTATCGCTGCTGTTCTATAAGCGCCACCTGCTGGCAGAGAGTGAATTTGCATTATCTTTCAGACTATCAGCTGATTGTTTCTTGCAGATTATTTATTTAGTATAATTTCACAATGCTACGATCATACCATTCTGTTTTTGTTTTACATTTTAAAATTATACAGTCAACCCGCTAGGGGTGGGAGAAAAAAATAGATTCACCTAACTATTGAATGTTTGGGGGTTTCTTTTTGCTATTTAGTTTTGTGATATTAGATTTAAAGGCAGTTTGCTATAACAATGACAGGATCTTATACATATTTCTTTATTCATCAGTTAAATTTCAGTCAGACTAATGCTGGCCACATATTTTACAACTTCAAATCCAGCAAATGTAAAATAAATTTGACACTGCATGACTGCAGGAGTTGCAGGCAAGTCTAGAAATGTAACCTGCTTTTGGGCTTCTGCTACACATCTCTCAGATCACATCCTTAAAAATTCACACATTGTGATCATCATGTGAACAAGCCTGTGATTTTAAGGCTCAGTTTACTAACTGTGAGCAAATCAAGGCTGGAGAAACAGCTGGAGAATCAGGGCTAAAATTGTTAATTGTAAAAGCAGCATAAAAGGCTTAGTCCAGCTGAAATTGTACTCATCCAGTTTTTGCTAAGTCTGACCTAGGCTACAACTGCTCTGAGTTGAGCACTTGCTCTAAAGGGAAAGTGTAGGTGACGTATTTAATCCTTCAAATCACTGAATTCAATGATGAACTGCTTTTAACTGTCATTTTGCATTATTGACACACTGTTTTCCTAATGAATGTTGTTCAGTTGCTTTGACGCAATGTATTTTGTTTAAAGCGCTATATAAATAAAGGTTACTTGACTTGACTTGATGATGCATTGTGTCATGAATACTTGGAAAGACAGATGAAGAATGTAAATGCGTAATGTACAGTAAATGTGCTTAAAAGGAAAGATCACCCAAAAATGAAAATCCTGTTGTTTACTCACCCACATTTCATTCCAAACCAAAAAACGTTTCTTCATCTTGAGAACATATTAAGATATTTTTTATCACATTTTTGAGAGCTTCCTGATCCTCCATGAAGAACAATGCAACTGAAAAGTTGCCAGGCCCAAAAACATAGTAAGTACATCACTAAAACAGTCCATGTGACATCCAACATTAATTTTACAAAGCTAAGAGAATACTTTTTGTGTGAAAAGAAAACAAAAATAGTGACTTCAACAATTATTTTCCCTTCATTCTTATCCTCCGCCGTAATGGAGAGTACTATGACGCACACAATATATATGGTGGGTTCTTGAGCAGGGGAATGCATGCGCATGCTTTGAATTAGGGTTGAACCACTGATGTCACATGGATTATTTTAATGATGTCATCACTGCGTTTCTATGTGACCATGGTAGTACCCTTGCTGTCTATTGAGGGTCAAAAAAATCTCAGATTTAATCAAAAATATCTTAATTCATGAAGTTGAATGAAGGTCTTATGGGTTTGGAATGGCATGAGTGTGAGTAATAAAATGATGGAATTTTTATTTTGGTTGAACAAACCCTTTAAAAACACAAATTAAAATATTTGTAATGAAACCTGAGAAGTTTCTGTTCTGCCACTGACAGTGCAGGTAACCAAGATCCAAAAAGGTTGTAAAAGGTACCATAAATTCAATCCATATGAGTTGAGTGGTTACTTCAAGTCCCATGATAAGATATGATTGCTTTTTATGATAAACAGGCCTTTATGATCTTTTTTTAAAGGTTTGTAGCTTGGACTTTCAATGGAGAGAACGAAACCTCTCAGGTTTTATTAAAAATATATTCATTAGTGTTTCAAAGGTTAACCAAAGTCCTATGGGCTGGAAAAAGGAGTATATGGTTTCATAATTTTTTTTTATTTTATTTTTTTAGGTGAACTGTCCCTTAAAGTGAAACTTTGTAAGCAAGGTTCTACTACAAAAATAAAACTGTGAAAACAACAGCAGTGATGATGCTACATAACATCAACAGAATGAGAACAGCTCATACTCACATCAGCCCCCAGAGACGGCTGCAGGTCAGATTCTGCTGTAGGACTCAGGTCCTGCCTCATTACCCAGATGGGTTCTTTGGGCTCGTCTGGCGTGTAGGGCGAACGGACCGTCCTTGTCTTCACCTCCTCAATTGCCTCTTTGATGTCCTTAATAGCTAGTGAGATTGCATCTCTCTTCTCACGACTGCTCTTTATAATTGGAGTTGGCTCTTCTGAGGGACTTCTAGGGGGCTGTTCGTCGCCCATTGGCTCATTGGGTTTGATTTCATCCATCTGACCATGGGACTCTGACTCAGGCCACTCTTCTTTTTCGTTCCCGTCCTTGTCTAGGCCCATGGCGACACGTTCCAGGCTCTGTGAGCTCAGACTCTCCTTCACCTCTGCCACGATCTGGTCAATGTCCTCATCCTGTTCGCAGCTGTCAGCACGGGGGTATGGGGCAAACTCTGCTTCCTTTTCAGGACTGTCCGACTCTCCGTCGGATCGCTCATCGTAGTGGTGGAGCCTGGACCCAACAGCCTCCTGTTGCTGGTAGAGGTCACGATCGAAGAGCCTGAACTCTGCCCTGCATTGTTGCGGAGTCTGTCCCTCAGCTTTGGTTGAGGGTGCGTCCGTGATTTCCTCATAAACGTGCTCCTGAAGGGTGTATTCAGCATAGGGCTCAGAGTACGCCTCATCTTCTGTTGCTCCACCTTCACGGCTCTCTTCTGCTCCGGTGGGACTGCGGTATATAGGTTGAGTGTAAACATAATTAGAGTAGTTGGGGTTTAGCGTCTCTGCATCATGGGGCCTCTCAGCATTGGGCAGGGGCTCTCGAGGTAGCGGCGGAGGCTGAGGTGGGTATTGGGGTTGGAGGTAAGCTGGACCACCATGCTGTTGCTCTGACTCTGCGCTCTCTGTGTACTCCTCTGATTCCGGGCGAAGCGGGATACCGTATGTGCTTTCATCTTCAGGCTCTGCTTCCGTGACCATGACTGCATCCCCCTCAGCCCGGTCTGTGTGGTTGTGGAAGCCACTCTCGGTGCTGGCAGATCGGGCCAAAGCACTGCCGCCGTCGCCCTCATCTTCCTCAGCTTCCTCCGGCTCTCTACTGGGCGGCATGGCTTGTGTAGGTGAGCCAAGAGGCTGTTGATGTTCCAGTTTGTGCTGTTCGGCTCTCTCTGCATCTCTCTGCTGCCTCTCCCGCTGTCGCTGTCTCTGTTGCTGAGCCCGGATTCGGGCCTCGTTGTCTCCCTGTCTGCGGTAGCGTGTCACTGCAGGTCTCGGTATGGGCTGCTGAACGGGTTGCTGCTGAGTGTCCCCTTCTTCTGCAGTTCTCCTTGCAGCACGCGTGCGGTTCGTCCCTCCGTTAGATCCCTCATACCTGCGATAGCGTGGGGCCCCCTGCTGGTGGGACTGGTAGTGATTATTCTCTGTACCATGGTAGCTGTGGTGGTTGCGGGGTCGACCGGAGCGGGAGCTGCCATCTCCATTGTCATGGTGTCTACGGTGGGATGAAGGGGGCTGTTGGCCCTCGGGGCCCCGGCGCTCCAAGTCTGCCTCAGCCGCCTCTCTCAACTCCTGGCCATGCAGCGCCTCCTGGTGGCTCATGATTGGAATAGGGGAAAGTCTACAAACAGAGCATTACTTCTCCCAGTGGGACTTCGCTCAAGCACCACCTGTAGAAAAAACAAACAAACAGATATATATACATTTAAACAGTAACAACTTGGTGAGCAAGATCATTGAAGCAGTCCATTAAAGGTGCACTCAGGTATTACACAGTTTTACGTACAGTAAATTAGTATTACATAGTTTTTTCTCTCAGGTATTAAATACAAAGAAATGAATAGTACTCTTGTAAAATGTTTTTATTTAAAATATATATCTTTTTTTTGCAAAACCTGTTTAATTTTTCACACAGGTTTTACAAAAAAGATTAAAATGAGATTAATATGGAAATTATGACAAAATCATAAAAAAGGTACTTCTTACGGTACTTGTTAAACTATTTAAAACAGCATTTTACTTGATCTTGATATAATGTGCTTTCTGTCTGTATAAAGGTGTACAGAATTTATGAGATACCACAAGAAATGAAATACTATAATATACTAATATACATCACAAAATGTCATTAAGCAATATAATATGCTTGGGGCACTAGTCTGGGCTTCATTAGATTCTATGTTTTCCAATATGAATTAAGACTAGTTCACCTCCAATCAAATTTCTGAACAATCACCAGGGGGAAAATCCATTATTTGACCTTGTTGTAGTTGATGTTTTATTCATTGTGACATTTACTATGCTACCACATATCAAGTACCTCTGTACTGTAGTTGATATACAAAGATATGAAAATATTCACACATGCACCAATCAGTGAAAAGCTCCTACATTCAGTCAAAATCAATTAAATTAAGGCAATTATGTTTGGTAGCAGAAGTATTTAAATATTTATACCTGCCTTTACTTTGAGTTTACAATTTATCCACACATAACAGCTAGAAATGCAAAGAGCTGTACAAAATCCCCAAGCCTCCACTTTCATACATCAGCTATGAGTTGGTAAGCATCACAAAATAAGCTGAATAAGATAACAATCAATTTAATAAGAGAACTAGCATTCAAACTCTTGTCAAGCTAGCTGACTGCTCATGTTTTCACATTAACACTTGTCTGAATGAGCTACTGAAGGTATTCATGTGCATTCGGTACAAGTTAAAGACAGCACTATTATCTAGACTAGACTACATGTGACCTACTTATACAAACCGTGCCAGAGTAGAGTAGGGTACAGTGACACATTGTTGTGAACATAATAGGAGGTTCTCAAAATAGGAATGGGCATGATGGTTGGTAGTTCAATACCAAAGCTAAATTAACAAAAAATATTTGTGACAACATTGCTTACCACAAAAAAGGTAACACTTTAGATTAGAGAACACTATTCACTATTTTCACAATATTTTCACAATATTACTAGCAACTGACTATTTATTAGTACTGATAAAGTGCATATTAGAATCATAATCAGAATGAGCTTTATTGCAGAGTTTGTTTACACATACGAGGAATATGTTTTCATGACAGAAGCTTCCACAGAGCAACAGAATGACAAAAACAGATAATAAAAATATAAAAATAGAACAAGTAAATAGGGAATAAAAATATACAGATTGACAATTGTATGTACAGGTATATTACATGCAAATTCGAAATGTAAACTAAGTATTTGTGTTAGATAAGTATATATGAGTATAAAAAGTGTTGTGTGTTCCACAATTATTGTTGTCTGGTGCAGTTGTTAAGATTGCACCGGACAGCCAGCTCTTTAACCTCCTGTCTGTAAGCAGATTTGTCACAGTCCTGAATGAGGCCGATAAGTGTGGTGTCATCTGCAAACTTTAGGAGCATGACAGAGGGGTCCTTTGAAGTGGAGTCGTTCATGTAGGGGGAGAAGAGCAGAGGGGAGAGGACACATCCCTGAGGGGCGCCAGTACTGATGGTGTGAGTGCTGGATGAGAATTTCCCCAGCTTTACTAGCTGCTGCCTGTCTGTCAGGAAGCTGGTGATCCACTGACAGATGGAGGTGGGCAAAGAGAGCTGAGTTGTTTTGGGCAGGAGGAGGTTTGGGATGATAGTGTTAAAAGCCGAGCTGAAGTCCACAAACAGGATCCTCACATAAGTCCCTGTACTGTCTAGATGTTGCAGAACATAATGCAGTCCCATACTGACTGCATCATCCACAGAACTGTTTATTCTGTAGGCAAACTGAAGGTCAGCACAGGTTTCAAAGACAGGCTGGTGTAATATAATGGTGCTTTCTTTCTCTTCTGCTTCCAGAAGACCTGGCGCACATCATCTTTGCTGATCTGAAGTGCAGGTGTGGGGGAAAGGGGTTTCAGGAAGTGTTAATGGTTGTGTGGAGAGGTGTCCAGAACAGGTGCGGGATGTTTTTTCAGAACTTCAATAAAACTCATTTAGATTGTCTGCAAGTTGTTGATTCTCCACAGTGCTGGGGGATGGTGTCTTGTAGTTAGTGATGTCTTTCAGAGATTTCCACAGATGTTGAGTCACTGGAAGATAATTTAATCCTTAGATTTTCTGAATAATTTCTTTTTGTCACTCTGATCTCCTTTTCAAGTGTGTATTTGGCCTGTTTATACAAGCCTCTGTCCCCCTTCCTGTAAGCATCTTCTTTGGCCTGACAGAGGCTGATTTATGATGTTACAGTCTCTGTCCAGATCATTTGCAGCAGCTTCAAAAACACTCCAATCAGTGAGGTTGAAACAGGCTCGTAAAACCCGCTCTGTTTCATAAGTCTATCTGTTTACAGTCCTTATTACAGGTTTAGCAGATTTCAGTTTCTGCCTGTAGGTTGGTTTAAGAAACCAAACCAAACAGTGATCAGAGAGCCCTAAAGCTGTCCATGGGAAATGCTTACAGGAAGGGGGACAGAGGCTTGTATAAACAGGCCAAATACACACTTGAAAAGGAGATCAGAGTGACAAAAAGAAATTATTCTGAAAAGCTCTGATACGCATCCTTTATTGTGGTGTAACAGTGATCCAATATATTACTCTCTAGTGGGACATGTAACATGCTGTCTGCATGTTGGCAGCTCACGGGAGAGATTTGCTTTATTAAAATCTCAGAGAATGATTAAAACAGAGTCCGGGTGTTGTTGCTGTCTTTGTGATCTGATCAGCGAGTTTCTGTAAAGCCATGCTCAGGTGCGCTTGTGGTGGTGTGAAGACACTTACGAGAATGAACGAGCAAAACACCCGTGGTGAGTAGAAAAGCTTACAGTTAATGAAGAGCACTTCTAGAATACGAATTCTAGAATTTTGCATAAACGTTCTAGATTCCTTAACTCTACCCAATACCTAAACATAACTACTACAAACAACTAAATGTCTTTCAATAAGCACCAAATTACGAGTTTAGTGAGGGGAAACTCTTAGTTAATAGTGAATACTTTATAATAATCTTTTTTTTTCTTGCATTTTAAGCATTACTTTGCAATGGCAACAACAATTTTAATTTAGAATTTTACACAGAAAAGGTTAATACATGATTTTTCACACTACCACACCACTCATACACTCATACAGCACTTGAGATGACCTAGAATGAAGAGCAGTGTCTCTAAACCAATAAGGAGAGGGGAGAGGTGAGATAAACATGCAGCAGCATACGGCCTACTGATACATGAGTCACTGCTGCAAACGTGACGTCTGTTTCCATTCATGACAGTATATGGCATGTTGTTAGAGATATCACGTCAGAAACAAGTCACGGTGCTCGTGTTCCTGTGAGGTGTGATCAAAAGTGACAGCGCGCATAGCGTACTCATCAGAAGGCAGCAGTAATTGGTGTAGACGTGAGAAGGTGCTGGAATGCCACAGGAAATGAAATGACAGTGAGCTCCCCTCTCTGTGGTTTTCAAACCTGTCCTGGAGGCACCCTGCCCTGCACATTTTGCATGTCTCCCTCACCTAACACACCTGATTCAAATCATCAGCTCATTAGTAGAGACTGCAAGACCTGATTTGAGTGTGTTTAGTAAGGGAGACATACAAAATGTGCAGGGCAGGGTGCCTCCAGGACAGGTTTGAAAACTACTAGTTCAAAACATGTACAAAATCCTGAGGGCAACAACCTTGATGATTTGAGTCAGAACAACCATACATACCAAAGAAAGGTGCACTAAAGCACCCACACAACATTATGCTTCTCCCATAAATATTTCTTGCTTGTTTTTTTTTACAGGAAAATAATGATAAATATTGTTACAGAAAATTCTATCGTTATTTATTTTAACTGGGAAACCAGGCACAACATATTTTCAGAACATAAAAAATTGCCAAATGTTTTGAGAAATATCTTTTGTAGTAAATTCAATTAATTTGAAATATATTCCTTGAAACAGGTTTTTCCCATTATAAAGATGTCTATTTATTTATTAATTAATTAATTTTAACTGGAAAACCAAGCATGATACTTCTTCAGAACAACAATTTGCCAATGGTTTGAGAAAAAGATCTAATTCAATAAACAAATGACATTTAAAACAAATTCTAAAATTATTTTTTACATTCATTTGCATCTGACATTGTAAATGTCTAAATATATTTTACTGGAAAACCAGTCATAGATAGCGTTTGAGATTAGAAAAATGCACATAACATTTTTAGTGAATTTAATTTAGTTACATGCAGTCACATGCACAAATTTGCTTCTCAAGTAACTGTATGTTGTTTCAAGGATTTTTAGATGTTTTTTAACAGAAAAACAAGACAGAAATACTGCTTGGGAAGATTATTTTTGGCAGCACACAGAGGAAGCAGCAGCTCCAGTTGCTGTGGTGAACCCCCCTCCCCAGCCTGATTAGGATGGTGTGTTCAAAGACTGCAGAAAAATGTCTGACTGTGAAAACTTCCAACTCCTCTCCTCTCTGACTCACTGACTGACTCACCCAGAATCCTTCCTGGAGATACCCCAACAAGAGAGAATGAGAGAGATTCTTGGCATGGGTAAGTCCGGCAAATCAATCAACATTGGACTGACAGACCTAACAATGTGATCCCAGAGGGATGATTGTTTACCATTATTGATTTTGCACACACAACATCTCAGAGAGTCCCAGTGTAACTCTTTCCTCTCCACCAGTCCAGAACATCACCTTGGAATATGCAAGCATACTGCCATAAACCATACATTTTTAAAGGCTCAGTGAAAACTTAGCTGGACTTTCTTGGATTTAGTCCATGTCTATTAGCAGTCTGCGTATCTACCAGCAGGGACTAACTGGATCATAATATCTAGCTTTGTTTTGATAAGTTCCACTATAATAACTTGTTTCAATATAAGAAAAAATAGGAATTAAATGAGTGTTTGTCAAACCAATTCAGTTTGATGTCTAGCAACAACTTCCGGCTATCAAGCACAGATCATACGTCCTAATTTTCTGTATGTGTCCTGGCCAAAATTTCCAAATTGCCTAAAATGTCTGTGTTTTGGCACTGCTTTCCTAATGATGTGCTTTTAGAGTCCTCATACATTATATTTCACTGTTCTCAGTAGATCCCACCTACTTGCACTTCCACAATTGATCGGTTATGTACAATGCCTGAATGCTATTGGCCAAACTCCTTTTTAGTCATTACCAAAACTCAGATGAAATGTAGAAATCTTGCCCAAGACATATCCAGGAGAAAGATAACTTATGGTCAGCCTATAGCTTATAGACGAGCAAAGACAAAAAAGACCTGGTTTGTATTACAACGAAAGCTCCAATGAATGAACAAGCTGTGAAAAAAATAGCTTCAGGCTCTACAACCATCAACAAGTTCTTATATGTTATAGAAAGAGAAAATATTAACATATCTCCATCAAAGAACAAATATACAGAGCTTTAGACGTGTACTTGGCAAAACCCCTAGATATTATGCAAATGAGTATTTGAAAATAACACAGAGAAGGTAATATTAGCTGTACGTGCAGCGTGGGCTGAAATAAGCATGACTGTGGAAGCTCACCTGAGCTACAAAAAGAAAAGGAGAAGGAGAAGACGGCCTAAACACATGCTGAAGGTCACTGGTGAAAGCAGAGGAGCTGGCAAAAGCTGGGCCAGCTGATAAAAGTACCGCTGATACAGAAGAACAACCATTTTATTGCTCTCTCTCTCTCTCTCTCTCCCTCGCTCTTTCTCTCTCTCTCTCTCTCTCTCTCTCTCTCACACACACACACACACACACACACACACACACACAAGGTCCTCACACATGTAGTCTTCAGTATGTGTGAGGAGCAGGTTTAATCAGAGGGTGTTCACAGCTCTCTCTCCCACACAGTTCCCAGCGGAGGTCTCACTCTGTGGCTTACCCACAACGACAAATCAGCATGAAGTCTCTACTGCTGCTCTCAGAAAGCACGATGAGAGGAGACGATGAACCGTGGGTTGAGATTTGAGAAAAATTAATAAGTGTCATTGTTTTGAATCCCAGTAAACCATGTAAACATCCTTAAAAGAAGAGAAATTGAGTAGAACACAAATATCTGAGAATATCTAAACTGAATAATATATTAACGTCACTATGAAACTGACAATTTTTAATTTTATGGAGCACTGTAGATTTATGATAAAAGTAAAAAAAAGACAGACATCTTTTTAATTGGTGCACATTGGTGCCGCTGCTGACACTGTCGTTGCGCTAGATGGGTGTGGCTTCAGCAAATAGCTCCCGCCTTTTTGCCCATTTTCAATTGTCTAGAAGAGTAACACGGTGACGCACTGCCAAGATGGACACTTTGAGCTTCAAAAACGCTCTTCAGGAGTCTACGGGTGACGTCAAAGACGCTACGTCCATGTTTTCATACAGTCCATGCTATTAACAGTTTATAGTGGTCCCATATTTCCCAGGTGCAGCCTCATAGTAATCACTCCGCGAGCCTCTTCTGACTGCGTGCGCACCACCCCAAATGGATGAGGCTTTTATACAGTACATAATAAATTGTAAGCCTGAGAAGCCCTTGTTCCCGTCTATATTCACTGCATGTAAACATTAAAATTTTTCAAAATGACTTCATTCATGTTCTATAGAACAAAACCAGTTTGGAACATTTTCTACCGAGTTATCCCTTCAGAACAAGTGGAGTAAAAATCCTTACAGTGCATCAAGTCAAAAGGTGCATTCCATTCGACCATTAGTGGACCGCATCAAACACAGGCCAACTTTAAGCAAATAAGTGTATAAATAGTATATAAATGAATTCTATTTTATACAACAAAAATAAAACATACTTCAAGTAAAAATCTTAAAAAAAGGTTTAAGTTCACATTAAACTGCTTCTGTTTCACACAAATGCTGGCACAGATGTGCATGTTCGGCTACAGAGGCCCTGAACTCATGCATCTTCGGATGCGGAGCTGCGCGGAAAGTTACAAAAATTGCCATGCACACTGCCCTGCGAAATGAGTTAACGTGCACTCAAAGCAAACTTCCTCCAACACAGCGATGACGTCATATATAGATTTACATGTCGAGTATAAACCAGAATTATTACTCATGAATTATTACGTCGTCTGAAGCCATATGACAGCTTTGTGAGAACTATTTTTTTTTTTATAGTTTAAAAAAACTTATTATATAAAGTTTTAATGTTTCAATGTATCTTGTTTTAAGTATATTTTAATTTTAGTAAAACAAGAAAAAGATGTTGATTAAATACAGGAGAAAATATATTTTATGTGCAACAATACTGCAGCATGTGTGTTTTTCCCTCAATTCTATCTCTGTGCAACAAACCAGGAGGTGGAAACTGATGAGTTAAGACCTTTACCACCCTCAGAACTGAAAAGATTTATGGTTACAGACCTATCTGCGGGTGGTTAGCCAAACTCAGCAGACACGCTCACTCATCCACACCCACAGCGGAGTGGAGCCGCTCCTGTCTGTAAAGCTGGCAGGGAGTGTGGGTCAGGCAGCCTGTGAATAAAGACACACTGCTGTTTGGCTGCAAACAAACAATGCAATTCATTAGAGCCCGCGGTCCTGTGGCGGAAAGGGCAGGGAATGAACCATTGCCTCAAGATCACTGACGGGACTCTGCTTATAGACAAATCCTGCTATCAAACCTGGATAAAAACTCTGAATGTGTCCATAACAGAGGGCAGAAACCTTGCTGCCAAGCATTTTTTTTTTTGTATAAATGCACATCTGAAGTAAAAATATATAAATAAAAAATATCTTAAAAAATCTTATCCACCCCACATTTTACAGTAGTGTACGTTAACATGATACAAATATGTAATTTAATAAAATACTTTAATTCATAATTATATATATATATTATAAAAAGAAAAATGATTATGAAGTAAAAAATTATATACAAAAAAATCATTAATTATAGAAAAATATTTTTTTATAATTTTCTTTTTTTTTTCCTGGCACATGCCATTTCTGTTCTTTGGATTTGGATGTTCAAGGCAGCACTGTATTTCAGGCATCACAGTAGCTATGTTTCCATCCAAAGATACAAATTAAACTTCTGTGCAAAACTGGAATATCGCATTAAAACATATGCAAATAAAGCACAGTTTTCATCCAACGAGTCAAAGAGAACAAAATCATCACTTCCTGGTAAACTGTGGCACTAAATATCACTACGAATATAGGAGAAGCCACTGAATATAATCATTTTCATGTATGATATAAATTACTTGCACCTCAGAGTGAGCAGACATAACACAATAAATGTGGTCAATGCTTTCGGAGGTGGATGCTGCTCATCCTACTCAACTACCAGCATACATTTTTATGCACATTTTTAGAATTCATGCGCATCTTGGTGTTTCCATCCAGCGGATTTTTTATGCGATGATCCAAAATATGCATAAAAATAGGTGGATGGAAACACAGCTAGTGATTCACAGCAGCTGAAGTCTCCTCTATAGAAACAACGAGAGTGACTCAAACAGCAGCTCAATGACATCAGTCAAAACAGTCTCTGAGCGGCTTCTCAAGGCTGGAAGTGAATTAGCACGAAACAAGAGTGACTCTGGATCAGCATATTGCATTATCATACACACATTGAGCTCTAGTCAACTCCAACACAAAATTAACTGTCCACCAGTTTTTTTTGTTTGTTTTTTTCATGTAGGAGTCTCTTCCAAATGCCTGATTACACACACGCATCCAGTAAAGAACAATAATACACAAGCAAACAGCATGGTGAGTTTGAGCGAATGGTTCCTATAACAGGATTACCACTGCCAGATTAAACTGACAGAACAGTGGCAGCCAGAGTAAAGGGGTGGTGGGCCGAGAGAGAGAGAGAGAGAGAGAGAGAGAGAGAGAGAGAGAGAGAGAGAGAGAGGCACAATAGCCTTTCTGTGTGCTCCTGTCAATAGGTGGAACGTGCTATTAAGCATCAAACAAAACCAGTCAAACTTCAGCCACTAGTTTGCTGATTCAGGCCTATTAAAGCACACTACACTGGACACACTGACAGATGGTGTCACACTATGACAGATAGCAAGCTCAGCTGAATCTACAATGCTGTGCATTTACCATGCCAAGTGAATAAGAACAGAACCCACTGTAGTATCACTCTGACTTCCCATGAAGCTGCAAGAGGCCACTGAAAACGTCACACCATTATTTGTGATATATTTTAATAAACAGCTATGTTAGTCAACTGTGCTTTATTCCACCATGATTTAGCAGGGAATGTACTAAGGAAACTGGTTTCAGATTGAATTCAAAGGCAGCACAGTATCACATCAGATGAAAAATTCAAGCTTTTGAAGCAACCATATTAACATTTAATGATTACGATGTTTATGTTTTGGTACAACGTTGAAAAAAAAAACATTTATAAACAAATCTGCTGACAGATGCTATTTTTATTCTCCTAACAACAGCTGAATTGCATCTACAGAATTGTCGGTTAGCATGTGCAGGATTGTAATGAATTGTTTATTATTCCCTCCAGGAAGGTCGATTTAAATGACGTGGTTCTCCTTCATTTCAAACAGTGTCTTGGGACATTTTGAGAAAAAACGTAAATGAAGACACATTAGCATACTTTTCTAATTTGGCCAATCAATGGTATGGATCTAACCCTCCTCCCGCCCACTCACATCTGCCTTCGGCAAATCAAATCTGACCTGTGACTCACTGAAAAAATAAAAACCCTCATAGCAACTGAAATAATTCTATTTGTCAGAATAATGAGGAACAATGTTACAGTCACTCAGCAGGTCAAGGACATTCACTCTACCCATGACGATTCCTACACAACTGCTGCAAAATTCACTAACAACAGTATTTAAAAGAAAGTTATATATTATATTTTTATGTTTTTTAAGTATATATATACATTCATGGCCAAAAATATTGGCACCCTTAGTAAATATGAACAAAGAAGGCTGTGAAAATTCATCTGCATTGTTAATCCTTTTAATCCTTCATTTTAAAAATTCACAAAAATGTATCCATTCATTGGATAATAAGAATTTAAAATGGGGGCAAATATAATGATGAAATAAATGTTTTCCTTTAATACACATTGGCCACAATTAACGGCAACCTTTTATTCAATACTTTTTGAAACCTCCATTTGACAGTTTAACAGGTCTAAATATTCTCCTATAATGCCTGATGAGGTTAGAGAACACCTGACAAGAGATCAGAGACCATTCCTTCATCCAGAATCACTCCAGACCCTTCAGATTCCCAACTCCATGTTGGTGCTTCTTCTCTTCAGTTCACCACACTCATTTTCTTTAGGGTTCAGGTCAGTGGACTGGAATGGCTATAGCAGAAGCTTGGTTTTGTGCCCAGAGACCCATTTCTGTGTTGTTTTTGAGGTTTGTGTTTAGATTATTGTACGGTTGGAAGATCCAAATATGGCCCATTATAAGATTTCTAACAGAGTCAGTCACTTACAGATTTTTTATCTGTTGGTATTTGATAGAATCCATGATGCCATGTGTCTAAACAAGATGTCCAGGACCTCCAGCAGAAATATAGGCCCACAACATCAAGATACAGCAGTATATTTCATTGTACACATGGGGTACTTTTCATCTCTCTGTTCTCCAAGCCCATCTTGAGTGTTTGCTGCTAAAAAGCTCATTTTTTAGTTTCATCTCACCATAACTGAATATGCTTTGTTTTTGGATGAGCTAGGAGAATCTTTCTCCCTTCCAAACAACATGTGGTGATGTAGGTGCTGTTTGACAAAATGTTAAGGTTTCTGACTCCAAGACTCAACTATTATCTGCAATTCTCCAGCTGTGATCCTTGGAGAGTCTTTAGCCACTCAAACTCTCCTTCTCACTGCACATTAGGACGATATAGACACGCGTCCACTTCTAGGCAGTTTCATAACATTTTATGTTGATTGGAAATTTTTTATTATTGCCCTGATGGTGGAAATGGGAATTTTCACTGCTCTAGCTCTTTTCTTAAAGCCACTTCACTAATTTGTGAAGCTCAATTATCATTTGCTGCACATCAGAAATATATTCTTTGGTTGTTCTCATTTTGATGGCTGATTAAGGGATTTTTGGCTTTGTTTTCCCTCCTCTTTATATTTATGTGAAACAGGAAACCATGGCTGAATAATTTCATGTTTATAAACACGCTGACATGCTCAAAATTGTGAATATGAATGGGAATATCCTTCAGAGATATTTTACTCATAAGAATTTCTAGGCGTGCCAATAATTGTGCCCCAACGAGTATTTGAGAAAAACCTTTATTTCATAACGATATTTCCCCCCATTTTAAATTATTATTATCCAATGAAAGGATAGATTTTTGTTAATTTCTTAAATAAAAGATCAAAAGGATTAACAATGCAGATTAATTTTCACAGCCTTCTTTGATCATATTTACCAAGGGTGCTGATATTTTTAGCCATGACTGTATATATGTATATATATATATATATATATATATATATATATATATTAGGGGTGTAACGGTTCACAAAATTCACGGTTCGGTTCGGTACGTTTTAGATACAGCAAAATGTAAAAACATCTCAACTTTTCAGAATGCCGCAAGCGCACCGTGGGTCATGTGACAAGAACTAACCAATCGGCTTCATCCTCTCCCATAACAAGGTTGAAAGCTCAGCCAAGATGAAGGAACAGCTGATCATAGTTGTATATGGATTGCAATTTTGAAATAAATTTAGTAGCAGAGCTAGCCTACTGCAAGCGATTTTCAGAGCTGCAAATCCATTTATCCTTCGCTGAAATTTCTGCGTCTTCATGGAGAGAGCACGTCATTGTTGCTTAGCAAAGGCAGACGCCTCAGGGGAGCTTCTGCCCGAGCGCTTTGGAAAGAAGGAGAAAGACGCGCCTAGTGTTTTCCACGTGTTTTTAGGCGCGATATGTGAACGGCCCCTAAGGTGCTCGCTCACTCAGCATGCGCTGAAGGCTCGTTGCAAAATGTCTAATGCATTTAACAGACCAGAAATAGAAGATCCTCCAATAACCAACAGGTCTGGTGTTTGGATGCACTTTGGATTCCCTGTAAGCCATGGTGATGATAGAATGAATGGTAAATAGTAAGGTCTCATATCCGCGGCTATAACATAAATGTAACGTAAATGTAGTCTTTTCCCCTGTTTGAGTCAGTTGGAAATGTCTGTCTAAATGCTGCGGGATAGTTTGTTGCATGTATGTTTCTCTTTTTTTTCGTCTTTTCCCAGATACTGACACACTAAGGTGATATCGGCGTAAATGAGTTTCAAGTATTCCCGCTGCTTTTTTTTTTTTTTTTGTATTCCCGCTGGTGTACCCTTGTCATATAGCAGATGCGACATACCGTTGTTCTTTTATCCACCACTCTCTTGCCATCACCATGGCTTACAGGGAATCCAAAGTGCACCCAAACACCAGACCTGTTGGTTATTGGAGGATCTTCTATTTCTGGTCTGTTAAATGCATTGGCTATTTTGCAACGAGCCTTCACCGCGTACTGAGTGAGCGAGCGCCTGACTGAGTAGCCTAACATAAACATATAAGTTGGTGTTTTTTTCTTCTTCGGGGTGTCAGGGGCGTTGCCTGTTACGTCGTTTGGGTTATTGGGCTACCTTGTTGAACGCATATCATTATATTTCACTTTTTGTTTTCCAAATATAATTAATTAGTCCAACGAACCGTTCGGTACATAATGCGTACTGCGTACCGAACCGAAAGCCTCGTACCGAACGGTTCAATATGAATACGCGTATCGTTACATCCCTAATATATTTATATATATATATATATATATATATATATAGTGATAACTTAAATTATTATTTTTTTAAATAATCCTTACTATTCTTTAATATTTGATTTACTGGCTAAACCAGTGACTGGAGGCAGTGAATTATAAGGAGCATGAAGAAAATTACTTTCATGCATTGCAAAATCATTTAACTTTTGATGAGCTACATGGTAAAACCCTGTTAACCCAGCCTTCATTATAAAATTAGTCAATAGCAAAAGATAGCCTTTAGGACATATGGGCTTAATATCAGTACTGTTTTTTCTTCTTTCAACAGGACTTACTGGAAGACTGGAAGTGATTTTTGAATCTTCCTGCAGCCTTACTGCTGATCTAACCCAGGTGAACAAACTCTTAGATGATTTAACATTAACAGATCAACTGACGTGCAAAAGGACGATTACAGTACCTGTGAGAAAGAGCGTATCTAATGAAAACATCACACTTTCCAGTGTAGATTTGCATATGGTTGCTGAATTTCACAATACTAATCCAACATAGAGGTTACTTAAAATAGTTTCTGCTGCTTTTTCATAGTCTCTCCTTGTCCACTTATATCAGTGGAATCTCAGATGACTCCAGTTATCTAATTTTCAATGACAAACCTCAGACTTCACCAAACAGTCTTTACAGAAACAAAAGGTGTTCACATATTTCCTATCTAAAAACAATTCCTGGGATCATTCATCACCATTTATCATTTATCATCATTTAATGTCATTACAAACCGTATGACTTTCTTCTGTGGAACACAAAAGGAGATATTCAGAAAAATGTTCTACTTGCTAATTTCCTAACAATTCAAATTCCTTTCAGGCTTAAAAAAAGGAAGCGAATCACCATTAAACAAATCTTGAAAACAGTCCAAACCACTTCTTGTTCTGCATTCATAAAACCAACCTGTACGAGAAACAGAATTTAATTTGAGTATTCATAGATAATTGTTTCAGAAGACTTAATAATACTTCAAAAGAAAAAAAAAAGATGAGAAGAAGAGAATTTACATTTTTGGGTCAACCTTTTAAACAAGATTACTTTTATATAATTAAAAACATCAAGCCTGCAAAGAACTCTACATAATCAAAGTTAAATCAAGAATGTGCCCTTCTTAAAATGGTCATTTCCCACTTAAGATTTCAGGACATGTTTCACAGTGGGGAAAAACAAACAAACAAATAAAGGAAATAATAAATCAATCAATGACACAAAGCAAGTGGTAAAAATCTACTGGATCTCCCCATGAGAGCTGATGTAAGGGTTTTTGTATAGTGTATTTTTTAACACCCCCATTATGACAATGGTGTGGTCGGTCTTTACTGCTTCTTCCTCTTCTCACTATTTATATAACACAATGCACAGCCGTTGCAATAGCAACAAATATTACCCGAACTTTTGCGCTTGAAGCAGAATGAAAATCAAAAGGATTGCCTGAGGATAAGAGTCAAATCCAGCTGGAATCTGAAAGAGCAGATTAATTTAAGATTGCAAGATATACTTAAATAAGAAACAGTTTAAGAGCATGTCTGTGCAGAAATCAATCACAGGCTCTTTAACAGCTGCATTTAATATGGTCACTGCGGTTTAAATCCTTTACCTTTAACAAAATTAAAATGTCTGTATTGGAATTTAAGAATGCATTTTTTATAAAAGGTGTAAACAGACATTCACCAATACTAAATACTAAATACCAACCTAATTGTTGAATTTAGAACAACACATAGAGGAACATAGAATTGCTAATACTTTTATAAGTAAAGTTATTCAGGAACTGGCTCTTATTAGCTAGAGAACTGAAACAGAGTGGAAAGTGATAATGGGTGCATAAAAAATCCCTACCGGAAATTATTTCCAATTCAAACAATATTCCCAAGAAAACATGTTATTTTTTCTTCTTCATTTTGGACAATGACCCGTTACATGGTTTTTGGAATAGACCCACTTGACCTGACAATGGTGGACAGAGGGAGAAATGAAAGTGAATGCCGTCCTTACCATCACTCCACAGTACAAGAAAACATGTTAGATTAAGAGTGACATTTTGTCCTGACCAGAGAAACGAAAGTCTGGTGTTTAAGGACAGATTTCACTCAGTCAGTGAAGGAGAATGTCATGCTCTGTTTCAAAACCTAATGAGATGCCTAAGGAAACTGCACTTTAAGGCATCATATGTGCACTCCAGGCCCAACGGTTGATCCAGATTTAATTATGCCTCCTCCAAAAACACTTAGTTTGAACCAAATTATAAGGCAGGATGGCTTGTATCTTACATGGAAAAAGCAATCCCGAAAGAGCTCATTGAAGAAATAAATCCAAGTTCAATTTCATAGCAATGTAAAAAAAAATTGGTGTAATTAAAAATTAATTGTTTTACAGCATTAATTAGGGGTGGCACGGGTTGTTGAAAAAAACGGAACCGTTCGGTTCACCACACACGGTTCGGCACGCGCTGGGACCACGGTTCAATTTAAATCTGACAAAGCATCTGTAATTACAGATGCTTTGGTTTGCTATAAATAGCATGTAAAACAAATTGGATTCAGTTAATATATTTTTTAGTTGATGGATGCGCATTCTGGCTTCCCAGACATTACAACAACAGCGATTAAGAAAGAGGAAAAAAAAAAACTGGAGAAACCATTCACTTTTGTTCAACGCGAATGCCATATGCTGGATTATGAGCACATGAAGCGCGCAAACCCATGCCTCAGAACGCGCGCAAATATTAAGCTCTCTCTGAAGTATTGTGTTTAAATGAACAAAAAATGATGCCAAAATGCACGTCTTGGTAAGTATCCTACAGCAGATATAGCTGGCTGAACGTAGGCCTACTGTATCAGTGCACTGGATCAGTGCATTCTTTTAAAGTGAAAGTCTTTATATTAATCGAGCAGCAACAACAAAGAAATCACTTGATTAAATGCTCTTGATTAAAACGTTTTGAAACTTTAATAAAGAACAATTTTTAATTTATACAGTCAAATATGCAATGCTGTTTTACATTTGATTACTTTATTCAATTTCTGTAGCTAAAAACTAATGCTAGACCTCCCTAGACAAAAAACTGAAATTTATTTTTTTGTTTCTTTACTCTATTGTATTTATTTGTGCTGTTGCTCATAGTTGGATAGAATATTCTTTTTATTGTATTTATTAGAAAGTATAGTTTTTCCATAAACATAGCACATACCGAACTGTACTGAATCCGTGACTATAAAACCGTGAAACCAACCGAACTTTGAAAAAGTTGAACTGTGCCACCCCTAGTATTTATGTTTGTAAGTAAGGAACCAAAATGGAATCTATTTTTAACCACACTTATTAGAGCATCATATTGTTAGCTAGCTCAATTGCAATATTGAAATCAATTGCAAGTAAAGTCTTCAGTTCTATTTGTGAGCTTTTGCATGGAGAGCCCATGTTATTGAAATAGTTGAATAAAGTCCTTTTTTTCATTTTCTTTGAGCATAAAAAGTATTCTCGTAGCTTCATAATATTACAACTGAATCCCTGATTTCACATGGACTATTTTAATGATTGTTACGGTTTGTAAGGAAGGCGAATGAGGAAGATGATATACAAAGGGGTTCTTTTAATGATTGCGGAGGAACAACGGCACATCCAACATAATACATAAACTTAACTTGATCACGGACAAGGAGGAACTAAACAGACAGGGTATTTAAAGCACACGGTAGGTAATCAGGGAAATGGAGAAAGGTGGGGATTAATCAAATCAACCAAACAAGAACAGGAAAATGACCAAATAAGGAAACTGAAAGTCAATGAATGTAACAGAAATACCAGCGGAGAGAGGGTGGGGGTTCTGGAGGCGGACGTGGGGCAAGACGAGGGAGAAGGGTGCCAAGGCAGAGCCGAAGGGTTGAAGGACCGAGGAGGAGTCCAGGGCTTGGAGGCTGGAGGCGGAGACAGGGAATCTTACTGAATCGCTTACTGATGGTGAGCTGCGGGACTGACTGGCACCCGGCTGATCTAGAAGGAAATGAGAGCGGGAGGATGGGAGGAAACAGGAGGATCAGGGCTGGACAGAGCCAGCAGAGAAACAGGAGATGAGGGGCTGGACTGAACCAGCAGAAGGTGACCAGAGGAACTGGCAGGTCTAGGAGGATACGGGAGAGGGAGGCTCGGAAGGAATACAGGGGGATCAGTGCTGGACAGAACCAGCGTAAAAGGAGGAAATTCAGGGCTGGACGGAACCAGCAGAGAAACAGAAAATTCAGGGCTGGACAGAACCAGCAGAGAAACAGAAAATTCAGGGCTGGACAGAACCAGCAGAGAAACAGAAAATTCAGGACTGGGCGGGAGTGGGGCTGGAGATATCCTCTTCAGCAGTGCAGATGGTAAACAAAGATACATTTTTCTCCAGCACCCACTCAACAAAGAAGGGCGAAATCCTCTCTGGGACCGTTCGCTGGCAGGCGCCAGATCTAGAAAGTCCCTGGTATGCTCCTCCAGCGAACGACAGACAGAGTATTTAAGCACATGGGAGGTAATCAGGGAAATGGAGACAGGTGGGGATTAATCAAATCAACCAAACAATACCAGGAAAATAACCAAATAAGGAAACTGAAAGTCAATGAATGCAACAATAATGTCCTTACTACCTTTTTGGGCCTTCAACGTGGTAATTAGCCTTTTGCCGGCCCCTCCCCCAAAACGGCCATTGTCCAATCACATATCATAACAAACTTTGACTCCAAGCAAGATGGTGAAGAAGTGTGCCCACGGCGTTTGTAAATCGGACACTAGATACCTCGAGAGATGGTCTGGAGGAGTTGTGTTCTTTCCATTCCCAAAGCTGAAAACACAACGTGAGCAGTGCCTCCAATGGATAAAACAGTGTAGACGGCCCCACTCCCAGTTAAATGTGTCGAACATGTAGGTTTAGCTAGCTAACATACCCTTGTATTTGAACAAAATAGCTACTTGCAATAGACATTAATAGACCATAACATATGAAAGAGAACTTTCCCAGCAGTGCAAGAGCATGTCCACAAGGCTGTGCTGGTTGCATTTGAGGTACAGGTTTCTCAGATTTTGCTTGAGACTGGTAAGCATTAGCCTCGATAGTAGTCGTGTCTCCTTCATTGCGTATTTTTATATTTTGAATATATCCATCCACTGTATACTGTAACCCCTTTTGCCTCAATCAGGAGGATATCGCGGAGGTATTGCTCCAAAAAAAATTCACTCACACGCACTGGTATACCTCTTCCTGTCATGGCAATCTGTTATGCTGGTCGTGTTTGACCATTTGTTTGTCGGAAGTAGCAACAGTAACTAAGGGGCGGCGGGGCTCAGCGAAAGGCTAATTGTGTTGCTGTCCATGGAGGGTGTTTTTTTATACAAGGGTCTTGTTTTTGTTATGAATTATCCCTTTAAAAGGTTACATAATACTACCTTAGATGGCAGCTGTCTGTGTTTAGAGCTTTCTAGAAAATATCTATTAAAGATTAGTCTACAAACTGTGAGGATAAGATGCAGAAACCTTCTTTTTCTTTATAGTTTTCACTCAGTGACACTGAGTCTCTTCAGTCCATCTGTTCACTTTGCATTTTTAGCTCTTGAGTTTGAGTATGTTTTGAGTGAGATATGAAAACATCCAAAGAGCGTGAGATAGAAAGAACAATGCAGAAACTGAGATATTGGGTCTTTGTCAAATATATTACAAAATGAGAGACTCACCTCCCAGGCTCATCTATCTTCTGTGGGTGAAGCAGTGCCAGTAGCAGGGTAAAGAGGGGCCTTGAGATTTTTAGGGTCAGAGCTCAGGATCAGGATGCTGAGGATGGAGGAAAGACATTTCAATGCAGATACAGAGACAGAGAAATATGTTATTTTACTTTACTAGTGAAAACATCTGGATACATTTTATAGAAAAAAATTGCCAATTGCAAATTGCTACATATTTTCTTTGCTTTAGACGTAAATGTAACATATTTAGGGTTAGGGTTATTTAAAATAAATTCTAACCACAGTTAAATAGCTGTAGTGCCAACCACGCTGATGTAAATGTTAGTTTGAACTACTACTGCATGTTTTCATAAATCACCTAATTATTGAACTGTTGGTAATAACAGACTTCAGACCATAGTTGCTTTTAGCCCAAATCAAAACAGTCCAGCCCCAAGTTATATTCTGTTCTCTAGATACGAGATACAAGCCTGATCTTTTAGAAAAGCTGTAGCTTATCTCTGCACAAGACACTGTAAATTGAGCTATCATTCATGTCTGCAGTACAAACGGTGCAGGAATGTAATATTTACGGATGGGTTAAGACTTATAAAATCCTGAGCACTAGCAAATGAAGCTTGCTTTAGCCCGACACTTAAAGTACTTAATATAGCAAAGCAAATTTGCACTGAATCCTCCATTATTAAGGATGCATAAGGTGATCACAATAAAATTTTAGTATCAGCCTGAAGCTCCTCAAATGCGACTCTCTATCATGAAAACTGCAAAACAGAACAGCTGTTTGCTACAATGTAAAAATTAAATAACTCTTTAAATTCTACTTTAACTTATGCTATTTCAAGGAAAACCCCCAAATGACCTAAAAGACATCGATCAATTAGTGATGAAAATTATTTTGCTGCCCTGGTGGAAACAACACGAGACCGTGCTACCACGACTGTCAAGAGTGGCTCGATGGTGTTTAGCGTCCCGCCGCAGCAGCATAAGTGCCATCACTACAGCTGAAGAGTTCCACATTCAAATAGACTAAAGCTTGCCGCAAAGCACCAGCAAAAGTAATTACCATGAATGTGTTACCATGAATAGTAAGGAGATTTTTTAATTATTTACTAATATACTAGTGATTCTGAGTGAGTGTCGCGAATATGAAAATGACGTTCTTGACTTGCCATCTCCTCATTAGATGCGCCTTTAGAGAGAAGTGCATCTTTGTGGATTATGATTATAATGAAAGACTTTGTTTTCAATTTGTTTTATTTCTTTAAGTAGTAATTTAAAGCTTTCTATAGATCTATTTATCATGTTTGTGAGGCATGTATTTGTATTATATATGTATTTGCTCCTGTTCAAGACCGAGACGTTTCATGTTTGTTTTCTTTATTTTATAAAAGCACCAAGTTTTGTTGATATTGTGAATGCACACATATGCATTACTCAAATTATTTATTACTCTTACCTTTATGAGCAAAAATGATGGTTTATTTTAAGTTATTTCCACTGAAAAAAATTAAATTGATCGTGCTGGCATCTCCATGTCCTGAAGCGCTCTTCAGCTTCCACTCTCTGCACAAATGATTGGATACAGCGCACATTTATCCAGGTTTAACGTTTCAAGCTTATAACAATGTTTAACCGTTTTATATCTATATATTTTATTTTAGGCTAGTCATGATGATTTGAGAAGGCTAAATTGATCCAACATAGGCTATGATTAACTCACTGTCTGCTGCTGGCCGCTTGGTTGTTACTTTAAAAAAAGAAAACTTATATTACATATATTATTGTGATGAGTGGGGCGGGGCTGAGGGATGTGGGAACGAGCGAAGCCGGTGGAGTGATTGGGAAATGAGTGACACCTGCGACCCACCACCGGTCGCGAGTCCCACAGAGGAGATGGAAGGATATAAAACTTGAGCGACGACAGTGAAGGACGAGAAAGGACCAGGCCTGGGCTTTAATTTATGTTTTGCTTTTTATTTGTGCGCATCAGTCGTCCGTGAGGGGCTGATGCACTGTTTTGTGTTTATTTAAATGTATTATTAAAGTTTCATTTTGATTGTCCGCCGGTTCCCGCCTCCTTCTTCCCGATGGTTACGAAGGTTTTATTATTACAATTATATAACAAAAAAATGCTCCAAATGTTTTTATAAATTAACTTAATAATAATAAAAAAAGAAACTAAATAAAATCACTTCACCATTACATACAAAACAGAACTATTTTAATAACTGAAACAGTAGTATAAGCTGTTTTGTGAGAAGGGGCTAGGGCATAAATTTGAGGTCTGTGGTGGACTCTACTTTCAATACTAGAAGCCAATCTATATGATGATATTAAAAATAGTAATATAATAATTATTTAAGCATATTATGTGTTTTTTGTTGCAATTCAACAGTATTTGTAAAAATGTGGAAATAAAAAATGTTTCTGCATAACGGTTGTTGGACACTTAAATAACTTGATCTGTCTGTTATTTTTCTTTAGGTAACCAGTTACATGAAAACTTTGCTCTATAAATATTGACCACAAAAGCATTACACAAATACTGCTAAATCCATTTATTTTATTTTATTATTGTGGGGTCATGTAGGGGGTAAAAACTCATTAATTGTAATTGTAAAGTCATGAGACATCGTCACTGAGGCTTTAAGAAGCCACTTCACCCCAGGCTGCTCTTGGGGTTTGCCCCTGTAACAAGAGCACTGGAAGTCACTTTGAATTAAAGCATCTCATAAATGACAACTTGTTGGTTAAGTGAACACAATAAAACATGTGAAAGATATTCTGACTAGACTAGAGTCAACTATATTTTTCAAGCAGATTTGAACTTAACAGTGTAAACAGTGGCTTAACAGTGTTTCACAGGAAAAAAGGATTTGTTGTTGTACTCTCATTTTAAAAATCCTGTAATAGACTGTTTATGACAGGTTCCACCATGACAACTTCCCCCGAAACCGAAGTCTGTGGTCTCAAAATGTGCTCAATGACCAGTATATTGTGTATAATAAAGTGCTGAAAAGGATGACATTTTTGTCAGCCAAAAGTCAGAAACGCTTTATCATTTTAGCACATCTCGTTCCACTGTACTGAAGTCAATGGATTTTCAAATAGGTTTTTGGTTAAACGCATAAGATATTTTTATGTTTTATTCTACAGCATAAAATACACCAGTAATACCCCATTTGTGATTTTCTAAAACCTTTACCTAACAAATGGCTAAATGAGAGTACAGAGGTTTTCGGGGACATTAAACTTCTCCATACAGGTAAAGTCATATACTCACTAGTTTGCTTTTATAGTCTGTTTATAATTGAGCTCTTGCAAACTATTCTAACTCAAACTTTCAGGGAAAATATCTGTAGATAAACCCACCTTCTGGCATAGTTTGACAACCAGCATACATATGCACCCTTCTCATGCTAAAAAACATTCCCATCCAGCCCTTCTGATACTGAATGTTACACACACATTCATCCAGCATGCAGTGCTTCTAGGCTACTGCCAGTATCTAGGCCACAGGCTCCATCGTTTCTGTCCTTAGCTGACAGTGGCAGTTAAATTTGTGTTATGTGAAAGCCTCTCCCAGGCCTTTTTCATTCACCAGTTAACAGCACTCCCACCCCAGTGTGAGCAATGTGTGTGTGTGTGTGTGTGTGCGCATGTGAGTGATGGACGCATTTCTGCTCCCTTTCACTATCTGTTCATGTCCAGTGCTGTGAAGTTAGGAATTGTGCCCTGTCACTTCACACAGCCACCAGACCATCTCGCTTCCAGAGAAAAAAAATCTTCCTTAAGATAATATGACTCATGCAGGATGAAAACTGTTTTCTCCTCATTTTATCTACTGAACAAGACAGTGGTAATTGAATAAAGGGAGCTCCATCCCACATGTGCTCGTGATAAAATGCTACTGTCGAAGTATATAAATGCAACTATTTGTAATGATAACATGGTAACATATTTAACAGAGACAAAAAACAAAACAAAACAATAGTTCAACAAAAAAAAACAAAAAAAAACACTGGAATTAACGTCACTGGATGGAGCTAGAATTTTATCATAGCAATATTTTCAAATCATAAATAAAAAAAGACAGGGTCTATGATAAATCTATGAGTTAGTCTAACATACAGTAGCAAAATGTTGGATTATATATCAAAAGGTTTGATTTAAGAAGTACATTCATATGGCCAAAAAGACCACTCTATTAAAAGAGATTCTTGGAATGTCCTTTTACTGTTTTTTATGTAAATTAAATAATAATTTATTTTCATTTGAAAATCATACTGTAGATTAGATAGTATTTTGCAATAAATTTAAGGCAATGTTAAACCATTTGCATGTTTCAATGTACATGGCATGGTTACTTACAGTTAACCATTTGACAGGTTTTTACTTTAGCTTTTTTACAGTCTTTTTCTGTAAAAATTAAAAATATTTTTTACAGTGTATTTGAAAAGTGTATCCGTTACTGGTCCATAATTCACAAGAAAACTTGCTCTAGAAAAAAATCCCTCCCCTGTTCTACAAAATCAATATCCATTGACATATTTGTTCATAACTGTTTTGGACTGTTTTTTTTATTAGTAAACGGTGCTTGATTTGTACATATTTCTTTCCTGACTCAGATGAGATTCAGATTGTTTGTTAGTTGTAAAATACTGTATACTGCCTCCAATATTTCATGCTGTTTTACCATCTAAAAGTACTGACTATTTACAGCATAATTCAGAACATACATTTCTGCTGATAAATGTTCAGTTTACCTGCTAAGTAAACACATCTTTGTTTCCAGACGAATTGAAAGGGAAAAAAATGTCCTTATTTCCGCAAGTGGAAAAAAACAATCAGATTACATCAGATCAATAAAGTACTTTCCAATTTAGTGTGAAAATGCATCAGATGGTCAGTGAAGGCTCTGTGGGCGGTCCGTGGGCATGGCTTCTCAGAATCACACTCTCAAAATCTATGAATAGGTCTTTCAGTAGGCAGAGAAAGAAAGTCAGACCGTCTTTTCTCTTGCTTGTTCAACCGTATCTAATGGTCCAACATGAGAGGAGGAGCACACGCATTCTTCAACCATATTCAACAATATCTAGAAGTGCCTGTGCCATTTCTTCTGTTTCCTATCACTGCTCTTTCCAACAACACAAGCAGACAGAAACTGATGCCTGTATATCTCTTTAAGACAAGACCAGTCTGCATTATCTTGTTGGCTTTCTGGGGCTTAATGCGACACAGTAGCTTTGCTGAACTCCAGATCAACCGGATTATGTCACTTCTGTGAGATTATGTGCGATTAGTCTCTAACACTATCATCAGAAGATGCTAAAGGAACACTTCTAAATGAAAACATCTTCTTTTGTGTTCCACAGAAGAAAAAGTCATACAGGTTTGGAATGACAGGAGGGAGAACATTGTTTTGGTGAACTATCCCTAGTAGTGCACAGAATAAAACAGAAAACAATGCAAATTCCTTGCATAAATGAGAAATCCGGATAAATTATTTGAAAGATAATACTACAGAGATTCAGAATAGTTTGTTCTGCAGAAGGGAGCTTTAGCAGAGTGAGAGAAGTTACTGGTATAATTATAGAAATTGTTCTTATAAAAATCGATAAAACAAGGGCAGGGACCCATGTGTCTCAGCTGAGCATGAGTTCTGCGGCGTGTTTGGAGAGAGAGGGGTGAGAGACAAGAGAGACGTGGGTGGTCACATCGGTCTGTAATTACTCCCTCTGGAGCTGCAGGTGAAGAGACATGACCTTTCCACAAGCTAAAAGCCCAGCGTGCACAAATCACCTGACAACTCGTGCAGGAGTCTGGGCTATCACGTGACATTTCTAACGATAAACAGATGACATCAAAATACTCATCCTGTAGAGCAATATGTGTTTTTGAGATGAACTGTATCGACTACTCAATGCTCAAATCAACATCCCATCAGTCAATTCAAAGATATATGAGAAAATAAAATTCATATGTTATTACTTGAATACATGATGAACATCCTTTTAATGTTCTTTTGTACTAAAATAGATTTTCATATTTATTAGGGGCATAACGTGAAAAATATATTGTGGACAAAACTGTCCTGATATAATAATGAAGAAATATGCCTTATCAACAGTATGACATAAAAAATATATATATAATTTTTTGTCATGTGGTGTGACCAACAAGTTCATATGATCCAATGAATTGGAAGGGGGGGGGGCAGTAAATTATATAACATAGGACCCCTGCAGACACTCCTGACTGTGTGCAAACTTAAAATATTTCTTTTCATGACTAGACAAAGATTAGTTCAAGTTGTGAAATGTCATGTGGTGTGACTCCACAAAAACTTGATGTTTACAAAACAATAACATAATAAAAACCTGGTTGAAAATATGTAAATGTACATTTATTCAGGGTGTAAGGAAAATATGTCTTTACTTTGTACTTGATGGTTAAACCACATGACATTTTTGTGGCATGTTTACCCTTTTATTAGTTTGGTTCTCTTAGTTCTTTTGAAAGAAAATGATACATTTAGTCCTGGTTCACTTAGCGTTCACATTGTCAATTTATGAACCCATTGCTGAATTATGTGATTAAAGTGTTAGTTCACCCAAAAATGAAAATTCGGTCATTAACTACTCACCATCAAGTAATTCCAAACAAGTAAAACTTGATCTGTCATCAAATTCATCTTCGAAACACAAATTGAGATATTTTTAATGCATTGATGCAACACATTCCACAGCTGACACAGAACATCATAACGCCGTTTAGGTTCAGTGGACACTCTCCAAGATGGCACCAGAGTGCAGACAAACTGCTGAATAAAGTAGGTTTTTTTATGTGCACAAAAATATTCTAGTAGCTTTCCATTCTAGTACGATTGAACCCCTGATGTCACATGAATTATTTTTACGATGTCCTTGCTGTGTTTCTGGACCTTGACCGTGTAAGGATCCTTGCGGTCTATGGGAGGATCAGAGAGCTCGCAGATTCCATCAGAAACATGTTCCGAAGATGAACGAAGGTCTTATGGGTTTGGAACAACAGAATTTTCATTTCTGGGTGAACCATCCCTTCAATAACTAATAATATATATTAATAATAGGCATGCCAACTAGTCAATATTAAAATAGGTCCTTATTACTAAAGGGTTTCAAATTATTATTATTTTTATTATTTTATCAAATCAAGTAACACTAAGTGTTAACGTGCCTTTAGTGTCATTGAATTTAAGCATCTCTTAAAAATGATGCAAGCATTTCAAAGCCTTATGAAACCAATATGAATATAAAGACTAGCTACATTTCAAAGGACTCTTCTCTAAACGTTTAAACATTTATTCTTTTACTCTTACATGTCATTGGCCCACCTATTACTCAAACATTAAATAGTCTTTTTGCAGGATTTTCCTTGAACGAAGCTCCAGAACATGTTTGTTTTGTTTTAATGCGGCAGGGGTTATATCGTCTCAAGGCTCCCGGCATTAAGCTGCCTTACATTATGCCGGGCTAATCTCTGCCAGAGGCTGGTTTAACCACCACACATCCCCAAAATCTACTGAGCATTGGGCTCTGCATCCCAGACACAGCAGCTGTCATGTGGAGCGACCTTCAAGTGCTCATGAATTAACACAGCAGGCTTTATACACAAACCGATACACACACCATAGCCGCAGCTTCACGCTGGACGCTGAGACAATGAACTGTGGATCGTGAGAACTTGGAGAGGCCGTGCCTCATCACAACAAAGGAAAGCCCCATCTTTTTTTGTAATTCATACATTCCAGCGCTGTTAATCTCAAGGCTTTTGTAGGTCTTGGACAAAACATACACAACAATGTGTCTGTCAGCCAGCCTAGAGATCAGTTTGCCAAACATCAGAGTTATTCTCTCGTGAGATGAGAATGTGCCAAATGTACAATAAAAGTGAGCCGAAAATAGATTATTCTCATAGCGATTGTCAATGTCTGCTCTCTCCCCATCAGCCATTAGCTGACAGAGAGAGACAGAGAGAGAGAGAAAGTGAAGCAGAAGAGATTTTTTTTCCTAGAATAAACCAGGACACCTGTCCTCCCACAGGGCTTATAGCTTTATAATGCTGCACTGCTAATAATGTAACAATATCACTGTCAGACGGTTTATGATCATTCACTCACCGTTACCTATCATTTAAATTTCCTCTTAATAAAGTACAACACACTGATCAAAGCATAAGACATCAAATAGTGAAATTATAAAGCTAATTAAACAGTCGAGTCAAAACAGATTGATTAAGAAAAAAAAAAATATATAACATACATCATCACATTTTTGCAATAGCTTTCAGGTTAACAAGTAAACAAAACAAAAACCACAATAAGGTGCGCTGAAATATGTCAACTATTTAATGACGAATGTGAACTAAAAGATGATATAATACCAATTTTACTTCGATATCAGGACAAGTTGTCAAAGGCTGTAAATGTAATTTTATTAATTTATTGCATTAGCTGTAGACCAAAATGTTATATTTACACACATTACATTTTCCATTTTTTGTTTCATCAACTGTTTAGTTGCATAATTGTTTTAATATGTCTGCTGAAAATACAAAAAGCCAATATAAAGGCAAAATCTAGTTTTCTGTAAAAAAAAAAAAAGAAAAAGAAAAAAATGAAGATTATGTAGATTATGATTAAAACAAGAACAAATGTCTGCCATGGTCTCAGGAAAATAAACTTAATTCAAAGAGTTTTATATCCAACTGACAGATTTTTCATTTCATGTTCAAATTTTCAAATTTCCTCTCAAGTAAATGTATGTTCATTTCAGGATGTTCAGGTTTTTCTATGAAAGAACGTTTTTCCATGTGATGTAACATTTAAAGCCATGATTATTTTATTCAAGACTTTTTAGGAAGAGTGAACAAAAACCTTTTAAGACCTGCAGAAGCCCTGTTTTACTTCTTTTGTTCCAACTGGTTCCCATTGTGACAACTTACCCCATAGAGTTTAACACATGTCCTGTTTGGGATCCCAAGATAAACTGATGTTAAATGAACTCTGAATTTCAAAAATGTCCCCAACCACATCCTAAAGAATCTCCTATCCCCAGTAGAAACAAAATAATCCAGCAAAATTAACATGACAAAACCAGCTTTGCTTAAACTATAGAGGAGATTGTGATATCACTGATTATTAATCAAGTCATTTAGAAAAGCCTATTAAGCACGGTCAGTTAAAGTCTCTGTTGTCAGTTGTCTCTGTATTAATAGTCTTGTCAGCTTTGCTTTCTCACCAGCATCACAGCTCAGAGGATTATGCCTATATTTAAAATGTATTCATACTAGAAACATGACCTAGACATTCCTTCCTGAAGATTCCTAAAAATTAATTACAACTTCTAAAACTTTTCAAGCTTAAGTAACAAGTTAAATCAGCCTATAATTAAGCACAGACTCTTCAGTCTGGCTCTTTCTATTAATTTTGCTGCAGTGGCTTATAGAACATTCATTATAATTCTATGCAAGTCAATTTGAATCTAATTATGGCCAAACCTCTTCAACAACAGCCTCCATAAGTTAATGACTCTTTGATAAACAACAAAGGGAACAAACAAACCACTGCCAGATGGTGCAAAACAAGTGTAAAGAATGTTTTTGGCTTGATAAAAGAAAGCTTTTATCTCTTGCAACTAAAGTAATCACAAGATGGAAAACTGAAAACTTTCATCCAAGCCATTAGCGTTTGACAGTCTAGAGCAAACAGACTAGTTATTCAGGACTCAAGTTTTCCTTTCTCTTGATCTAAAGGGATAGTTCACCTAAAAATAAAAAATCTGTCATTATTTACTCATCCTCTCTCTATAATCTATATTATGAAGTCCAAAACTGTCAAATTCCAAAAAAAGGTCAAAGGTAATGTGAGATGACCTTGCAAGTTTATATTGTAAGTGACACGATCATTTTGTATAATGAGGAGATCAAAATTTAAGCTTTAATTTACTCATAAATTCAATAATTGCCAACATGCGTATACACAGATTGATTTCATCTATTTAGAACTTATTTTATTGTTTATATGTCCAATTACTGATATTCAGAAACATTTTTTCTTTTATTTTGATTTATTTCTGCTTTTTGATAAATTTCATCTTCACATCACAACAATAAAACGTAGACTAATTTTCTGTTTTAATAACGAGAGCAGCAGAAGCAATACATTTCTGAAAAATTTGACAAAGTTTTCAAATAAAAAATATTAACTCAACTGAACTTTGCATAAATGTAATAATTTTAAGGAGTTGTTGTTTTTTTTTGGTTAACTTTTATAAAAATAAACATTATCATTAAACTTTAGGAAAAATGATCAAATACCAGAAAAATATTGGTAAAAACTGATTATCAGTTGATCTCTAACACAGACTACAACAGATATGGCAAAACAAAGCGTAAACGTCAAATAACGTCAAACCTTATTGGTTCTTGCATGCTCAAGATTACATTTTTTGGTCAAACGGTTCTTCTAAATGTCAAAACACTGAGCTCTCACATCATCTACAAAGGGCAACTTCCTCTTCCTTTATGACAGTCTGTCCACTGCTCTGTCCTTCACACTCTGCATATTAAAGTATCAGCTAACCTTCTTTTACGCTGACATTTAAATCACGTCAAAGCACTTCATTAGTTTTAACGTTTTTGCATGCCTAGGATTCACTCAGTCACTTCAAATGCTCCCATGTAAATGAATCGCTGTGGTTAAACTCCAGTCAGTAACGGTCTGACTATGACTATTGATAGTATAACATATTCAGCATAAGCTACTATTAAGAAGTACTATTAACTACTTTTACTAGAGGAAAAGGTGTGTGAAAACATTCAGTGTGTTGACACAAGGACGTGACCGCCGGTAATGAAGGTGTGCATGTTGACGTGGTTTGAATGAACAAAACTTTACAGGCACCTATTAAAGGTGTTTGGATATGAATGGATAAAACATTCCTTCCATGCCTTGAGATCTTCATCACAACCACAGTCATCATTCTGTCCTTGAAGATATTCACACTGCGTTTTTTAAAAACAATTCAGACACTGCCTTGGAGCGGAGTTCCTCTGCGTTGTCCCTGAGAATACTGATGAAAGTCAAAAAACAGACTGTGAAAGCAGTTTAATCATTTCTCTGAATGCAGTGACAGAAATTTGCTGACTTGAAAGGCCACAAAGACAAATTATACATGAGGAAAACTGGCCCAAGGCCACATCGGACTCTCTGTATTTTGTGAAGTGCAGCTGCTTCAACTTTCAAGATTTCATATGAAGCCACCAAACAAAACTCAACACACGCTGCTTAAAAAATGAATCCAATCCCCAACCCTGGAGCCGGCTGCATCCCAGGAGAGCCTCAGCTCTTTAAATATAGGGTTTAAAACAGGTGAGAGAATTAGCTTTTTCTCACTAAACAACCTGACTGCATAAAATGTGCTATTCATTAACTGGATGGATATGTGAATGATGTATTAAGTAAGTATTAAAATAAGTGTATTAAATAAAAATGTATTAAATAAGACTATTATGAAATATTATAGTCACCAAGCATTTTTTTTTAAATAAAAATATGATAAAACACATAATAATGTGAAGTATTACTTCAAATTAAAGTGACTGGTAACAATTCAAATACATTAAAACAGTCATTACTCCGGTCTTCAGTGTCACATGATCCGTCAGAAATCATTTGAAGCTCAGGAAAGATTTCGGTAACACTTTATTTTAAAGGGGGGGTGAAATGCTATTTCATGCATACTGAGTTTTTTACATTATTAAAGAGTTGGATTCCCATGCTAAACATGGACAAAGTTTCAAAAATTAAGTTGTACGTTTGAAGGAGTATTTTTGTTCCAAAAAAACCTCTTCCGGTTTGTCACAAGTTTCGGAAAGTTTTTTTCGAGTATGGCTCTGTGTGACGTTAGATGGAGCGGAATTTCCTTATATGGGTCCAAAGTGTGCGCTCTTCTACCGGAAGAGCGCACGCTCCCGTATAGCAGAGCACTGAGAGCACAGACATTCACTGATCAGAGCGAGAGCGTCGCGAAATGTCACAAAAGAAGTGTGTTTTTGGTTGCCAGGGCAAGACAACCCTGCACAGATTACCAAAAGAGAAACAGCATTAAGGGACCAGTGGATGGAGTTTATTTTTACAGAGCATCAACGGAGTTGTGCAAGTGTTTTTGTTTGTTCCCTGCATTTCGGATTGCACATCGTTTATTTCTTAAGGATAATGCAGTCCCAACGGAAAAGGGTCACGATTGTGTGTTGGAACCACATGCGGTGAGTAAAACTGCTTCAAATATCTCTGTGTTGTTAACTTAGTTATCAGCGCGTAAGCACATCAAGTAAACAACATGCGATGTTGCCATCAAACTGCACTTTCCACATGTACAGTTTAAAAAAAAAAAAAAAAAAAAAAGACGACATAAAGTGGAACTTAGTCATTTTCCAAAACCGCTAAGCAAATATATACAGTTTCAGTACATACCACATAGCATACTGCCTTTGCTGATGCTGCTCTTGTTAAATTTCAGCCTCTGGATCTGTGTCACAGCTTCCAGACGCGCTCAACACAAAAGCCTACTGGCGCTCGTGATTCTTTAGCTCCGCCCACACGTCACGCCTCTAGGCGCTCGTGTTTTTCCGGGAAAAATCGGTACAGACTATCTTTCTCTTATAAATATAATAAAAATAAAGACTTTTTGGAGTTATGAAGGATGCAGTACTACTCTATAGGTACTCAGGTTAACAGGATTTTGAGTGAAAACGAGCATTTCACCCCCCCTTTAAGGCCTGATTCTCACTATTAACTAGTTGCTTATTAGCATGCATATTACCAGCATATTCTTTTTTTATTTCATTTTTTTTATAGAATGTTCTAAAGAAATATTTATTTAAAAATGTATTTGAAATAGAAATCTTTTATAATATCATAAATGTATTTACTGTCATTTTTTAAATCAATATGATGCATACATGCTTAATAAAACTTACTTAAAAAAAGTACTACTACTTACCCCAGACTTTTGAATGATAGTATATGCAAGTTTTTATTTTCTTCATCTTCTTTATTCCAAAAACACTATATTAATGCATAAAAATATAATCTAATTCCAGGCTTCAGAAGGTCCAAGAATGTCCCAAATACCAACTTCCGACAGCAGTTAATAAACATACTTAATATCCCAAATAAGGCATAAGACAATCTTTTTTTAAATTATTATTATATACATATATGTTCTGCCCCAGTTTTCTTTTTAAATAGGAAATATGTGATGTTTACACAGCTGTAACATACAGAAAACCCCTCTATGGAAGCTGACTAGAAAAAAGCGTGATGTCCATACAGAGAGAGTAGTAATCAGAGTAAACCCATAATACTGCAGGTCAAAGAGCCCTTCTGGGAGGGACATTTCCCATTTCAGCTCCCCATTTATTTGCCTAGAAAGACCTACAACTGGGACCGGAGGCTTCACTCAGCTCACAAACAAAAGCTTATTTAAAATACATGGACAGCAACAGCCAGAAAAATACTAGAAAAAAAGAAATCAGTGAGTGCCTCTAGGGAAATTCACTTTAGGATCACCTTTGATCTCTTCTCTCTGTGTGCGGTGACAAACATCCATGTGTGCTCGGATGGGTCTATAGCAAATAACCTCTAAATGTCTGTCTTTTAAAAACAGTCACCACGAGCTGTCGTTATCACACAACTTACTGCACGATATATAAACACTGACATACTGTCTTAAAGTACTGTGGCAGTAAAACAGTACTTTGATGTGACTACTGAAATATTTGGCATGCCATGGTAACTAGTTCAGATAAACGAATGAATGAATAAATTAATGAATGAATGAATGGATAATTACCATAACGGTACCATTTGTAAAGCTGCTTTGAGACAAACTGTGTATGTGCAAGCAGTTCTGGAAATACAGGAACAAGTCTCTTCAAAATCTGCTAATATGTGCCAGATATATTAGAATTTCAAAAAAATATCACAAGTGGCCTACTGTGACAGTAATACAGTACTTTAATGTATACAATAGTATTTAAGTGCCTACTAAAATATATGACATGTCAATGGTGACTTAAATAAATAAATTACAGTAACAAAGTACCATTTTCATTCTGAGATATTCCATGTAATATATATGAAAGTCCAAGGTGCTTCCAAGATGACCATATTATTTAAAAAATACTACATAATAGCCTAGCACAATACCATGTCCAGAAAAACAATCATATTTGTATAAATATCCCATTAGAGCAGTGCTCAGCAAATTTGACTGCAGAACACAATCACATTTAAGTTCATAGTAAAATCACACAAATATGACTATTTTGCCCTGCTTAAGACACTAATGCTAATGCACAGATGTCAAATCTCCCCTTTGTTATTTTGTCATTTGCTCAGTCATGGATAGGCTACGTGAGAAGGTTTTAAGAGTCTTCTGAGAACACTCCCATATGCAGAGCTCTTCAAACCGAAGCATTTACACAAACATTTGTCACAGAGCAACACTTAATGACTTTCTGCCCAATTCGCTGTTATATATTCGCAAAGGGCGGGTCGTTACTGTTACCTATACTCCCTGGATCACTACCGCGTACTGCGACATAAATCACGACATTTTTTTTCCCTTAAAAGAATTAAAAGTAAACTAACCTGTCATAACAACGCATACAACACAATCATTTAAAAAGTTTAGATGGAAATACTCCTTGCCAATCAAAACATCAATGAGTAAACTGCGTGTTTTCGCAGCCCTACCTGCACAGACAGCAGCAGAAGCACCACTCGGAGAGAGTAAATGTGTGATATTGCGGATGGATGTAGGCTACAGTAAATAATAACGTCAGAAAATGTGCGGCGAGGTCTAACCAAGGCTTTTTTTGTTTATCAACCAACTACAAGACCTGTCCTTGTCATTTCGCTTCCACGCGAGTGTTTTGCTCTCCCACCTGCACACAGCATCCGACGCCGCGCAGCGACTCTGCATCTAGGGCATGTATTTGGCAGGAAAGCAGGTTGGTAATGCCTACAGCGCAAGCGTATTCCGAGGGCGCCATTCACAGCAGAGCACTATTTTGCAAAAACGCCGGACCGCTGTGGATCACGGAGATAGAAGGGAGTGCGTTTACTATCACGGCGATACACAGAGAGAGACTACAGTGAGTCATCAGTTGTGGCACTTCAACATCCGTAACGGAGATTACTGGAAATCTGTGTCCAGCAGCTTTAAAGTGAGGCTGATTCATTTTCACACTCCTCCTACATAAACAAGCTCTTAATTAATGGTGTGCCTTTCGTAAACCGGTGTTTTTAATCTCTTCATTTAATTCAATAGCTATGTTTACATGCAATAAAATAATCCCTTTATAATCGGATTGAAGGCTCAAACGGACTGAAATGTCTTCATGTAACACCTCAATCGATCCGATTCAACTCGATCCGAACTAAATTTCTAGTGTAAACCTGAAATAATCCGATCAACAGAAGAAATAAACATACTTAAACCCAAATTATAATAGGCCTATAATAATAGTAACAATTAATGCTTGAAAATGATGCATATGTTTACATAGTTTTGTCTCATGCTTAAATATTTACTAAATATTTTCTCCAACTGCTTTCACTAAGAGACACTATACTGAATTTAAAGCTAATAAAAACGATGCTTACAGTCTTTACAATCAAATATGTAACACGCTGTATATGGTCCAAAGACTACCTTTTTTTTCATCAACTCACAACTTTCAAAATTATTTTATGGTGTTTTTGTCTACTGAAAGTCTGTCAGCTGAACAATCATTGCTAAACCACAGTATAATCCATAGGCCTACTTCTCTCCCACACAAACTAGTTTTTGTTCCTTTAAAAATTCAATATGGTGCAACCTTGAGTTTTCTGCTATATTTGTTCCATTATTTTAAAACATGTGATGCATTCCATATTGAACAGAGACACCCATACACTGAAGGATAGTCACCTTCTTCATGAACAAAGTAAACTGAACAAAACTTCTTGTTCATGAAAGCAGTTCGTTTTGATTTTCTGACTGAAATGGAGTTGACAACCAAACACAGATCGTTCCCCTAACATTAGCACATGGTTCTCATTTGTTTGTTTTTGGGAACCAAAACTAGGAACATTCTCTATAGCAGGGACGTTTCCTTCGAGGAGGCAACAGAGGCAGTGCCTCCTCAAAATATTGGATGTGACAAAAATTTGTAGTACAAAAATAAAACAATGTTTGACACCCATGAATTAAATAAAAATACCCAACTTTACAGCAGAAACAAATAGGCTACGTTTACAGCCTGGTAAAAAAAGTGTTGTTTTTTTTTGTCTGTATAGCCAAAGATTATAGAATACCCAAGACGTGTCACTTGTATAGTTTTAAACGGGGAAAAATGCAAATGCTCAATATGGCTGCTCAATCGCAGGAAGCCCTGCCTTCTGAATGAAAGACCCAATCGGTAATCGGTAAAGTCAGTGCGTCACTGCAGCTGCCTGCAGAAGTCCCAGTTGATATAGAAACAGTCAGGGTTCTGAGACGTGTGCTTAGGACTGCACATGCACACTGGCTGATCTAACCCAAAAAATTTATTTTTATAACACTATTTGAGCCAAAGAAACAACATTTATGATACTGGTGTTGTCAGACTCCTCTGGGGATTTCAAATATGAAATTTTATCATAAGTTTAGTGAACAGTTTTGGAGAATTTCATGTTTCCCGATTCAAAGAGATAGGAGTTGCACTTGGATGCCCGAGAGGCAATTCAAATATGGCCACCAAGTGACATGACTGGTATTAAAGGGACTTTGATCTAGCTAATTATACCCTTCATGACCATTGCGAGGGGGTGAATTTTTTTATATCAATATATATTTTCGATTATCTGGGAGTGATGAGCGGTGACACACTGCCAAGATGGTGATGGCAAGCTCCGCCAACTTTGGGCTTCAAAATTGCTCATCAGAAACCTATGGGTGACTTCACGGACACTATCCAAGGTTTTTTTTTTTTTTACAGTATATGTATATGACTGAATATGTTTGGCTGTGATCAGTTCATGCAATAAATCCCACCTCATGTGTTCTTGTGCATTCCACGTTAATGATTCAGTCTGAATGAACAATATAATGGTGTTAATGGGAAGACTAATAAAAAAAAGTTATTAACCAACTCCCACATTTAGATATAACCACTTTATGTAAGAAAAAAAAAAAAAAATCAGCTGAGTAATCAGCTTGGTACAAATTTAAGTAGAATTTTAAGCGAGCTAAGCATCTGTGAGCAATATGAGCTTTAATGACTGATGATCCAAAAATTCTAAAATAGTTAAAAGTTAATGATTTAAAAAAGGATAACTGAACATAAGTTAACAAATAAAATATATTGTTTAAATTATTACTGCCTTGAGTTTTTGTTTTTGTTTTGTTTCTTTGTAATAAATGCAAAATTCTTAAAAACAGCATGATGACTTAATATCAAGTGAATAATACTTTTCGATAGGCAGAGAAAGGGGTGTCACAAAATCAGACATGATTGTGGGTTATCATAGGAAGTGACGGATACATCGGTTTTCTTCAAAAATTGATTGGGTGTGCATTTCCCATAAGCACAGTTAGCTAGCTTTGGATCCAAGTTCCGCTGAAATCTATTGGTAACAACCGAACTTGCCTTTGGGAAACGCAAATCAGATGAAGGCATCTAATGAGAAAAAATGTTTCACAAAACAATTATTGGATTTGGATGTGCCTTGTTGCCTCCAGAGGCAGTATGTTTCGAAATAAATGTATTGAGTGAAGAATTTAGTCATTCACTAATACCACACTCACTTGTTGCCATCTACTGGTGTAACCATAACCTGCAGGAAATACAAATATTTTGGAGAAGCGGTCAGATATTCTAGTCATTAGAATTAACATCACTCTCAATCAATGCACACTTAATTAGTTGAAAGCATGTTTCTGCCTGCTAATGATGATAATGTTTGGATCGCAAATTGCATTGATTTCGTTGGATAACCAAGTTACTAAACCTAACAGTTTAGGCCCTCATATTTGTTTTGTGTTGTATCTGGTAACCGGGAGTAGTAATGCAGTGCCTTCCGCGGCAACAATTGTCCTTTCTAGTGTAAACAATCACACTGTTGAGCCCACCATCCGCAGGGAAAGCCACATCACAACAGTCACTACGATCGAGCCGCATCATTGAATCAATCTCAATGAAATACAGTCATTTTTTCATTACACTATTCCTGTTTTCCTTAACAAAACCGCTTGTTTGACAGACGATGATTACATTACACAGCGCGTCAGACGATCTCTTCCGTCATATCTCTCACCTGTTCGTTTGCTGCAGTTTCCAGAGAGCTAACGGTCCACCCGATGTGTGTCTGGATCCACCATCTTCATCGCCTGCCTGGCTTTCACTCAGTCCGAGGGTAAACCCGACTCCTCCCACCGAGACCTGCTAACCAAACACCAGCGAAGGCTGTCGAATTTCTCAATGAACGAGATGCAGCTCTTGGCAAAACTGTGCTGCACGTATACACGACATGCTTCGAGTTAATAGTTAGGCTAGAAATACCTTAAAGAACCGAATCAGTAAGCCCTTTCGATGCCATGAGATGAAACAGTTTACAAAATGATTGTCCAGCCCTTCTATTAAAGAACAGAATAAATAGTGGAAGCAAACAATATTTAGACTACTACAGATACTTTCTCAACTTCTTATTGCCGTCATTTAAATTATATAGTATACTACCGTTAAAGTTTGGGGTCAAACATTTTTTTTCTGCATGAATCCAATTATTTTGTTTAGCAAGAATGCATTAATCAGAACTGTGAAGACTTTTACATAGAAATATACAGCTGTTCTTTTGATCTGTGTTCAAATAATTCTGAAAAATGTTATTGTTTCCACAAAAACACTGAGCAGCTCAACCGTTTTCAGCTTTGATAACTGAAAGTTTTCATTAGCATCAAATCAGCATTAGAAAGATTCCTGAAGGATCATGGGACACTGAAGACTGGAGTTATAACTGCTTATCAGGCTTTGCTTTGATAGGAATAAACCACATTAAAAAAAATATATATATAACAGGAAACAGTTTAATTGTAGACCTAATCTTTAACAAATTACAGTTTTTACAGTATTTTGTAACAAATAAATGCAGCCTTGATGAGCACAAGTCTTCTTTCCGAAACATTAGAAAAAACTTACCGACCCTAAATTTGTGAATGTTATTTGCTCTTTAGAAACATGACTGATGATCTTCTTGTAAATTGTTTCCATAATCCTGTCATCTAAAACACATATGACATGATAAAAATTACAAATTTTATTAAAAAAAAAAAAATTGATTTAATAAAATGGTCATGAAAGCAAAATAACAGGAAATAAAATGTGAGATGGACCTTTTCAGAGTAGCTTTATTTAATGTGGTAGGGAACTGACAAAACGACTACGGTCAATATAGTTTTTAATTCAAATAAATATAAAATACATAATGGATGAGATGCTATAAATGTTGGTTATTATGCCTGTAAAAACCTACAGTACCTTATCAGACAATACATGAAGAAAATACAAAATCTTAGGCTACATTTGTTCTTTCTAAAGCTAAATGAACTATTTTTTTCTGCATAGATGTACTAGTAATTTAAAATCTGTGTTTATGCTTTACAGTGTAACTGCTCTTAAATTTTTGGTATACACACAGCAAATGACATTACAACAATGGAAAATGACACGACATAACTGGAAATACTATGTGCTTCCTCTGTGTAATTCACATTAATGTACACATCAACAACCTCTAAGGTAATGTAGGACTATGTGAACTGCTTAGGAAATGAATAGGAAGCCTTGAACAGATATGAAGACAAAATATTGCAATTTGTAAGTTTTCAACAATATCACTGATAAGACTGTCCATTAAGGGTTTAAGTTAGCAGGCAATAAATTTACCACCTATAGCATCATTACAAAGGGCTAAAAGGAGCCAAAAAGCAATGCAATGTTTTCTGTCTCTACATGTATAGATCATGAAATTAACAAATTATAATAAATTGTAATCAAATACAATGACAATGTGACCTTGATCCCAATACAACAGTACACACATATTGTGCATGCAAAAAGATAACTATTCAGATCAGACGGACAAAATATAAAGACATTTGTTGCAGATCCATTCCAGTTTTAGACTATTCTTCCATACAGGACTCTATTAGCAGTTGTTTATTTAACAGCAGGTGTGAGGGTGGGAGGTGGGGATAAAACCTTATAGTATTATCATCTGAAACAAGCACCTTGGCATACACCTGTACTTATAAAGAGTGAAAAATGATCAAAAGCTGCCAGTGCAGTTTGCTAAACATTGCGTTATACAGAGGAATGGTGTGGAGGAAAAGTTGGCTTTCTTCTTGAGGGGCACATTTAAGAATACTGTGAAAGACATCTGGTATTTTTGCTGCTGCAGCCAAAAAAAAAAGTCAGGGTCCAAGGCATGCAGGAACAGAGAAAACCACTCTGACATGGCCCTTTATAAAGTCTGAGAGTCAGTTTAGAAGTTACATAACTCAACTTCTTTCATAAATCTAGTTCTTGTGCAACTGTGCAAAAAAAAACAAACCAAAAAAAAAAAACACAAAGAACAGTAATAGACTGAAGTGAAACTTGAGATCGAACTGTGCAAGTCTTATAGATATGCTGAAAGACATGATTCATATAAGCTTTGCTAGAATGTTAAAATGACTTCAACTAACTAGTTTTTGCATATGTAGTATGGGCAGTGTCCTTGATTTAAGAGCAAGATCTAATCAAATCTAACCAGATTTCCACAGCCTACTCTAAACTGTGAATGAATTAAGTTGTCAGTGCACGATTGAGCCTGTGAAACTTCAAAGTTTATTACAAGTTGATTAAGTAAGTAACAGTGAGTCAACCATAACTGTCTAATAGCTTATTAGCTTTAATAAATCACATAAGTGAAGCTAACATCAATTCACTTTTTATATTTGCATAAATATCCTTTTAAGTTCAAAATAGTGTTAAACAAAAAGCAGCATTTGTAAACCCAGGCCCCCTCAGGGGTCCACACTCCCCCGGCGCAGAGAATAAGCACCATTCTGCACCAGATGGGCTTGGACGTGGCAGCGTGTTATTTCTGCAGCCGCGCTTGCCCAAGCTGAGAAAAGCCTATTCCTACTTCAGCAATTCCCTTTCATCATGAAAACCCATGCGTCTGTGAGACCACTTGGATGAACAACAACCCAAAACTTGTGCTCCATCATAGTCCATGGGACAACGTGGCCTTTGTTATTCTAATGAGTGAGGATGATGATGATGATGATGAGCTTTAGGAGAAGACTCATCTCCATGAACTGAAGAAATGCTGACCCTGCAACAGATATGTCATATAAATCAAATGCTCACCTGAATGAGGAGAGCACCTAGAAACGGTCGATTACATGTGCAGTTATCGGTTTATTTAAGATTATTAAAACTCATCAAAATGTCTGTGTTCAGCCCTAATGTTTCATATCAAATGGCTCCAGGAAACTTTAAATTCAATGATTGTGCTCACATTACTGATTGTAGCAAAACTTCTAGGTATTCATTGAAAAATATTTCATGCTTCATTACAAAAGTTTATAGGGGAGCAGTAGATGGAATTCAGAGCCAGTCTGCCCTCAATTAAACAAAGAGGGAAACTGGGTCAGAATCACTTTGGGCTCAAGTGTTCCCTTCAAGTGTGCACCACAGTGTGCGTTTTAAGATCCCCAACAGGAATCATCAAACTGCAGATATCATGAGGAGAGCATACTGTTATTGATTTGTGGTGGAAGACTTTAAAAAAACATAAAAACCAACCAAACTATATGAAAACAAAAATTAAATAATACAAACTTGTAGCTTCTGATAGAGAAAAGGATTGTACACTGAAAACAGACCTGAGATATCCAGTACCTGAACTAAAGCAGCTGAGACGGGTCATGGGTTTTCATCATGAGCGGGAATTTGCTCCGGCAGCGCATCTCTGACAAACCGGCCAAGAAGTCCAGCCGTTTACAGAGAAGCGTGTGTGGGCGGTTGAAGCCAGGAATAAGTTGACCTATCACAGCTCTCCCACATCATGTTGGGTGGAGTGTTTCTCACGCTACTGACCTATAACTGAGTCCAGCCACTTCCTGTATGCAATGGCAAAGCGGCTTTGCTCGGGGCTCCGGCAGCCTGTGAGGATTCTAGAGACAAACGTGTGCTCAGAGGGAAGTAAGGGGTGGGGAAGCAAGGGTCCCCGCTTTAGTCGCTTGGTGTCCTGCGTGTAGCTTCCGTGTTTGCGCCCATCCAGAACACAGTCAACATCCATGGCCTGGGAAGCGCTGGCTTCATCACAGGGCTCCTCACTGAGGAGGACGTCAGTATGGGTGAGAGGTGGAGATTGTGACCCTGCCCCCTGGAGGTGCTCCCTCCGCCACTGATGCCACAGGTAGAAGACATGTCGCCTGTTGGAGAAGTCTGGATTTGAATTTGTTCAATGTTGAAATACAGTGAACTATAAAATAAAATGCACTAGACTTCGGTATATACCAGCCAGTACTGAAATAAATATGATGATACCAGAATTTCCTATGAACACCGAGTGCTGCTGAGCGGATTCTTAACAAACACACGGGAGCGTTTGAAAGCAACATCTATCAGAGGATCCGTCTATGAGAAGATATATCAGGGATCTGTGGATCCACTAATTATAGATGGGACTTTCAAACATTCCCACGTAGATCTGTGTAAGCGCTCAGTGAAGAGAGTGAGGCAATGATCATTGTAACCAATCACAGACGTATCAGTGGAGCGTGTGATCACAATGGCAGTTTAAGAATCTGCTCAAAATGCTGGTATCATCATATTTTTTACATTCCTGTACCAACTGCTACTTTTGACAACACTAAAATGCACTTTACAGTATTATTTAAGTCTGAATTCAGGTCTGATATGATAGTCACAGGGAAAATACAAAAATGCTCAAAATCAGAATAGCAAAATTAGCTTAATAGGCTTACTAACTTTTAAAAGAAACGTAATCATCTTCGAAAACCACAAACAATACTATCTAAAATAAAAAAATAAATCACAAACTATATTACATACAGAATTACTTGCTAATTAATTACTAACATCTCAAGGACTATGCCCTGTACTGTCTCATAGATTGTCTCATCATTTAATCACCCTCATTTAGTTGCAAAACTGCTTGATGTTGTTCCACGGAACATGGATTTACTATAGTAAAATGTGCAACTTGCGCTTTACCTTTGTTGTAGTTTTTGGACAGTTTGAATTCAACATTTAATTTCAGAATTCCTTTATCTTCATTCATTCAATTTCATCATTTGAAAAAAATAAAAAATAATAATAATAATATATATATAGTTATTACACACACAATTTCTGAATTACACACACAATTATAACTATAAGATATGCCACAAAGCTACTCAAACCAATCATTAAAAATTTCTTCTTTTGTGTACCACCTAGGTCAGTCATATTTGTCAAGTAGATGACAATTAAATTTTGGTGGTACTTCTGTATGAAAAACAGTTTTATGATGACCCATGCTGGGTCATCTCCTGCCTTCAACTTACCAGTCCTAAAGCAAAACCCCATGAATGCTGGAATCCATTAACATGGTTGCGTAAAAAAAATACGCAATACGCATTGCAGATGGAGCATGTGTGAAACAGGTGTTATAACGTAACACCAGAGCACTACTGTGTTTACCCTGACCACACCTTGCAGTCGCTGCTTAGAAGTGCAACATTGTAAAGGGTCCGTCTGAAACAGTCGCGCGGCCGCGGCGCAGCATAACGTTCATTCCGAACACTGAGTAATTAAATATATAAAACACAAGTATAAAAAATTTATATTGTAATGAAAACATACACCGGTTTTCGGTATGCATACCGCCCAGCACTAATTAAGAGGCATGAAATGTTGCACAAACAAATTCTCATATCTTCAAACTAACAGCAGACTTGGACATGTAATTGATCTGTTGCCATGACACACTTTAGGGAGGGAACACAAGCTAAAGATACATAAACACCATTCACCGAGCAGCTGCGCCTTGCCTCAGCCATGAGGGATGAGGCTGGGAAGGGGAAGAACTGAAAGAGCTAGAAAAAGATCCAGCAAACTGCTTGCCTCTCCCTCAGTGAGCTACAACTCTGCAGCATAAGACCATCCATCATTTTATAACACTAAACCATAAACACATTAGGCCAGACCAGCTGAGGGCCAAGGACAAACTTCTGGCAAACAAAGTCACTGTATTCACACGGAGACCTGCGGAAGCACAGTCTGATGCTGACTGACTGCACAATTATCATCGGCACAGCAAGACCTGAAGATCTGTAACAGGCTTCAAACAGTCTGCCTGATCACTCTCACCTGTGGCACCACAGCGTCTCGTGGCCTGGATATGACTCGATGAGATCAGTGCAGAGCTCCATCTCCTCGTGGAAGAGCTGAGGGATGACGTCATTATGGTGACTGCCATCAGACGCGTCCGCTGTGCTCTCTCCATTAGGCTGCTGGGTTGGGTGGAGCTCCGTCTCTCCAACCTGGCTCAGCTCTCTGGCCAGGGCCTTGAGCAGGTGTTGACGGTAGTGAAAGCCGCTGTGATCTGACACGTGCATGGACACCCACAGTCGGGTGGAGGACAGCTCATCGTGCAGAACCTGGAGTAGAAAGTCACTGAATATTATATTCGTTTAACACCATCATTATTCAGCTGAATATTTTGTTAATTTTAGTTCAGTTGCCAAACTGAAAGGGCTACGAACGACAGCATTTCAATACATTTATGCAAATGCATTTAATGAAATATGCAAATATTACCCAAATATATCCATATTATTATGCATTCCTCAAATATGCAAACAAAAAAAGTTAATAGTTACACCAATATTAAAATTCAGTTTGACAATGTTTTAACCAATAACTGATAAATGGCTGATATTAAATATATACAACCTTGTCTAAATAAATGGTGGGGAAAAAAGTAATTAATGCAGTGCTGAAAAAATTTTATGCACCAATACAAAAATTATGTTTGACGTTGTAGCCAAAAACTGATTAGATTTAACAGATAAACTTCATCAAAAAATTTATATATATATATATATATATATATATATACTACAGCACTGCAAAAATGAGATGCACCAATAATAAAATTTGTACCATGTTTTAAACAATAACTGATGAATAGATAATATTAAACATATACAATTTTGCTTAAATAATTGAAAAATAAAACTCAAACTAAAATCAAGTATTTTAATTATCAACTGATGCATTAAAACATTAATAATAGATATTCATTTTGAGATTTGCTGAAGTTTATATTTAACAGTGTTATTAAAATAATAATGCTTATTAAGATTAACTTAACTATTAAGTGAGCATTAGATCATTTAAAAGGTAAAAATAAAAGGAACTGAGTATACATAATTAAATATCCAAGAGTATTTTAAAATAAAACATGACTTCATTTAGGTTGTAAACTCAGTAAACATCGTACTACCGAGATCTAGGGTGGAAATTCAGACCAAGGAAAACCGTACCAAACAAGAGAGATGTAAGATGACAGCCGAATAACCCAATTACTCCTGAAATAGCTTATGAAGAGCTCCGACTGGTTCAAGTCTGTTTAGTCCTGGATCATTAAATCTACAGGCTCATCCTTTTTATATGAGGGCTTTTAGCTTGGATTGAGCCCTGTAACATTTGCCTAATTTTGCATGCAATTAAGAAAGGATAAGCACATCAAAGGTCTGACACTCAGTGAAACCCTAAAAGGCAATAAGCATTCCTGACTAACAACACTCAGCTCTCTCGCTCTAAAAAATTAAAACATTATATATTTTTTTCAAAGACAGAAAACTCTGGCATCTGTAATCAGGTCTCTTCCTAAGGTAAGTCAAGTAGAGAAGAGAGGTATTAAGATCCTCAAAGCCTCAGGTAGATTTATCACCTTCATAAACAACCATCACATGTTGCTTTCATTGTAGAAAAACTGCTGATAGGCCAGTGTGATCCATCATTCCTTAAAGTAATCGAAGACAAATCTTATCTTTGAGATGTACACAAACAAAGCAACATCTAACAGACACCTGTTTTCAGTCATTATGATAAATCACAGAGATATAGTGCAGAAAGATGCAGTGGACTGAGACAGCCTACCTTCAGACTGCCTTTAGCCAAGTTTTGTAATACCCAGATGCGATGGGACCATGCATTGTAGTTACTGGGGTAACGGCCAGCAGCGTCTGCACAGACTCTCATCTCCTCCTGCAAGGCCCTTTGCAGCCGCTCGCACCGTCTCCTCCTCACAGCGTCTCCTCTGAGTTCAGCCTGATCCTTCGGTTCTTGTCCAGAAGGAGAGCACTCCTTCTGCAGCCACTGTAACACCCAGCGCCTGTGTACACAACAAACCAATTAAGGTTACGGTTTTATTTATGAAAGAGTAAAATCTGCAAATCATAAAACGGCAAGACAATAATATAATTAATTCTCCTTCATAACAGCTCTGAATCGGCCAATTATCTCAGCACCCTGCGGCTCCTAGGCATCCTGGGAGATCTAATGGCTCAGTATTATCTGCAGACAATAACATCATCCAAACTGACATAGTGAAGAGTAAAAACTGAATTATTTGCAAAATATCTGACAGCAGCAATGTGTCCCGCACACTCCTGCAGGTACATAAACCTCTCGGTCTTGTCAGGTGCACAAGCGTTGGATATTTATTTGTGTTCTGTGTAAAGCTGTTTGCCCTTGTCCTTGCAGTAGTGACGAAATTCTACTTCAGTATGTGCCACTGTTGACATGTTGCAAGAGGTCTGCAATTGCAGACCGTTTCATTTCATGGTCTCTGCTTTCACCGTTTCAGCCGGTTTGAGAGCAAGGTTTCTTCCATACTAATTCAGACAGCTACATGAAGCAGAGCACATACATTTTCCAGTACAGCGCATTAAAGTGTTCCATTATTAATTTCTTAATGTCTAATTTATTATTCGTTTTTTTTATATCACTGTTTGAAAATTCAGACTCATCTAATCTAATGGTGAGCTAAAAGTACTCTGGAAAATAGGACACTTGAAGGGTGCAGGACACAGCACTTACATAATATACCATCTTTAATATTTTAGAAGACCTAATTTACCTGTATACACTAAGAGCAGAATGAACATTTAGTGCACTAAAGCAGATGCGTTTACTGGTGTTCACATTCATGCTATAAAATCATAGAAGGCTTTGTTTAAGGCAGAGCTGCCCAACACTACAAACATCCAAAAATCCTATTTGAACTGAAAGAAATATTTTCCCCACCACTCTTGTGATATGACACTGGAAACCAAATCAAAGATTTGGAAACCTTACCTGTGTATCCATGTCTCTGGGCTTTTAGGATGCTTAGATAGTGCAAGCTTTCCCAGGTACAGGTCTTTCTCTGGGTTTAACATACCACATTGCAGGAGCTCTTTCCTATAAAACGAAAAAAAAAAAAAAATAGTACAGCACCACCTCCTGGACAATATGTTTCTTCTGTTCAATATTAACACAAAGACATTCAGGCAAGATTTTTGTGCAAAATTCTAGTAAAAAAAACAGCCTAAAATTAAACAAAAAGAGGTAAAAAGTCAGAAACCAGTTAAGAATACAGTTAAAAACAGTAAAGATTTTATTTTTTTTTAAACAGGAATGGAATAAATATCTCTAGTGTTTTCTGAGATGGAACTAAATGTTGGAGAAATGAGTAAGTTCTGTGCTCCCTGTGCAAATTTTGAAAATCAAGTCACATTTAGAGTTAAATGTAGCAGCAGTCTTTTGATGTCTCCTTTCCTAAATTAGAGAAGTTTTTAAAAATAGCAACAGCACATTCAGAACAATAATGCGGCCGAAATCTAGACAGACATCAAAGAGAAGAAAAAGAGAATTTCTAAAAATACCACAGATGTGCATATAATCATTCAGAAAGTATGTGAAGGGGTTAGTTCGGCAGAATGTTTTTTTTTTTTTTTTCAGGTAATACAAATATGTACGTGTACCTGACATTCCACGCAGTGGTGAAATCTGGGTTTAGGAGAAGCAATGTGCAGGTTATATCTACCAGTGCTTGAAGAGAAGAAAAGAAAAGAGAGAAGTCAATTTTTTCAGCAGCGCTGGTCGTGTGTATGAACTAGCCATTTTATAATAAAGGTCACAGCAAAGTGAGCCGGCCAGTAAACCTTGGTCTTACCTTCCCGATCGAGCCACTGCTTTCTCTGTCTGTACAGCAGGAGTTTATTATGCACATAGGGCAGCAAAAACTTGACACACCAGCTCTCCACTCCCAGCTTATTCTCCACCAAGACTATGGGGCTTCTGTTGTACCGGGCTTCGGGGCACGGAATGAGGCCAATTTCATCACTGTGAACACATTGTAAAAGATAAAAAAGAAGCACAAATCACGTGGCTATTTTAAGAAACTCTGCTAAATACTAAGGAGCTAAAGGCAATGCATGAAGCACCAAACATCTCAGCTGACACTGACTCATTACAGATGCACCTCTTTGGCAGAGATACAAGAATGTCATAGCAGAAGAGTGAGATGAAACCATTGGGACAGGGCACTGACCCGAAATATATGGGACAAACAGACCCAACACACAGGCAACTTTCAAAAAAACAGACGAGGTGCTTCATATTTGGACTGAAGAGATGTTTGGATACGCAAGAGCAGCTATGTTGCAACCACTGATCGTCTCACCCTATTTACCAGTAAAAACAAACGGACACGGACAATTACTGAGAATTATGACTATACATATAAATATAATGTATTAAAGCTCGCTACGCTCGCCAGTTACTGACCAGCGACTAACAAACCAAACATTCACAGTAACGTTACTATTGTTAGCTACAACATTACAAGCATACACACTTCGCGTTTCACTCAGAGAAACTTTCGGCGTTTGCACTGTGCTTATTAAATAGGTAGCCCAGACGCATTTTAACAGGACTGTTCTAAAGGCGAGGCTTGGTGAGCTTTCTCTGCTGGACGCTGGTTAGTAGCCGGTTAGCCAGCCGCTGTCTGTCTGCGCAAGTTACACAGGCTGCTGCACTGTGTTCTCCCTGCGACTGAGCGCGAGGGTCCAGGCCGCTTTGGGCATTAAACTACATGACCGCGTGATAAACAACAATGCGAGTTCACATACGTACATGTTCGGGTTTCTTTTAAAGGCGTTATTGATATCTTTCACAACTCTCTGGACCAAGACATCCACCTCCTCTTCCGACTCAGCCATTTTCATAGCGCGAGTGACGTCAACGCGGGTGACTCAACCTAATCCGGGACATTTCACAGTCAGCGCTCGAGATAAATTGTTTTAGTAACCGTAAACCATACATTGTTGCTATGTTAAATTAAGAGATTATCTTGCTTTATCATAATACATAATAATAATAAAAAATAACCGTTACTCGCCGTTTTTACGTAAATCTTGTTACAACAAGGAAGGCACCGAATGTTGGCGCAGAGACATTTGGAATCAATGAGAGGACAGAGTCATTTAACGTCATAACTCACTAAAAATAATAAATAAGTAAGTAATTTAAACAGTCAGAATCTCAATTTAAACTGGAGGTGGCATATTTCTCTTTTCCATCCAATCATATTTACAATTTCACTTTAGGGGCGGGGCATGTACCAAATAAGCTCTTTGGGGTTTGTCCAGCAAACATGGAGCGAATGTTTTTACTATACAAATACTGTATAGGCTATACACTGTTCATGGAACGAATTTACTCGAAACTTTCAGTTTGATTAACAGTTTTGAATGTAACTACTTGTTGCAGAATGTTTAACAAACATTCAAAGGTAACTTTCCAATATTTTTTGCAAAATGTCAAAATGGAATGTTCCTTTAACCTTTGCATAAAAAAAAGAAATAAAAATGGACGTTTTGAACGTTCAGAGAACATTCGGAAACAATGTATACTTAACTTAATGGGGATGTTATAAAAACTTTTTTATATAACATTCAGTAAGCTATATTTTGTTAGATGGGTGTGCAGTTCATAAACGCTGAAAATAAAGTGTATGCTATTTACACACAATGTATGTTATTAAACTTCTTTAATAATAATAATTTGTTTTGGCCTGTGCTACATTTTTTTCTAATAGTTTGCAAATATTTTACATTTAATTCATTATGCCTTCTTATCAAGACAATGTCATGACATAACATGGCACTGCAGGTTATACTCTTTTATTTTTAGTAACATTGAGAATATTTATAATTTCTTTCTTCAATAATGTTAACTAATCATTACATTGTATGATGCTTAAAAGATTATCCATTAGTTTTCATACAAACTGTTGAGACACTTCCCCAACACATTTCAACATTTTAATGTTAACAGTTAGATGGAGTTGGATTAAAATCAGTACAAATAATATATTGTTCTGTAAACAGATTTTTTTAACACTCCTGTCATTGTGGGGTGCATAGGCTTGTTGTTTCTGCTGGGACCAGGTTGACGTTACAGTGGTTTCCAGTAGAGGGAGGCATGTGGTTTTTGGTCTGGGTCTGGTGTGTTGAGATGGTAATCTGGAACAGAATTGAATTACTCTTGACTGCATATTTCATCATGACAGTTTGTGTTCAGCAGATGAGCACTTACCCGTCGGCCTACTTGATATGGCATGATAAAAAGACTCTACAAAAAGTTCAAGTTACATGTGTTACACCATCAATACACATTTTCTAAACAGAAAAACAACCTCTAATGCAAAGCTAATTAGTTTATATTATGTATTTTTATTTACTGAGATTTGTATTTTGTGTAGGCTTATCCTTCTCACTAAATTAAACTGTGGAAAAGTGAAGTTTTCCTGATGTTGGAGAAACAGGATGAAGTGTTTATCGTCATAGCAGTCACAAATCTTTAAATACTCACAGAAGGGTTTTTTTTTTCATGAGCAGTTCCACTCATTACACAATCGGTAACAAGAGTTCACTGCGATCCAGAAGATGGAGCTTGCCTGACACTGGTCATTATATTTGCAGGAGTTGTTGCATGATAAACTGAAACTTTATGACTTCAGTATAATTAATGGTATTAATTAAGACTATTATATCATTTCGGGATTTTGAAAGATTACAATCAAGTACAATCACAATAGAATTGCTGATTTGGATAATCTTTTCTGGAATTGTATTGGATTATTTCCCACAGTATATTTGTACCAAAAAGTAAAGTGCATTATTATTTTACATAAATGCACGAGTTGGCACAAAGTGAAACAATATAAGGAGAAGAATATAATGCATTTCTCAGGTTATGCATGAAGGTCATCTTTTTTTTTTTTTTTTTTTTGCACTCTGTGACCAGATCTTTCCCTGGTTTGTTGTCTTCACCGATGATGCAACTGAAAGTCACACTGATTACAGGAGCGTTGATGTTATGTGTCTTTATTTATCTCAAGGCTGTTCCCTCACAACTACTACCTTATGTGTATCTTGCTCTTTCATTCCTTTAATAGGATAGTGCCCTAAATGTGGAGCTTACCTTTAAGACCCAAAGGACAGTATACACTCCAAAATAGTTTCTCCCAAATCTTCTTCTCATTTTTAACAGGAAATAGAGATATGGAGAACTGGGGAGATAATTTCCTGTGTTCATTTGTAGGCCATGCACAGAAAAACAAGTAACCTTGAATTTGCGCAACTGTCAGCATAATCTGTTTAACTAAATGCAAATGTTTTTGGGGTCACTGGTCATATAGTGACTGGTCATATTGTGCTATAAATAGATAGCAAGCAAGACCACAATTGACAGGAAGCCTGATTTCATAAGACAACATATTCAACTGAATGACCTGACAGAAATAAAACTTAAAACATTTAGGTGGATTGATATTCAGTAGTGACCTAAAAACCTCTATTGCACATGACGTACAGTTTCCTTTTTGAGAGCTTTTACTATTTTCTTTATGATGTTTAATTAAACACCCATTTAGTAAATTAATGCTTCAGCATGATCTCAAAAACCACTATGTTTCATGCTGCTAGTAATAGTCTTTATGCTCTCTTTACATGATTTTCATTCGAGGTGGATCTTGTTCTCTTGCCAGACATATGCATGGATTTTACTTCACATTTCCTGTGGGTTAAGGCTTCTAAAAAATAAAAAAGGCACAGACCTGTTGTTGCTATGGCTGATTTGTTGTGATACAACTCACAGAGAAGCATGACATCATTTTCCACTACCAGACGCAATATTATTACAGGGGAGACAACCACAGTGTCCCGAGTGACCCACATAAAGCAAGCGCGTCTGCCTTTTAGAGCTATGCTGTAACCTTTGGAGATATTTACCTTCTTTAATCACAAAAGATTGTATCAGTTCTGATATAAACCAATTATTAGTTTTTTAAAGTGACAATTAAATGTTTCAAAGGACATCACGTTGTCACTATACACTTTAAGACTTACAGTAATTTCAAAAGGAATTGCATGGTTTGTGTGAGCTGTGATTTATACATTACTAGACAAATACATTGTTTCACCTGCTTAATGCAATATATTTAAAATTATGTAATTAGATGGACCACATAAGGTCAGTGATAACATGGTGTATGGTGAAATGGTTCAAGTTCATTTACTACACTTCAGACAGTCTTTAGTCTAGTTTTTTAAAGGTGAAATGAGGTAAGTGCAGAAACCGAGGAAAAATTGTGCTTATTTCCATGCTGCTCACTGTCTCCATCTCCCACTGAAATTGCATTTTACTCTTTGAAGTGGGAGTTAATAACTAAATGTATGAATTTGTTAAAGTAAAAACTTAAATTTAAAAGAGGCCAATGACCCAAATGCTTGAAAGCGCCTCAGGTGTTATTAGAACATTTTTGTTATATCATATAGGAAAGTTAAATAGGGAAAACCTAAAACTGAAGAAATGAAGCAATAGTGAGTTTTCATATATATAGTGATTTTCTCAGCCATAAAAGTCTCATAACATTATTTCAGTTGTTCTTAGCTTCAAGGAAGTGCTCTATTATTTATATAATGTTTTCTCTGATTTTGATCAAAGTTCTTGTTTTTTTTTTAAATAAGTTTTTATACTGTGCTTCAGAATACAATTAAGTTATGAAATATACTTCAAAACTGCCCTTCTACTCCTGTTAACTGCAAATAGGACAAAACAGTGACCTTGAAAATTCGGAAGTTGTAGATTGTTCTCTAATTTTGATCTCCATCATATAGAATTTACTGCCATAGTCTGAATATGTAATAATAACAATAATAATAATAAACTTTATTTTCTATAGCACCTTTAAAAGTTACATCTCAAAGCGCTTTACCAAGGCATACAGAAAAAAAAAATCTATAAAAAACAAACAAAAATACATTGAGATTGACCATCAGAGAAACATATCGCATATATGCTAAACGGAAAAAATAAGTTTTAAGAGAACATTTAAAAATACTGAGGGATTCAGCCTGTCTGATTTCAGTAGGAAGAGAGTTCCAGAGTTTAGGTACCACAGAAGAGAAGGCCCGGTCAACCATAGAGCGTAAACGAGTTACAGGAATAGTTAAAAAGCCAGAATCCGACGAACGAAGTTAAAAGTTCAGTCAGATATTCTGAAGCTAAACCATGCAGGGCCTTGTAGGTAAGCATAAGAATTTTAAAATCAACGTGAAACCTGACCGTAAGCCAGTGCAAGGACTCCAAGATGGAGAGATGTGCTCACTTGTCCTGGAACTTGTCAGGACTCTGGCAGCTGCGTTTTGAACATACTGCAATCTGCCTGAAGTAGATTTGCAATGCAATGTTTCTAAGGTGAAAAAAATGATCCTTTAACCATGTTCTGAACATGAGGATCAAAAGTAAAGTTTGAATCAAATATCACCCCCAGATTTTTTTATTTAGCTTGAAACTCCATAATAGACCCATCCATCTTTAAATTTAAGATATTAGCTTTACGTATTTGATGGGGTGAACCAATCCGCATAACATCAGTCTTGTCACTGTTGAGACAAAATTTTTTTTGAGACATCCATATTTTTACCTCCAATATGCAATGTTCAAGAAAGGCAACAGCCGAATTATCACCAGGTTTTGAGTGAATATAAATCTGAGTGTCTTCTGCGTAAAAATGAAACTTAAGGGATATTAGAAATAGCCCAAGGGGGAAAATGTACACACTAAAAAGTAAGGGACTCAAAACTGAACCCTGTGGAACACCAAACTGCACTGAGCCAATATTGGACCTGCAACCACCCAGGGACACAAAGTGCCTATGATCTGATAGATAAGACTTGAACCAATTTAAAGCAGTGTCAGTAACACCAAAAACTTTTTCCAATCGAGAGAGTAAAAGAGAATGGTCTTCAGTGTCAAAAGCTGTGCTGCATCGAGTAAAATCAGGATTGACAAAGAGCCAGAGTCAGCAGCAATTAACAAATCATTGGTGACTTTAACCAATGCTGTTTCAGTACTGTGCAGTTTGCGGAAACCAGATTGGAGGGGCTCAAAAGGATTGTGCAAAATAAGATGAGTATTTAACTGAGAGGCCACAATTCGCTCAACTACTTTAGCCAAAAAAGGCAAATTGGAGATGGGACGAAAATTATTGATGTTTACCCAGTCTACGTTGGGCTTTTTTGGTACAGGTGTTACAGCAGCAATTTTGAATTCAGCAGGTACAACACCCGTGTTCAGTGATTCATTTATTATACTCAAGACGACTGGGCATAGTGATGCAAAACATGATTTAAACAGGCAGGTGGGTATTGGATCAACTATGGAAGTGGCAACTTTCATTTGTGAAACCACATTACCCAGAGAGACAGGATCAAGTAAGCTAATATTTGAGAAAAAAGTGCCGGAAAAATTAGGAGCAGAATTAAACGCAACAGATGTAATGGATTTGCGTGCATTAGCAATTTTGGAACTAAAATGATCCATTACAAAGCTGATCTGAGGCAGGTACATTGGAGGAGCTGTCTTTGAACAGTTTGTTAATGATATGAAAAAAATTTTGGGGTTATTTTGATATTATCAATTATCTGAGAGAAATACTGAGATCTGACAGATACAGTCTCTGCCTTATATTCAAGTAAGTGGTCTTTCCAAGCTTGATAATGAACATTCAGGCCAGAGGTACGCCACTTACGCTCCAGCTTACAACCTGCTGCATTCCTAGAGCGCAGCTCACCATTATACCAGGGAGCAGATCGTACGAAGGCCACAGACAGGGATTTCATCGGTGCAAATAAGTCCAAACCAGACAAAAGAACAGTATTTAACAGAGAGATGTTGACCTCCCGAGGGTCTGATAAAGTAAGGCCACTTAAGGAGGATTCAATAAAAGCAGAGAAGTCATTGAGATCAATGGATTTCCAATTGCGATAATTTACAGTACGGAAAGGGTAAATGTTAGTATGCGACAGTTCCATACTAAAAAGAATAGCAAAATGGTCAGACAATCCTAAATCCGTGACAGAAAACTGCGATAAGAATGATCGATGAGAGATAACCAGATCAAAGGAGTGCCCCTTAATCAGGGGTGGTAAAAGTACTCAAAAGTTATACTCAAGTAAAAGTAGATGTATCTAAATAAAAAATTACTCCATTAAAAGTAGAAAGTCCTCCATTCAAACATCACTTGAGTAAAAGTACAAAAGTATCCAATTTAAAACATACTTAAGTACCGGAATTAAAAAGTAAATATTAAAATTAACTGTAAATATCATTAATTAAGCAGATCAGTTGTTTTGGGTGTGATATGCAGTGTTTTAATTGAACAAATGATGAGATTAGAAACTTAAGAATTTGTTAGATTTAAAATCAAAAGAGACAATGAAGAACCTTATCACAGTATAGGGATTGAACTTTCAATAGACATGTTCCATAACATCATTTAAGGGGCTAAATATCATTGGTATTGTCGCTTCGACCTGCGGACATGAAAAACAACCACAGACTTGGCAACACTGGTTGGCATATACTACACAGAGCCGTAATTCACTGACAATCTACAAAAAAACTTAATTTCTCAATTTTGAAAGCAATTTTGTGTTAGTTGTCGCTGGACTCCGGCTCTGCGTAGTAACTGCCGCTCCACCTGAACCAGTGTTGCCAAGTCCGTGGTTGTTTTTCATGTCCGCCGGTCGAAGAAAACCCAATCCCAATGACTTGATATTTAGCGCCTAAAATGTGAATTTAACCAAGGCAACCCTTCCAATAAACGTATATGTTAACCCCGGGAAGCAATTTTTATCTGGGAACCTCCTGGAAACGCGTTTGGGCTAGTTTTGGACTAGTTTTGAGAAGCAAATGGTCAGGATTTGTTGTGAAAACCTGGCAACCCTGATCTGAACGCACATGCTGGAGATTTACTTCTAATTACAGGAGCGTCTTTACTGATGAGATGAGCATGAAAATCGCATTCGATTTTTTTGCACAGCCCTACTGAAATTTCATTCACCCGTGGCAGGCAAAGGACATTTCAGCCAATAAGAATCTCCCTTGACTTCAGTGAATTTAAACATATCCTTGAGATATGGCCATGGGTGATCCCTTTCTGGAATCTCGGGATCATTGCGGGCAGCAAGAGCTGCACTATCACCTATTTTAGCAGTCATCTTCCACCTTGAACTAACTGCTGCTTGAACGTATGTTGGCAAAGAACTCACGAAGTCGCGCATTCTTTTTTTTTCAAAAGAAAACCGAATTTTTTATTGGTTTGTAAAATCAGTGTAATAAATACTTGAAGCGGGCATGGGGAAATGTATTGGAGTAAAAAGTAAACTTTGTCTTTAATAAAGTAGTGGATAAGAGTGAAAGTAGATGCAAATAAAACATACTCAAGTAAAGTATATCCCCGAAAAAAAGTATTTTTAGTTCGTTACTTACCACCACTGCCCTTAATATGTGTGGAGCAATCCACATGTTGCTTCAAATCAAAACATTCCAATAAAGACATAAAGTCCTTAGTCAATACAGAGTCTTTTTTGTCCATGTGGATGTTAAAGTCACCTAGGATAAGAGTTCTTTCAAACTTAAGACACAACATAGACAGAAAATTAGCAAATTCAGTTAAAAAGTGTTCAGCAGTAGGAGGTCTGTAGACTATGGCTATGACAGTCAAGATGGGCGCAGAGACACTCAGCACAAGACATTCAAATGAATTAAACTGAGGAGTGACCACAGGACTTATAGTGAATTGTTGATTATACAACACAATAAGTCATGTTAACAAGCAACAGTCAAGCTATTGAAGGCAGGCGCATATGCATGTGTCAGCACCCCTCTCACAACTTTGTGTAATTTGACAGCATTGGAAGAATGTGTCTAATGGTGTTATGGTGGTTTTGGAAGAAGGAAGTTGCCATGGTTTGTAAGCTCAACAGCTGCATCAAATAGCCAGTAATTCAGCTCAGTTTAATACTTTGGCAATGAGAAATGACTAGGCATCAAGTCTCCAGCAATAGTTCCTCTGCTACCAACTGCAAAAAACTTTTCCATGCCGATCAAACAGGAAGCCACAGGGTGACCATTAGGTGGTTATGTAAGCCAACATGCAGACATGGGTGTATACTACGTCTTCTGACCTAAATGCACCCTTAATTGAGAAATCTGAAATCAGGAAAACTGAAAAAAAGAAACCTGGCTTGATGGATGTTTGTTTGCCATATGTGTGGAATGGCAAGCATCTTTTTTATTATCAGATGACTTATCTGCTAGGCTATTAATATATAAGAATCTCACACTGATCTACCAGTGATGTACTTAATATAATATATACAATTTAAGAATTCATTTGTGATTTTTAATGCAATGTGAGGCAAATGTTTGCTTGCTTCTACGTTCGGTTTATTTATTTGATGCATTTAAATAACACTTCATATCCTGTTTAGTATTATTTTTTGGAGCCAGGATCTTCTGGTTTTTATGGATAGTGGGGAATTCATCCTCCACCAATCCCGGCATTCCTGTTCTCCAGGCTGTGTGGAAAAGTGCAGTCCTCCAAGCTAAACACATGGGTAGTGAAAAACCCAGGATCTTCACACAGGACTGCCTGAGAGAGGGCTTCCTGAATAAGGGGAAATTTATAGAACACAGTTCAAACTCACTCTCTGCGTGGCAACGACCATGTAGAGAGAGAGAGAGAGAGAGAGGAAAAAAAGAGAGGATGACATATTATTCTTATTCTGATAGTAGTTTATAATAGTTTTCCATTGCCTCTGTGTGGTGTGTGTACAATGTATTCAGTGTGCACAGTCATCTATTACAGCTGCAATGATTACTGAATTATAGTGTTTGAACAATTATTCATTCATAAATAACAATTTTAAATATGGAACATCACCTGCATGTTCTATCAGCCTCTTAGCACATTCTCTAAATACTGAATACAATGTAGTTTTATTTTACTATTATTTGGATATTACTTATTTCATTTTTTTTTTTTTTTTGCAGAAAACTATTTTAATGGGCCTAGTTTTATTTGTATTTTTAGTTAATAAGAACACTGGTACAATGTGAACTAAAGGATGAAATACATGCTACTCTGAAAATAAAAATATTTATTTTCTAAAATGCAGTGACATATGCATTTGCATGACATGCACTGATCATCCTGCATGTATCGGGGGAAAAAAAATCCAGTCCTGTCAGTCAACAACCCAAAGCTGCATATATTAATTTATAATATTTTACAATATTTAAGCTAATTCTTTCTTTCTTTCTTTCTTTCTTTCTTTCTTTCTTTCTTTCTTTCTTTCTTTCTTTCTCTTTGTTTTGGAGACATTTGGTGTTGGAAACCTTCAGGGTAGAGCTTCACTAAGTGAGTTATAACCCTTATGGGTATATCACAATCCTTGTGCATACACAGTACGGGATTCGTTGCTCTGTGGATCTTGTGCCTGCAAGGGTATTACTGTAAAGCAAGAGCCTCATGAAAAACAGGACTGTTGAAGGCCTGCAGCTGGGCCTCTGCTGCTAACGGTTCAACTTTTATTAGGCAGATTAAAGAAAAGAGTGTTCGTAACATCAAATCCCAATCCCTCTGTGTACCTTTTTTTTCTTTTTCTTTTTCTTTTTTTTTTTTAAACAAAATGACTTTGTTGCTTTTAACTCAACTAGACCACTTCATGGACCTTTCTGTACTACCTGACCTTGCCAATGGTTTTGTACAGTTTACTTTAAAATAAAACATGAATGTCTATTTTAGTTCCATGTTCTCATGCTAATTTACTTCAAGACAAATGAGGAGTAAAATGACATTCTCACTCCAGAAATGAGATTAGGAACTGTCCTGAAAGGGTTCAAGTTTTCGTGCAAAACTTTGTGTTATGTATTTAAAAAGAAGAGAGGCCAGCTAAGAGCAGCAACTGCAGACCAACTTACACTGGTTTAAGATGTTTATTTATAATTTATAATTTCATATATATATCAGTGTTGTAATGTACAGTACTTAAGTATTTTTTTGGGAGTATCTGTACTTTACTTGAGTTTTTATATTTCAGGCAACTTTTACTTCTACTCCACTATATTTCCTAATTAAAATATATACTTATACTCCGATACATTTCCCCTAAGTATATTCATTACTTACTACACAATAGTCAGAAGAACAAAGACTGCAGGGAAACAGGTTTGACAAATCAGTGGTCTGACGTTTGGTGGTTTGACTCATAAAAACACCTTTGCTCATGTGCAAACAAATGCACGCTGCGCTCAACCACGGATGATTTCATGACATTTCCGACTCAAGTCGAGTCAGGGGTGTGCAATAGCATCGTCTGCAATGATATGGTAAGTGTTGTTGTAATGATGTGACCTAAACATCACCAACCACACAGAGTGCCTGCACATTAACTTATTAGTTTATTAAAACTCAAAATTGTGTATGGCAAAAATCCTTCTTTATGTTTTTTTATATTTATACAATTTCATGTAGGCCTAGTTAACTTAATCGATACTACACAAAGAGTACCGTTTTTCTGCAGATGCATGAACACATTTAATAATTTTATGCAAGTTTAGTAAAGCAATAATCTGTCACCTTCTGGATGTTTTAATTTTTCACAATTTAACCAATATCAGATTTCAACGTTTTATGTTAAAACAAAACATGAGGCCTATTTATACATCTGTATCTGCAGTTTAAATGCATCCATGTCCCCTATTAGATACATAAACTGTGTAAATACATGCTATTTTAGATGCAGATTCCAAAAATGTTTTCGTATGTTATTATGAAAGACACTAAGTAGTTGATGAAGTGCTTCTTATTCTTACCCAAAAATATAAAATGAAATAAATAGTTGAAACTGAACACAATCTTGCTAAACAAGCGGTGTATGAACATATATAATATAATATAATATAATATAATATAATATAATATAATATAATATAATATAATATAATATAATATAATATAATATAATATAATATAATATAATATAACATTGACTATGGTGTAAATTGAACTGTTTAAACAGACACAACTTAATTAAAATATTATTCCATTATATTAAAATCAATAACATTCACTAAATAAACTTGCAATCGCATTCAGTTTATAAACATGCAATTCAGGAGTCACTCTGTTGTTTAACAATTTAATCATTAGATTATAGTGATTTAACGCCATCAAAGCTGTGATTAAGTCCTCTGTCAGCGATGAGGAAGAACTATGTCATTCCTGCAAACGCTTACACAGCGGCAACTCCTTACCTAAAGTAGATCCATTGGCTGTTCTGAAATAGAAGCCCAGCAGCCACTCCCTCCTCCCACTGTCTGTGTGTTCTGTTCAGCTCTGCCAGTCAAAGCATGGAGAGTGATCGCAGAGCTGCCGTACACAATCTGCCTTCACACGTCCACTCCAGCATCCCTGCCACTTCAGCCATGAGTTTGCTTCACTTCTTAACCCTGCTGGGTAGGTCATCACTTTTTCCTAATGAGTCATTTGGTTTAAATTCGTTTGCATGCTACTGTGCATTTGTGCAGATTTAATTTATTGCATCCAATTCCATCAGTGTAGACTTCGTTGCTGGATGGACTTTTTGCATATTTGTGTTAAACGTCTTTAAGTCCTGCTGTGGCGTTATAGTTTAGTGTTTATATCATGTTGTTTTATCCTCAGCGGCTGCTCTTCTAGTGCGGGCTCAGACGCAGCTTTTGCGGGGCTCCTGCAGTTTTGAATCGGACAGCTGCGGCTACACGTCTGATCCCGCTTATGCTGCTTGGACCATCAACGAGGAAGGTATGACTTTCAGATTCTCTGGCTCAAGCACATTTATTTGAAGTAGCATACTGTTTTGCAGGTTATTCTTTTTCTACCTTTCAAGTGTTTGGTTGTCAGAGTCCATCAGTAGACCCCCCCTCAACACACACACACACACACACACACACACACACACACACACACACACACACACAGCGCGCGCGCGTTCACACTTGCACTCCAATACACAAGCATAGGACACTAGGTTGCGCTATGAGACCATCAGTAGAACCCCCCCCCCCCAACACAAACACACACACACACAGCGCGCGCACACTTGCACCCCAATACACAACACTAGGTTGCGCTTTAGCATGGTCTCATAATTAACGAACCATAATGGCTTAAGTCAAAAAAAAAAAAAAAGAAAAAAAAAAACTCCTTTGAATCCTTAAGGGGATGTTTACTCTTAGTTCTGTCATCATTTACTCACCCTCGTTCCGTTCCAAGCACATAAGGCTCTGGTTTATCTTAAATACACAATAAAGTAAGATATTTTAAAGAAATCCAAGAAACCTGTTTCTGTCGCACTTTGTCTAAAAGTTCTGGTAACCAAAATGTAGAATATACACATAGGTCATAAAGGTTTCATAAAAGGAATCGCAGAATTTCATTAGAGGAGCAGAAACCTCTCAGGTCTCATTAAAAAGAACTTAATTTTTGTTTTGAATACTAACCAAAGTCATGTGGGTCTGGAACAACATCAACAAGAGGGTGAATAAATGATGACAGATTTAACATTTTTGTGTAGGCTACTTTCCTTTTGAGTCATATAAGAGTCCATCTGATTTTCCTATTTTGAAATTTCATAAAACCCCAATTTTTTTCTAACTCCTTATCGATGGTTGGTTTGATTAACAAAATAACAGTGACACTTGTGACAAATAAATATCATCAAAATGTATGCAAATACTTGCTGATTGCACCTGCACCCAACATTTATAAATCTTACCATCTTTAAAGACATTTAAGACATTCCCAATTCAGTTCTGAATGGCACACAACTTTGATATTGAGCAGGTTTGCTATAAGGCAATATAAATGTATTGAAATGCATAATTGTATATAAAGGACATATTCAAATTAATGCCCTACTTTCTTCAGTGTTTTAAAGGGGTCATGTGATGTTGCACAACATTATTTTGTGTTTTGGTGTATTTGCAGTTTATGTGGTTTAAGGTAAAAAAAAAAAAAACCCAACATGTTATTTTCCATATGATGTACATTATTGTTTCTCATCTATGCAATGCCTTTCTGAAACACGTCTATTTTTACAAAGTTCATCGTTCTAAAAAAGCGAGGTGTGCTCTGACTGGCCAGCTACCCAGTGCCTTGTGATTGGCCGAATGCCTCAATTTTGTGACGGAAATGTAACACCCCATATAGGGATATGCCGGTATAAAATGTTAATGTTTTAATGTTTTAATGCTTTAATTGCAGTATACTGTACAGTATTAGCACGATATTGAAATTTAATTAAAAAAATAATGGTCATAATACTAAAACTTAAAATACATAAAACTTTTGATTTTAACAACGTGTTATTAAATATTGGAATACTTAAATGAATGAATGTTCAGAAGAATTTTTCATTGGCAGTTTGTTAACTAATGAATTAACTAATGTTAATCCTAATGTATAGAGTGAATGAACAATAAAGAATCAAAACACTTTCAAACAATATCTAGGGTATGTTGTAGTGCAGATTAAAATGTAAAAAACTAAGTTTGAAAATAAATTGCCTATTTAATCTAAATATTTCAGTATTTGGTGCTTTGATGAACAACATAGCAAATCCACAAATCTTAATGACTATTTAAATACATTTTAGAAAGTAGAGTAGCTGCTTTATTTATTGGGTTTCCAGGGTAACGGCTGCATTTTCTGCAGTTTAGCACCATCAGCTGTCTGAGAGTGAATGTGCTTATTGGGTCCCCATGTGCATCTCATGCGTGCTTGTTTAAATCAGAGCACACACGCATCTTGCAGGCAGCATACAGTGGTGCTGTGCATTTTTAACAGTTGATGGGATAATATCTGAATAATTTGGTAATATATAATTATTCACGGTATTTAGAAGTGCCCACGACAACAATATCATGCATATTCATTACCGGCATCCAAATACCGGCACATGTCTAATAACATACTGGCTGCATTTTTGCATAAAGGCACCTTATGAAACTGATTTCGGACAGACTTCTGAGGCAGCGTAATGGTTTAATGATCTACAAAATAATAGAACAGTTTTTTGTGTTAACTAAACGAATATTAAATTACAAGAACTAACATTAAAAGTGCAAAAAGGTAAGTCAGAAATATACATTGACACACAAACTGACCACCAAAATTTCAGATACCAACTTTTTTTTTAGCTCAACCGTCACGGAATGGAACGCACAGGATTGTGGGATATCAAAGGCAGGGAAGGAGACATCTATGCTGCCTTCAAAATTCGATCAGAAGAAGGTACCTCTGGAGACAGGAAGTAGAGCAGAATATGCATTCGAATGTGCCTTGGTGCCTCCCAAGACAGCATTTTAGAGTTTTCGGATGCAGCCACTGTGACGCCGTCTCCAAGCAGGATGAGACTCAGTCCAGCTATATTTTTATGATGATTTATTTTGATCAGAGGGAGTGTCATGTAAGTTTATAAACCAAATAAATTAAGTAATTTGTGGATTAGTGCTGTCTGGTTCGATTTGGTGAACTGATTTGACTGGTTCACTAAGAAGATCCGGTTAAATAAAACAGTTCATTCGTGATCCGGACTAAACCAATAAAACCCATTACTAATGAGGCATTTTTTGCATCCAGTGGGGACATAATTACTGATTATAATTACTTATACTGTCTTTTTACACGTCGGGTTGCATTGCGCATTGCACCCCGTAAGCATAAAACCATGTCTGCATTTGTGATCGGAGAAACAAGAAGCCTACTCTACTCTGCTCAAAACTCGCATTTGAATCATCAGTGGCAAATTATTAAAAAAATATAAAAAGTATACAGGCTGTGAGTCAGAAGCGCCAGACCGTCCTTGCAAAGTTGGAAATGCCTCACTTTATAGAAACAACCTTTGTGCCACAGATACATTATAGGCTTCTGGTTCAGGAAAGTGTCCATAAAATGCACAGCACACATCTGAATATTTGGGTTGAACTGTTCTGAAACAGTGCAGTTAATTCAACTAAACACTATTTTCTAGTTGTGTCCTCTTTTGGAAAGCCAAACAAAGTAGCTTCGCTTTCACAACGAAGCACACGGTGACTCCACGATATGGTGGCGGCAGCAACAATACTACAGCAAGAATCAAAGTTACACCTTCTTTATTTGTGTAAACATTTGGGCAGTGTTATGCAAATCTTCCCACACAGTGACATAGACATGTGGGGGCGTGTTTAAATGAGGCATTTTAGGAGGGCATGGTTGACTCGTAACTTTTATAAAGAATATCTCTTTGGATTTGAGACTTTAGTCTTTGCAACTTTACAGATCTTCTTCATGAACCAATAGCTTTGTAAAAATTTAAATTGCATCATATGACCCCTTTAATGGTTGCACATCTGCACTTGCACTTGAGGAAGTTTGCTCTACATAACAGGACTTCCGATCCGATCTCTGTTAGTCTTATTCAGACAAGACACAAGGGTTGTCATGCAGTAGATTATTAATTGACCTATAGGATGCACTTTAGACAGAGATTTTTCACAGATAATGCTCTCTATAACTTTTGACAGCTGTCATGCTGGTATTTTCTTACTTATATATTAACAGAAGTTAGTTTGTCTTGTTTGTTAGGGAATAACTGGATGGGTTCAGATGTTGTGAGGAAAATAGAGTAAGTGCTTCTGAATGACTTGTTAACCAAATGTATGGTGAAGGAAGTGTAATCCATTGAACATTTGTCGGGCAGTTGTCTGGTTGACAACTGTCTCATCCTTTTGCCTGTGAAGTGAGTTTTTTCCCCCACAGGTTAATAAAACAAGACTTGGCAACACAATTGTGTCTCTGTTTGGTTTCCTGGACAACACAGACTTTGTACGGGAAACACAGCAGAGACAGACTTCTTAGTTTTAGGAAAATGGAAGCAAGTTGCTAAATGTTTAATGAATGGATTCAGACATTTTCCAGAAATGTATGATACTGTTTATCAAATGCCCACTCTCTGCTGCACTGAAGATAATTTAGAAAACCATTTAGAGTATTCACTGTATTTATTTATTACATATACATGCAGCCAAAAATTCTGTAAGAAAACATTTCCAGAAGGAGTTAAGATAAAGAGATGGAAATGATGAGAAAGAAAGGAGAGCTGGTGACCTTGTTTTCCCCAGCCATTTTCAGACAGCTGTAGAAATCATTTTAGGCCTTTGGAGATGTACAGCAGACATTCACAGTGTTCACCTCCACATTTAACCCTTCAGGCCTCAGATGTAAATGTGAGCGTGTAGCAAAAACTGCACTTTATCCTTGACATATTTCTGTGCTAAATTACGCCTCTGCTTATTATTGACACTAAAAATGCTATTGCTGTATGACTTGTTACAGAGCTGTAATATTTGTATATATATATATATATATATATATATATATATATATATATATATATATATATATATATATATATATATATATATATATATATATATATATATATATATATATATATATATATATATATATAAAATGTGACCAAACTTTGGTTTTTCTGGGAATGCTTGGCTAATTCCAAAGCGTTTTTCATTACACATACGCCAGAGCATTTATAAATGTGTGACATAAAATGCACCAGCACATACTGGTAGAATCTATTTTCACTCAGAAATGAATTTCTTTTTAATTACCAGTTAATTTCACAATTACAGTCTACAAATATAAAACTTAAAATATAAGCACATAAAATATGCAATTTTGAAGGAGAAAGACTGAAAAAGTGTGTTCTTCTAAAACATACTCTAATAATTCCAATTCCAATATTTATTTACAACTTTTGAAAATATTTATTTTTTTTATACTGTATGTAGATGTACATCCTGAATTTAATGACTGCTCATACTCTGTACACTCAGCTCATAAATGTGCATTACATTTTAGTTGGTCAGTTGGATAGCAAGGCTGTTTATTTACAGTTTCTTGATTGCTTGTCATGTGGGTGACAGGTTTCTGAAGAGGAGAGATTTTTATCCTGCCCTCACGATGGTACACATGTCATCAGAGAAGACATATTGTTGTGTGGTGTTTGTGTCCATAAATACTAAATGTCAGGAAGCAAATAAGCATCTGTTAGTGTTTTCCTGGAAACTAAGTTTTGCACAGTTGAGACCATAATGTTAGTGATTTAACTTTAAAAGTCTCTGCAACTAGTTACAGAAACATTTCCTGGAACCTTTTTACAGTGTGTTATAATAAGCCATGTAGATAATTGAGGTCAGCTCTTCGTCCCATTAGTTATATATTGTGTTTGTGAAGTGTTGCCCTATGTTAGTTTTAAATGGTCAACTGTATGTTGACCTTGTGACTATGCTAATACAATGACTGTGAGTTGTTAACACTCTGCTTTGTGGTTTATTGTGAATCATTTCACAGAATGGGTTCAATAGACCTTACCAAAGACATGACTTCACCTACCTCAAAAGCTGATGTTATGGCCGGAGAAGTGGGATATTAATGATTGGTATTCACTTATGGACTAATTATATGAAATCTCAAAAGAGAGGCAAACCAAGTTCAGAAAATAAGTTTGTTTTTGATAGAGGTCATAAAGAAAAAAGAAAGAAATGGCTTTTTTTTTTCATCTGGCACCTGGATTGAATCATCATGAGAACATCTGGAGCAATCAGAGATCACTGAGGCTAACGGCAGCAAACACACTATCACATCATGTCAAGGTTTAATGCATATTAAACAGGAGGAAACTGGATACATTCACAACATATATGATTACTTTACATCTGACAGCGGATATTTCTTCTTTAATCAACTGTTTAAATGGGAATGCAACCTATTTCTGTGCTCTAAACAGTTGGCCTGTTAAAGTCAGAAGATTAAATGGACTGTTAAATTAATACTTGAGTCTCCCTTGAGTCTTTGTTTGCTGTAATTGCTTGCACTCTATTTTGGAGAACCTGATACAGATCACACCTGATTTTAGGCACACATTTTAAAAAGGTGAAACAGTCGACCATTTATTTCGTTTACTTTGTTTTTTAAGTTTCTATCATTACTGATGACCGTGTGCGACCCTTTATCACGTGACAGGTTTGGCTTTGGGAATTCCAAATGCATTGCTATAGCCTCCAATAAAAATGACAAAACTGAATGTATAAACAATCCGTAATAATAAGCTTCCTTTACATTTTTGGAGTGCTTTTGTTATCTTCTTAGACTTCTGATGTAATGCACTTGTGTTAAAACTGTAAAAAAGCTACAGTAAAAACCTGTTAACTGGTTATCAGTAAGTTTCCATAATATATACGGTGAATAACTGTGACTACATTTAATGTAGTTGTACAGTGAAATACTGTTAAAATACTGTTAGAGTTTTTAGAAGTGAAAAAGAAAAAGTCATTGTGTAATTTACAGTGAAAAACCATTAATTGACATTCCCAGAATTCCCTTCATGACACTTCATATTTTTTTAAATAAATGTTTCTTCTTAGTTTTTTCTTATGAGTTGTGTACATTAGGGTTTTATGTGACATCTAATGTCATTAAATTAATATTTATTGCATTATTTGAGTTTGATGTGTGCTACCATGATGGTGTTTAGTGTTTGTGTGAATGACACTTTACTCCTATACATATATATTTATATATCCCTTCTGAGCTTGTGGAAGAGCTGTTTGTGATGAGCTTTGATTCATCTTGTGACTTCTCATCACCACCTGTTTTTGGTGGTTATTAGTATTTCAATGGTTCAAAACAGATACTGTATTAGTACTTCAATATGCAGGTTTATTAACATTACTTCAGTTAATGAAATACGTTTTTTTTATTCTTTATTGTGAATTTAAGTTAAGTCTGCAAAACCTAAAATGTTTGTACCATATTTTTAACGGTGAAGTTCTGGCAACCACAGCTGCCATTATTTTATTGTAAATGTCACAGAAATAATTTTTACGGTATGCACAAATGTTGTTACCATTATGATTCTCTCAGGCCGCTTCATCACAGCAGAGTCCTCATCTTTCGGTGAGAATGAGAAGTATGTCTTGGTCAGCCCAGAGCTGGAGCTCAGAGACTGGAGCTGTGTGCGGTTGGTCTACCAGATCTCAGGCTCAGGCTCAGTTCAACTGCACTTACGACCCGAGGGCGAGAACTTTGACTACACGTTATGGACGGCGGACAAACCCTCAGACAGTTGGCTCATTGCCAGTGTGGACATCCGTAATATGTCTGGGGCTTACCAGGTATCTGCCTGACATGGCACAGTCACTCCTGTGTTTACATGAAAAGTGGGGAAACAAGGGGGTTGTGTATGTGATATAATGTATTCAAGATTCTTCATAGTATACTGTTTCCTTAAGAGAGGGTTTGAGTGGAGCTGAGTGAAGAAAAGAGCCCTTTGTTAATAATACTACAGTGGATATGTCTCACTCTTGATCAGACAAGCACTTGTGCTGTTTTACTGTGCTAGTCGTAGTGCGTAATGTAATGAGTTTCTGGAATTTACATTTGGAGAGAGACTGAGAGTAATACTTGGTCTTTGTAAACAAAGGAATAGAGACGGATTTTGTTTTATAACAGTTTACTATATGAATTATGATCGGAAAAAAGTAAATCCATTACACTAGAATTGACTTGAGGTGTATGATGTAAACTTTCTGATATTATATTTACTCTAAAATTAGACTGTTTAAAACTAAAACTGTGTTTGATTTAATGAGTTACTGAAACAGAGTGAAGATGAGTTCGAAGTTTTCTAGGCTTTAGATAATAGGTGTTTTTGGCAAATGGTGCATGTAACAAATAGTTTCACTTCTCTTTGTTTATCTCCTCTTGACTTTCAGCTATTATTTGATGCTAAACCCAGAAGAGGAATGGGAAATAGTGTTGCTCTTTTTGAAATACACATCATCCCTGGATACTGTATAGGTAAGTCCTCTTTTTATACGTGGGGTACACATATTGTTGACAGCATCCTTGATGCTTTAATAAGGAAAAAAATATATTTGTTGTGTGCCTCCCATCCAATAATTGCAATAAGGTTTGTTTTTTGTGTTTTTTTTTTGTCTTCTGATAGGAAACAAAGTCTCAGCTTTCACTAAATTAAAATGATAAATGTTGTTTTTACACTCCTTAATGTGGCAATGATCACTTTAACATTTCTTCTTCGCTACCAGTTACAGCACAAAAGAAACATGAATGAACATCAGAGGGTTTGATGAAAGAAACAGTAAAACTTAATGAAATGTATCAAGTTGGTGGTAAATGCAGAATCAAACACATACATACTAAACATGAATATGTATCCTTAAGCTATCCAATAGTTATTAAAAAGACATCCACAATAAGTGATTATAAACATGATAGTCAAAGGTGTGGGTTACATATAAATGAATATGGAGCTAAGCAAAGGACCGATATGCATTTATAAGTCTTTTCGAGTTCATTAAAAAACAGTTCTTGTGCCATTCTCTGACAAAAGATGTTCTGTAGGGACCAGAGGTTAAAAGGTCCCCTTAGGAATTTCAGGTCCCCTTAGGGAAGTCAATCCAAGGATCTTGTTTATTACTCTCATGGGTTTACATGTGCTGGCTGGCGTTGCATCTTGATTACTTGCCACAATTTTGACAATCTCTTCTCCGAATTGAAATTGTCAATAATTGTTCTAGTGGTGTTAATGTTGAAAGCTGTTCTGTGAAAGAGTTGATTATCTTGGTTGAATGATTTACAACCTCCAGTTGCCTTTCTGAGGAATTCAGCTCGTGTTTCAACCACAGTCCTGATCGACTCTTTAATTTGTCTGGTTTGGGTCTGATACGCTACACATGTCTGTGGTCAAAAATAGATGTACCTTGCAATACCTCTGTTTTTAACTCATTGAGAACCACTCTGTTAATGCAATTATACTTTCCTCTCCAAAAAAAAAAAACAATGAAAAGTCTTAAATAATAATAATGTTTAATGTCTGTTTTAGAGTGCAACTTTGAGGAGCACCACTTGTGTGGCTACAGTAATCAGTGGAATCCCAATGTGAACTGGTATGTGGGTGGGAGTTTGGCCCGGGACCCTAAGTCAAACCTTCCAGATGACCACACCATGAACAATGAGAGAGGTAACACAGACTGACAGGATAGCTTCATTCTGCACAATAGGTCAAGTACTGGAATAAATCATAAAAGGCTCTACAGCGAGATCCATAGCTTTTTGCAACCCACTGTTCTCTTGGTTTGGAACTTGCTTACTCTCTCACCCTCAGGAATGTGCTATGTGAACCCATCCTTTGTTTTATTTTTCCACTCTGAACTAGGTCACTACATGTATGTGGACTCAGTTTATGCTAAAAGGTTCCAGGAGGTGGCCAAGTTAGTGTCGCCAATGACTACCACTTCAATGGCAGGGTGCTTGTCCTTTTACTATCAAAGGGACCAAGCCATTGGGAATTTCTTCTCAGTCTTCACTAAGGACCAGCTGGGCCACTATGATGAGATATGGAGGCCTGATGTGTATGCGACAACAGATTGGAAGTTAGTGCAAGTGGATATTAAGGCGCCACATCCATTAGAGGTCAGTGAAGTTCTTCTACAAACTTTGTGTCACTGTATTGTGGAGTTTCAAGAGAGAGTTGGTGGTGCTTGGGGCCACAACACAGTGAAATTAGTGAAACTAACAAAATCTCTACTTCAAACATGCCTTCACTTCTAATAATAAAAAAGTAATCTTTAGTTAGCTTTTCATGACAGGGAACCATTGATAACAATATAGACACTATGTACTAATATTACATGTTAGAAATGAATCCTTAATCCTCCAGATCTAACAATACTTATGGTACAAGCCATACTTAGCATACATAAAAATCTATTTATAAGTACATATTAAATTACAAATTATGGCATATCCAACTTATATTGTTTCCTAGGCTAATATTCATGTTTCTTATATAATGTTTAACATTAACATGGAACAAATTGAAAAAAGCCAATAAAAATCCTAAAATGGTCATTGGATGTTAAGACAATAGTATACATATTAAGTAAAAAAAAAAAAAATGCATTTTTTTTCTATTAGAGAACAGTAATCTGTGAATCAGATGTGCAACCGCCATTGGACTGCTGGTGTCCCGAGACTGAATCCCGGCTCGTGGACCTTTCCCAATCCTGCCCCTTTCTCTCTCCCACTTCACTTCCTGTTGTTACACTGTACTATCTAAATAATGGTCAAAATGCCAAAAAAAAAAAAAAAGAAAGAAAAGAAGAATCTGATTTAAACAAATATGATACCCAACTTGTTGTCATAAAGTTGGGTATCACATTAAATAATCACATATATAAATCACACAAATCTCTTATAAGTAAAATCAAATACTAGTATTTTACTTTCAGACAGTACATGCACAGAATACCTTTTCTTTACATCTTTTTGACACTGATCTATAATAGAGAAAATGCATACCATAACTGGGCTACAGGTCATAGCATGTGTATGTATGCTGTGCATGTTTACACTATCCATATGTAAGCTTTTGTTGTCTATTTAATATATCTTACACATTTAAACTACCCACAATATACTAAAGTTATTTTCAAATACACTTCCTGGCTTAAGAGCTGTCCTAACAAGACTAGCACTTATTTATCAAAGGGGCCTTCTTTTATTCCATGGTTAACATATAGAAAACACTGTGCAGAGTTATGTCATATCATAGATGGCAAGTTTTAGCCAAACAATTATGAAATAATGTTCTATAAAGGGTTCTTTACACCCTCTCTCTATATGTATTTGTAACTCCAGTAGATGAATGTCTAACAGTTTTGCAATTATTTTCAATAATCGCTGTAGCTATAACATTATTTCGTGTACATTCAGTTAGTTATGAATGTCACTGCCTTAGACTAATATTCATATTATGACATTCGTAACTAATTGGAATACACACTAATGTTCAAAAGTTTGGGGTTGGTACTATTTTTTTTTTGTCTCTTATGCTCACCACGGCTCCTTTTATTTGATCAAAAATACAATAAATCATTAATATTGGGAAATTTTATTACAACTTGAAATATAAAATAAAGTAATTTTGAAATAACTTTTCCATTTTAGTGTATTTTCTAATGAAGTCTTTATGTAATCTTTGATCAATTTAATAAATGCTCGTTAAATAAAAATGTTTATATGTTTTAAATGATTTTCATATATATAAATATATAATATTATGCTAGATATTCATATTTAAAAACTGTATATATGTAACTTTAGGTAGCCTATTATATTTATGGTGTTACTGAGAAATGACATTAGGAGAATATTAGGCCATGTTGTTTTGTGCAATTAGTGAAATCTTCAAGAGAAAACTGTTGTAACTAAATCAAGTATGGATAGTTCTATTGAAAACCGACCTTACCAGTTTGATCTAAACTGCTTTGATTAATAACTAACAATGGTAAGATATATCTTTAGCAATTTTCAAAAGTAGTTCAAAGAGTGATATATTTATATCATTCATAGTCTCTGTTCTGCAGAGAAAAGAGTGTTTATTTTGCAATTTGCATCATAGTATAAACATAAAATGAAGAGCTAGCACTGTGGCTGCCATGTTTGAGTGTGAGCAGTGTTTGTCTGGGAGACAATGTGAATAATGAGAGAAGGAGTGTGTGTGGAGTCTGGAGTTTCTCTCCAGCAGACGAGTTCTGTTACTAATGCCTTTGAACCTTATAATGTTTTTGTATTACTTTTACGCTTACAAACTAAATCCATTTGAAACTTTTTGGTTTTCAAAATGAATCAGTTAATTTGTGCAGTACTGTTTCCTTCATTTTGGGCACTTCATATATCTAATTTAGACTGATTGGTGTGTTTGGTTTGCTAGATGGTGTTTGAGGTGGCGTTCAACAGTCCTCGTGGAGGCTTTGTTGCTTTGGATGACATTTCTTTCTCCCCGGAGTTTTGCCACACAGAGACAGGTCAGTGTGGTTCTGTTACATAATAAGCACTTAGATGCTTTATGCAACTGTGCATAATCCCAAAAAACACAATACAACTGTTTACAGAGCTTGAAAACCACAAGCAAGTTTTATGGTTTCTTTCAAACATGCACTGTAACTTTGTGAACATATGTTAACTCTTTTGTAGACATGTCTTTTTAAGCTGGACTCTGGAAACACACTGTAATCTGTTTCTCTTGTTTAAGTAATTCTCTACCATGCTTATCAGGCTGTGAAGAATCAAAATGTCTGTGCTGTTAAACGTGTTTATCGATATAAACTGCAATTTCCTGATTTGTAAAGTTCATAATGTACATTACATTTTTAGATTGATTTTGAGGTAATTTGCAACACAATGACAATTCATATATGTTTTATGCTTTGGCCAATTTGTGGCTAATTCGAATGAATGTGTGTCTCATTTCTATGTTTTTGTGCAGCATGCTTACAATCCTCTGATGCTAATTATTAAGGTGTGGGGGTTTGGGTTGGACATTCATTGTTAATTTTCTTTTCTAAAAAGCATACTTTTCATATAATTCACATTGTACAAATTCATTTGAAACAGTCATCTCATAAAATAGTTCCCTTCCAGTCAGTCACAGTGATGTTACGTTGACACTGATGTTTGGTGTTTCACTTGGGAGCCCCAGTCACCTTGAGTAGTAAAGAACAGACCAATGAGACATTGGTGAGTGGAATGTGCATGCCCAACCACTCCTCCTGCACATGGGCATATAAGGAATTGGTGTGAATCTAGAAAAAAATCTAGATTTTTGCTTTGGTTCCAAATGGTTGCTGGTTCTGGATTTCTCCAATCATCTTCGGGAGAGAATAGTGGGAGCCCTTCTGCCAGGCCAGTCCTCACAGACAGACCTCCTATTCCTCCATGACAATGCTTGCCATCGTGCTCTCGAAGGAGATTGCCGGGCCATCTTGCGTCGATCTGACTATTTCATTTGCAGGCTGCTATTGCACCTCAGCATGTAATGCCAAGCTTCCACAGGCCTGTGCCCCAGGTGGCCTCTAAGCCCTCCAAGCGGACAGAGAAGAGGCTCTGACTCACCCTTGAGATCTGTTGCATGAATTGCGTGACCTGATGCTCCGGTACCTCAGCCAGTTGGCGCTACAGATCAAGATCAACAGATCAACAAGCTCTACTTGTTGGACTTGTGACAGCTAAGCTCACGACCAAGTCAGTGCTGAACTGCCTGAACTCGTTCAAGGGAAAACAATGATTCCACTGAAAAATTTCAGAGGCTCCTGGGGGATATGGTATCCACAGCCGCGGTGGCGCTTCTTGGATTAATGCATGTGAAACCACTTCAGCACTGGCTACATGACCCGATTCATGAGATGGGCATGGCTCAGTGGCATGCTCCATGTTCATGTCACACTGAATTGATGCCAGACATTCAGCCATTGGTCGGGTCTTCCTTTTCTACCCACTGGAGTGCCCTTAGAACAAATGTCCAGGCATGTTGTTGTTATAACAGATGCCTCCAGAACAGACTGGGGTGCTGTGTGCGATGAGCATACAGGCTTGGGCTCCTGTACAGGAGCTTCCCTCCAGTCGCACATCAACTGTCTCGAGTTGTTGGTAGTGCTGCTGGCCAGGCTCAGTAATTGTGTTGCCTTCCCATTGGTCAGCCCCTGTACAGAGCTCAGTGCCCCACATGCAGTGATTTCCTTCGGGTGATCCCTTGTGTGTTCCTTCCACAGTACGGTTTGGTAAACCTGTGTCTTCCCCTTGACAGAGTGGCTTCTGTCCAGTTTTTGCATTTGACTCTTCCCCCTCCAGTTGAGGTCTACCGCAGAAACTCCATATGTCATGGATAGGCAACTCCGATCCTGGAGGGCCACTGTCCTGTATAGTTTAGCTCCAACCCTAATTAAACACACCTGAACAGGGCATGCAGTGTTTTCGGAATTGCTAGATAGATAGAGGCAGGTGAGTTTTTATGAGGCCTGAAGCTAAACTCTGCAGGACAGTGGCCCTCCAGGACCGGAGTTGCCTATCCCTGCCCTCTCGGTCAGTCAGTCATATTTGTACTTTCAACATGCTACCTCCCAGGATGTGGCCTCTGTAGTGTCCCTTGCAGCTTGGACTTAGATATGATTCCCCAGTGTAATACATCTGGCCGTATTTTTACCAACAGCTCTTTCACAACTTTTGTGAAGGAGTGGAATTTCTCTTTCCTGTTGGAAAAAGGAACAGTGTGGCCCTCCTTGTTGTGAGTTCTGCTTTTTGTGATCCCAACCAAATTAATGTTCGTCTTGCTCACAACAGGGCATCGGGTAGGTTATGATGTGGAATGCCTTCTGTTACTTGGTGAACTTGTGCCTGCCAACATCTGCATCACCAGATCTCGTAACACATTTCAGTGGTTGTGGCGCTTTCCATATGGAGCCCAGACATTAAGAGTGTTGAAAGAAACTGACTCAAAGGGAACGTCTCAGTAACATATGTAAACCTGAATGAGTGGATGCACACCACCTCCATATATAGCAATGTCTCACTGACCTGTGTTTTTACTACTCAGATGTGACTGGGGCTACCAGGGGAAACCCCAAATGTCAGTGTCAACATATGTAACTAAGATGTTACATTTTCGTGTGATCAAATTATCTTGCTCCACCAATCTTTGATAAGAAATGATTTTTTTTCCAACATAATATACTTTGGGACAAAAATAAGTCATTTTTCTTAGAGGAGCCTTCTGCATTATAATTAACAACCCCAAAAAAGTCCCAAATTGCTGTTTAAAGGGGAATTTTCTTGTTGTTTTCCTTTTATGTTGCAACCACACTGACATTCCGTTTAGTCAGCAGTTACATTTTACAGAAAGTCTGCCTATGTGGGAGATGTTCATGATGTGAGTTAACTTCAATGTTCCAGAGCCAGCGTTTGACCCCTCTCTGGCAAACTGTGACTTTGAGGAGGGCCTGTGTCAGTATTATCAGGAACAGACTGGAGGTTCAGTGTGGAACATGGTCTCTGTGAAACCAAATGTTTACCGCATCGGGGATCACACCACAGGCACTGGTGCGGAGTGAGACTGTTTCATCACATACTGTATATATTATATTTTGATTTGATTGCATTTGACTCAGTAAAGTACAATATGGTTTTATTCAGTGATATTCCTACAATTTCCTACTTAATGTATATTTAATTTTAATTAAATCAGTATTCATAGTGAATAACTATTAAATTAATAGTTTACCCCAAAACCAAGATGTACTAATTTGATTAAAAAAAATCTAGATGAGTATGAATTTTATTTTATTAATTCAAAAAAAAAAATTTGCAGGACAGATTTGGAAGCATCTTTGGAGACATGCTCACCAATGGATCCCCTGCTGTAAATGGGTGCCGTCACAGTTTTAACAGCTGATAAAGCATCACAATAATCCACAATTTCACTTAAGAAAGCATTATTATGGATTATGAATGGTTGGATTTTGACAGGAAGTGACGGTTAAAGTTAAAACTCCAGAATGATGGATCTGTTTATTACAAACATGCAGTTTTTCACTTCACAAGACATTAATCGATGGACTGGAATCGTGTGAATTACTTGTGCATTATTGTGATGTTTTTATCAGCTGTTTGGGTTGTTCTTCTGATGGCACCCATGCACTGCAGAGGATCCATTACTGAGCAAGCTAAATTTCTCCAAATCTGTTCTGAAGAAGAAACAGTTAAAATTCATAGTCATGAGGATGACAAAACTTTTATTTACACTCTTAATTTTTGGGTTAACTATATCTTTAATATGATAAAAGATGAACACTTAAGGAACAAAAAAAGATAACATTCATTAAATGATAATTTATTTCACTGATTATTTATGATTCATAAATCTTTGATGTCCATTACATTCACAGGGTCTTTTCTCTTGGCCAACACTCGTCATACCTCTCGTCCAGGGTATGTGGGTCGTCTTTTTGGACCGTCCCTACCAGGGAACCATAAATACTGCCTCAGGTTCTACTATGTCCTGCATGGCTTCATGAAAGTAGATAATGTTCTGGCTCTCTATGTCTATGATGAAAACAACATAGCTCAGGAGAAAATCTGGACCGTGTCTGAGGGATCTAAAGATGTTTGGACAGAGGTGGAAGTCACATACCTGAAGCCCATGCCTACTAAGGTAAGTGTAAAATGAATGGATTGTTCTTTAAATACAAGTTTCTTCAAGACTGGGTTGTGTGCATGATGATGGCTAAATGTATTTTATTTCACTATTCAGTTGAATAACATTGTTTTTTTATGATTTTTTGTGTACACCACCCTTTAAAAGTTTGGGATCAGGAAGATTTTAAATAAATAAATAAATAAATATAGTGCTTTTATTCAGCAAGGATGCATTACATTGATCAAACATGTCAGTAAAGACTTTTATATTTACAAATACATGCTGTTCTTTTGAACTTTCTGTTTACCAAAGAATCTTGAAAAATAAATAAATCATGGTTTCAACAAAAATATTAATCAGCAGAACTGTTTTTTAACACTGATAATAAATGTTTGTTGATCATCAAATCATCAAATTTGAGTAATTTCTGAAGGATCGTGTGACACTGAAGACCGGAGGAATTGTTGCAGAAAATTCATCTTTGCCATATCAGGAAAAGAAAACATTTTAAAATATATTAAATACAGTATTTAAAATATATTTAGATTTTTATATTTATATTAAATATATTGAATATAAAAGACATATCTTTATATTTTAAATATATTCAAATAGAAAACAGTTACAATATAAAGGTTTAAGTGTTCTTCAGATTCTTGGTAAAGAAGGACATTGTCCTTAATAATAAGCTCAAATTCAGTTTTAATCCTTTTTTTGTTTTAGGTAAAGTATTTCCAAATGTTAGCCGTAATAAATCTTTTATTGAACTTTGGGTCACCCCGTGTGTGAATTCCTTGTGTAATCTCAGAGATAATAAGTGAAGCTCAAGACTCTTTTCAATGGAGTGTCCACAGCAAAACCCCATTAACAGCATTTACATTGGTCAATATTGTGTGCCTCTTCAAAATGTCAAAGACGTTTATGAGAAAAACCACAGAAAAGGTCTGTACTGTAAATGTTGAGGACAAATCACATGCATTATTTGTATTTTCTTTTAAATAACATTTAATTAATGTTTTGTTTTATTTTTGGATAAAATGATGACATACTAGACCATGTTCTTCCCTATTTTAACTATTTGTCATTATGGACTTTTTTTTATCTTAACTTCCTTTTAAGGTAGCATTTGTCAGCATCTGCAGAAACTTCTGGGACTGTGGGCTCGTGTCTCTCGATGATATCTCAGTGACCCTTGGCGACTGTCGGGTTGCTACAGGTACTTCTGCCCTTTTGACAATGAAAAAAAAAAATCCTTATTCAGATGGTAATTGTGTTACATGGTGATGTAAGTTTATTATAGGGTGCTTTATTGTCATTTTGCTCCCACCATTCCTGGCTGAATCACCTACTGTTTTTAATAAACACCAGGATCATGTGGTACTGTCCAAATCCATATCTCTGAATTTAAAAGTAGAATTATTATTTCAAAAAGCATTTGGGAAATCCTTTTTGACTACTGCCAAGTGACATATGGAAACACTGTGTGGTATTGTGTGTATTTTTAGTACAATGGAGGCTTGTATAACAGAAAACCTAATCAAAATCAAAATACATAAACTATTGAAATCTATTTGTAAGTACATAAAAAATTTTTTGTTTATATTTTACTTTTAGGACTATATTATCAGGGGAGTATAGTGATGATATAGTCCTGAAAGTAAAATATAAATTATATTGATAAAGAACGTGATTTTTGACTTTATTAAAAAAATATATATATATTTATTTATTTATTTATTTTTTGAGTGAAGCAAATTCATGAATTTTTAAGATGACGGAACTTTATTATCTGAATGTATGAAATGAAATGATCTAACTAAAATTATATATAACACCTTCCCCCCTTTAATTTATATAAACCTTAAATAAAATGAAATATAAATATTAAAATATTAACATTTCAAATTTTTGCCTTTGCAGCTAAATGAAATAAAACCAGTTTTACCTGAATTTCAAAATGGTTCCTTCTGGGGTACAACAGCTTGACACCACAGCATTGCATTAAAAGGACATATTTGTACCCTTTTTTATCCCTATTAGTTAAATATTAGTACCGTAGAGTACTAATTCATACCCTTAAGGTACTAATTTGTAGGCCTACCTATTAGGGGTAAAAAAGGAACAAATATGTCCTTTTAAGGGCCCTGTTCCATACCCCAAAAAGTATATAGAAATTATTACTTTTATTTAGCAAGGACACTTTAAATTAAACTAAAGTGATGATAAATACTTTTATAATATTACAAAAGATTTATTTCTGTTCTTCTGAACTTTCTATTCATCAAAGAAACAAAAAATCGAATCTGTTTTCAACATAATAATGATGATAAATGTTTTTTGAGCTGCAACTCAGAATATTAGAATGATTTCTGAAGGATCATGTGACCTGAAGACTGGAGTAATGATGCAGAAATTCAGCTTTGAAATCACAAGAATAAATTACATTTTAAAATATATTCAAATAGAAATCAGTTATTTTAAATAGTACATTTATTTCACAGTAATACTGTTTTTGCTGTATTTTGTATCAAATAAATGAAGGCTTGGTGAGCAGAAGAGACTTCTTTAAAAACATTCAAAAACCTTTTGACTATTAGTGTATAAAACGTATATAAAGTGCCTTAATGTCAAAATTGTATTTGTTGAAAAAGTCTAATACACTTTTGAATTATTAGGCTGTGAGACTGTACTCGTTATTTTTGTGTTGCTGTCTGCTCTAGCTCCCTCCCTGTACAATAAATCCAAATGAATATCTGTTTCTGCTAAATTTTTTATGTAATACTCAACTGGGTTAATAAAGACAAAACTATTTAGCATATTTACGGATGAAGCCCTGAACAGGTCAGTGATGTTGCTACATTTCACTGCTTCTTCTGGCCGCTTTCTGTCTTTCTTTGAGCGCATCGGTTCTGTTAGGAACCATTTGACGAAAGCACAGAACAGACGTGAGATGATTCGTATATTGCAGCACTGACAGTCAAGAGTACGCTTTAAAAAATGCTGGTGTTACGTCTCTGATGAAATTGTTTTTACTAGGGGTTAAAAGAGGTAACATTAAGTTGCATTTTAAAGAAATGAGGCAGGGAAAGAGGTGGCAATGGAATACATGACACAACTGCACTACAAGAAATATTTATTGCCCTCAAGGAACAACAAATTAAACAGACAAGACAAAGGAGAGAAGGGAAGTTAAAGTGGCGCTTAAATCATAAAATGAAATATGAGCCCCACTAACTAACTAACTTCCCAAACCCCTAAACTAATAAAGAAAGAAAAGAAAAGTCTTCAACGCAAAAGCGTCATAAACTACACTAACTGCACTAAAGCCAAAACATACAAAAACAAGCGCACACAACTAAACTAGTGTTTCTAATACATCCAAAATCACTACGTGCAGATATGTAGGTCACGTGACTTACTAAACTCTTCCACTCCTTCCTTGTCTTCCAAACCATCAATAAGCTGAGAAAAACATCAGATCAGAAATCAGCAAAACGACAAACACACACCATAGTCACAGCAGAAAATGTCCTTCCCGCTCTTTCACAGATGTCCTCCTTTTAAACCTCTTGGATGCGAGCATGATTGGCAAAGGAAACGATGTTAACGATGATTGACAGCAAAGATATCCAATAGAATCCAAGGAAGGTGGTACCTGAGAGCATGAGAGTGAAAATGGAGAAAAAAAAAAAAAACACAGCACAAAAGATCGCGGACCGTAACACTCCCCCACTTAAGAGTAAACCTTTTGTAAAAAGTTTAAACTCTAGAAAGAGTGTCTGCGAACACATTATCAGCCCCCTTCTTATGTCTTATCTCAATATTATAACTCTGGAGCAACAAAGACCAACGAGTCAATCTTTGATTATGATTGTACATTTTAGAAAGAAACACTAGTGGACTATGATCGGAATACACAACAACTGGAAGTATGCTAGAACCAAGGTAAACTTCAAAATGTTGTAGAGCAAGTATTAAAGCTAGAGTTTCTTTCTCGACCGTAGAATAGTTTAACTGGTTTTTGTTAAACTTTCGCGAAAAATAACTCACTGGATGGGTTATTCCTTGTTCGTCTTCCTGCAGAAGAACAGCTCCAGCTCCAACATTACTAGCATCTACTTCAAGCTGAAAAGAACGTTCATAGTTGGGAGCCTGAAGAACAGGTGAATTGCACAAAAGCGCTTTCACGCTTTCGAAAGCATACTGACACTCAGCATTCCACATAAAAGACTTCGAAGGGCTTAACAAAGTAGTAAGAGGACTAACAACGGATGAAAAATTCCTACAAAAACTCCGATAGTATCCAACCATTCCCAAAAATCTTCGAAGTTCTCGTCGAGTATTAGGAACAGGGAATTCTGAAACTGCCCTCACTTTAGCTTCTACTGGTCGAACTTGACCATGCCCCACCTCTTTCCCAAGATAAGTCACCGTCGCTTGACCAAATTCACACTTGGCTAAATTAAGAGTTAATAAGGCTTTTGCCAAACGCTCAAATACCATTCGAAGTGACTTAATGTGTTCACTCCACTCTTTGGAATAAACCACCAAATCATCCAAATAGGCACTACAATTTGGCACATCAATTAAAATCTTATTAACGAGCCTTTGAAATGTGGCCGGTGCGTTTCTAAGTCCAAAAGCCATCGCAGTATACTGCAGAAATGAATCAGGGGTAACGAAAGCTGCGATTTCAGAAGCTTTAAAAGTAAGCGGGACTTGCCAGTAGCCTTTTAACATGTCTAACTTACTTACAAACTGTGCAAAACCAACATTATCAACACAGTCCTCCATTCGAGGAAGTGGATAACTATCAGGCACAGTAACTGCGTTCACTTTCCTAAAATCAGTGCAGAATCTAAAAGAACCATCCGGCTTTGGAACTAAAATGCATGGTGAACTCCACGGACTACAGCTTGGTTTTGCAAGACCATTCTCCAATAAATAGTCAACTTCCTGACGCATTACCGCACGCTTCACATGATTAACTCTGTACGCATGTTGTTTAATCGGACGAGCATCTTTAACATCAATGTCATGGTGCAAAACATTTGTCAATGTTGGCACATCTTTAAACAGACATTTAAACTCTGAAATAAGCTGAATAAGATCATTTTTCTGATGTTCATCCAAATTTTTAAAATATGAGCTAAGATCTTTCAAAATTTCAGAGTTAGTCAACCTCACAGTAACTTGAGGAAGATTGCGAAAAATTACTCCATCATCCTCAGGATTTAAATCAGGTACAGATGTTATTTCAGTCACAGCTGCAACGGAGAAAACAGGAGATTCGACGGCTTTAACCACATTTGCCTCGGGTGACTTTCGAACATGATAAAGTTTCAACATGTTCACATGACAGATACGAGTCTTCCGTTTTCTGTCAGGAGTACAGATCACATAATTAGTTTCACTAATTTTCTCCTTTACCTCATAAGGACCAAAAAATCGAGCAGAAAGTGAAGATCCGGGGATGGGTAAAAATACGAGAACTGAATCTCCAGGCATAAAAGAACGCATAACGGCCTTCCTGTCAAAGTTACGTTTCATTCCTTGTTGTGCCTTAGCAAGAGATTCCTTAGCTAACGAACAAACTTTATCCAAGCGTTCTCTGAATTTTGTCACATAGTCCAGTAAATTTGTTTTCACACTGAGATCATTCTCCAAAATTTTGTCTTTCAAAACCTTCAAAGGACCACGTACCTGGTGTCCAAATACAAGTTCAGCAGGGCTGAATCCAAGAGATTCCTGCACACTTTCTCTTACAGCGAACATCAACAAAGGTATTCCCTCATCCCAATCATTACCTGTCTCTAGACAGTACTTTCGCAACATAGATTTCAGTGTCTGGTGAAATCTTTCCAGCGCACCTTGACTCTCCGGATGATAAGCACTAGACGTGCGATGGGTAATTGCTAGGGTCTTCATTACCTGATTAAATACATTGGACATAAAATTTGTACCCTGGTCACTTTGTACAATTTTAGGCAACCCAAATATCGAGAAAAATCTCACAAGTGCTTTCACAACACTCGGTGCCGTAATTTTTCTTAAAGGAATCGCCTCTGGAAACCTAGTAGATAAACACATCACGGTTAGTAAAAATTGATTACCACTTTTCGTTTTTGGGAAAGGGCCCACACAGTCTACTAGTACATGTTCAAACGGATCTCCTAGCACAGGGATTGGTTTCAATGGAACAGGTGGAACAATCTGGTTTGGTTTTCCAACAACTTGACATGTGTGACAAGAACGACAATAGCAAACTACATCCTTTTTCAGTCCGGGCCAAAAAAAATGCTTTAAGATCCGACTATAAGTTTTCCGAACACCAAGATGTCCTGACAGTGGATGATCATGCGCCAAACATAGCACATGTGGTCGATATAAAACAGGAACCACAATCTGATAAGAAACATCCCAGTCTAAATCTTGCTTTGGTGATGCACACCATTTTCGAAGCAACAAACCATTTTCAACAAAATAAGCATTCTGCTTATCCTTAGTCAGATCAAAAGAGACAACGGAGTTAAAAGCGGTAGTGAGACTTTCATCCTCTTTTTGGGCAGAAATTAACTTCTCTCGTGAAACTTTTAAAATCAACGAATCTGAATCAGTCAGTAGTTCTTGAGATTTTTCCATTTTCTTTTGTTTAGGAAAGTCAGAAATAAGTTCTTTCTCTCCATTAACTACAGCAGGAAAAAAAGTGTCATTCAACTCCACTTCTTTTAAACTTCGCAACTGCGCACGGGTAACCGCGCACATGGGAAAAACATGAGGGTATGTTTCACCCACCTCATTTATCACACTGACTTCTGGTTTATCCAAAACCTCCAACAAAGGCATAACTTTCCCTCCAGCCAAGTCATTTCCCAATATGAAATCCACTCCTTTCACAGGAAGCGAAGTACAAACTGCCACTCGAACAAACCCAGTACACAGATCACTTTGCAAATGCACATTATGCAAAGGCACTTTTACACATCCCATCTCAATACCTTGTACAATTACACTGGAGCTACATGAAGTTACATCAGAAAATTGCAACTTATTCTCCACGACAAAAGATTGCATCGAACCAGTATCCCTAAGCATCGTAATTTCCTTTTGCTCATCAGCATTTCCAGAAAGAGAAATCAGGCCTCTAAGAAGAAACGGTCGATAGGTCTCTTCAACTTTGTCACCAGAGAAAACAACAGCAGGATTAAGAGTTTTCACAAACCCTACTGACTTCGATTGAAATTGTTGTTTTCGCTTCAGCAATGAACAATCTACAACAATGTGCCCTCTTTTATGACAATAAAAACACTCGCGATCCTCTCTAGTTCGCGGTGAATTAACTTTCGAGTGCACAAACTGGACACTGGGAACATCAACAATCGGTTTCAAATTTTCAGAACGTGTAGGTACAAAAACATTTTTGTGAGTTAAGATAAACTCATCAGCTAGCACAGCAGCAGATGACATCGAAGTTACCTTTTGTTCATTCAGGTAAACTACCACTTTCTCAGGCAAACAATTTTTAAACTCTTCTAGTAAAACTAGCTCACGCAACAAATCAAAATCATTTACTTTGTTTGCCGCACACCATTTATCAAAGAGTGTACCTTTATCTCGAGCAAATTCCACAAACGTCTGGCTAGAAGTTTTCTTACAAGTTCTGAATTTTTGCCTATACGCTTCAGGTACTAACTCATATGCACGAAGTATGGCAGACTTTACAGAATCATACTTAAGACTATCTTCAACAGATAACGTAGAATAAACTTCCAAAGCCTTGCCTACCAATTTACTTTGAAGCAACAATGACCAAACTTCACTAGGCCAATGGAGTGAATTAGCAATCCGCTCAAAGGCATTAAAATAGGAGTCTATTTCTGATTCTCTGAACTGAGGAACAAGAGCAATGTGCTTACTCACGTCAAATTTGCAGTGGGATGACTCAGCCACCGGAGAAACAGCAGATAAAGGAGATGAAACTGGCCGTGCAACAGGCTCTCTAGCAACCTTAGCGTCAAGTTCAAGCTGGCGCAGCCTCACCTGCGTATCAGCCTCGATTTCATATTTCCGTATCTGCAAACGTAAATCAATCTCAGCTTGATGTTTCTGAGTACGCTCCTGTGCCTCATAATGGAGACGAGCCAAGCGGACTTTCATTCGCGCATCATCTCCGGAACCCAAAGAAACCGGAGATAACGGATCAAAGGGTGGCAAACCAGCTTTCGTTTCCGCTTCAGCCTCCACCTCCGCTTCAACGTTAATTCCGCCACTACATACGTCTGCTTCCCCCAAGCTAAAGGAAGCCACTGCCACGTCGCTAGGGCTTAAAACTCCGGCCTTTTCAGCCGTCACAACTCCTGATGTCAGAAGGACATTTAGCTCGACTAATTTATCTATTATTCGACTCTTTATATCAGCCTTACGATTCTGTCTATTGACTGTCAAACTAAAGTGATCAGCTATCGCAAACAAGTCCTGTTTTCGACATAAGTTAAGCTGTTCCAACGAAGGACTATTAACAAACTCTTCTAAACTGAACATGTTTCAAGTGCATTACGAGTCACTGCCTTTTACCACATTTCACAACTACTCAAATCAACACTTCCCTTTGCCAACACTTCCCTTTGCCACCACCCCAACATCTCTCAACATGCAAAATTATATAAAGGGCATACTTGACCACTTCTATTTCCTAAACAGGGAAAAAAAGTGATAAAATATAAAATCCCAGAAGAGCCCCCATTTAATGTTACGTCTCTGATGAAATTGTTTTTACTAGGGGTTAAAAGAGGTAACATTAAGTTGCATTTTAAAGAAATGAGGCAGGGAAAGAGGTGGCAATGGAATACATGACACAACTGCACTACAAGAAATATTTATTGCCCTCAAGGAACAACAAATTAAACAGACAAGACAAAGGAGAGAAGGGAAGTTAAAGTGGCGCTTAAATCATAAAATGAAATATGAGCCCCACTAACTAACTAACTTCCCAAACCCCTAAACTAATAAAGAAAGAAAAGAAAAGTCTTCAACGCAAAAGCGTCATAAACTACACTAACTGCACTAAAGCCAAAACATACAAAAACAAGCGCACACAACTAAACTAGTGTTTCTAATACATCCAAAATCACTACGTGCAGATATGTAGGTCACGTGACTTACTAAACTCTTCCACTCCTTCCTTGTCTTCCAAACCATCAATAAGCTGAGAAAAACATCAGATCAGAAATCAGCAAAACGACAAACACACACCATAGTCACAGCAGAAAATGTCCTTCCCGCTCTTTCACAGATGTCCTCCTTTTAAACCTCTTGGATGCGAGCATGATTGGCAAAGGAAACGATGTTAACGATGATTGACAGCAAAGATATCCAATAGAATCCAAGGAAGGTGGTACCTGAGAGCATGAGAGTGAAAATGGAGAAAAAAAAAAAAAACACAGCACAAAAGATCGCGGACCGTAACACTGGGTTAAATACAACCCAGCGCTGGGTAAAACTCAGGGATTTAAAAATTTAATTAAATTCAAATTCATGTAACTTTATATACTGGACATTGAAATTAAGATTTTTAGTAGAAATGTCACAAGCATTAAAGCTGCACTCTAAAAAATGCTTTGTTTCAACCCAGCTTTGGGTCAAATATGGCCTAACCCAATTTTTGGGTTAAAAATGTAATTTAAATTTTTTTAACCCAGCAGCTGTGTTAGTACATTTTTGACACAAAGTTGGGTTAAAACAACTCATCATTTTTGTTTTATGATTTATTAGGCCTATCGCTTTATTATCGATTGGAAATTTTCTCCCAGTGTTACCGATGGGCAGTCGGGGCCTGAGAACAACTAAAATATTATGTGTGCTTTTCTATTCAAATACGAAAGAAATGTTTTGCTTGGATGGGTATTTGTTTCTCTGACTTACATGTGCGTGTCTGAAACTGTCCCCATATTTAGAATTGTCTAAATGATAACAAAGTGTTTGACCCAGTTTTGTTGCTTTTATGAGAGTAAAACCCATGACTTGTGAAAGATTTAAGCAGTTGATTGTTCTAATAAAGAGTAAATCGTATTACTTACAGGTTGCTTGGCAGAGGTTTCTTGTCCGTTTTAAACAATGTGGTTTAGGAAATGGGCAAGGCCCTTGTCTAAGGTTCTTGAATATTCTTTTTATAGACATATACTCCATGGCAATGAAGAACATCTGCCCTAACAAACAGTGACATTAAATGGGCAGTGCCGGCTGCGGTGGACAGAAATAGACAAGCTTTTAACCATTTCAAAGCCTCATATGGTGGAACTTTTTGTGCTCTGTTTAGGCCCCATGAATCCACCTCCTGGACATTGTAACTTTGAAACTGGGGACTGCGGCTATACCCAGAAAACGAAAGCTAAAAAAGGACATTGGTTACGGATCAGGGGACATACACCCACGTCTTACACAGGACCCAAGGGGGACCACACCTTAGGGGTAGGTGAGTCAAATTTATGCTTCAACATGAAATGCTTTTTTAACATTGCTGATGTAATGAGATGTGAGTGTAAGTCTTTCCTGCTCTGATTTCAAGGCTACTACATGTACATTGAGGCATCTCACATGATGCCCAAACAGTCAGCCCAGCTCATGTCCACCGAGCTGAGGGGTTCAGCTGGACCTCAGTGTCTGATCTTCTTCTACCACATGTATGGCTCAGGCACAGGAACTCTGAATGTCCTGCTGCATAAGGGGGACAGGGAGAGCTTGCTTTGGACAAGACAAGGAGAACAAAGTGTGTCCTGGATGAAGGCCATGGTGGATTACGAGTGTTACACAAGGCACTGGGTTAGAGACACATTCTTACTCCCTTTGTTGTTGAAAAATGCCTTTGAAAAACATCTTTTATAATGTTGAATATTACCATGTTGCGTTTTTGCATGTAAAAATGTTAAAGGTTTATTGTTTCCCTTATTGTTTGCAGATTATATTTGAAGCTATCAGAGGAAACTCAGTAAGGAGTGACATTGCAATCGATGATATTGTGTTTAAAAAGGGGCCGTGTAATGGTGAGTGAACAGTAAAATGTTTTTAAATATATATATATATTTTAATGACTGCAATGGCATACAAATCTCAAAATATCTGATATTTTAAAGGGATAGTTCACCCAAAATGACAATTTTGTCATCATTTACTCACCCTCATTTCCACTCCAAACCGGTATAGGTTTCTTGCTTATGTTGAGCACAAAAGAAAATATTTCGAAGAATTATGAAGTTGTTAGTTGGCATTTACCTCCATAATAAGAAAATGGGGAGCATCAACTGTTGATTATCAGCATTTTTTCAAAATATCTTCTTTTATGTTAACATAAGAATGAAATTCATACAGGTTTTGAATGACATGAGGGTGAGTAAATGATGGCAAAATTTAGATTTTTGGGTGAACTGCCCCTTTAAGAAACTCACCTCGATAGTCATTAGAGTCTCCAGGGATCCTCCTTCCATTTCTTACCATCTGATTCTGCAAATTGGTTGGGCCACGTGATCTATCTATCTATCTATCTATCTATCTATCTATCTATCTATCTATCTATCTATCTATCTATCTATCTATCTATCTATCTATCTATCTATCTATCTATCTATCTATCTATCTATCTATCGATATATCTGTCTGTCTGTCTGTCTGTCTATCTATCTATCTATCTGTCTGTCTGTCTATCTGTCTGTCTATCTGACTATCTATCTATCTACATATAATGTACAATATAGATAGATAGACAGACAGAAAGACAGACAGACAGATCGATATATAGATACATTTATAGTTTTTTATTTAACAGTTTATATTTCTCGCTAAATTAATAGATAGCGCAAAAATGTGTCAAATCATTGTCATGCTTTACAATTTCAATCATTATGAATGGTGACATAAATGTGTTCTTGTGAGCTGTATAATGTGAAGTCAAACACATAACCTGAAGCTTGAACAGGAAGTGCCATGCGTCATCCTCAGTCATTTATGTGATGTATTGCAGTAGATTGTGTGAGGTCAGGTGACTGCAGAGCAGTAACAGCAGGTGCTTTCTTTACTGCAGTTCTCACTGGGATTTGTCTCTGGATGGATCACATACTGTTACTAAAGTTATCTGAATGTGTTTACTGAAGCAGCAGTAATACACAGGGGATGTATTTGTACATGTGCTTATACTTTTTATAATGGTCTCTTCTTCTCTTTCTCTAGATCCTGGAGACAGCATCTCATACTCAGGATTTTCTGAAAATTTCAATGAAATTGAGTACTGAGCGAAGCCCAGGAATGCTGATATGTGTTTGTTTTTATTTGTGTTTCACTGGGGACAGGGAGACTGGGAGAGAGAAAAGAACATTTGTTACCTAGACTCAACAGTGTTCTGCAGAGTCTGCCCATGCATGTCTACATGGAAAGACACAACGCTTTATTGTTCTTTTATAGGTGGTATGACGTGTCTAGTTCTTGATATAGTATGCTATTTTTGAATCATTGAGACAGCTTGGGGACTGTCTTATTATTTTTGTTTATTAGAAAACATCAGAAAATAGTTTTAACTTTTGTAATGTGTTGACATTGCTTAGCAGCATACTGCTAGGTAGCAAATATTTCCGATTTCTATTTGTGGTGAACGTTTTCTTGTTTGATTTTACACTGATCAGTGTCCAGGGTGAAAACAGGTTTGGACAAAGGACAAAGTTCAGGTCATGGTTGTATACATTCTCACTCACTCTCACATCTTCATTTATTAAACATTTCAAATATGAAATTTTATTAAACATTTTAAAATAAAAATGTGTTTGTAAGTTCTTGTAGATTCCCATCAGAATCGCAGTACTATAAACATATTTTAATTTTAATTATTTATTTTTTTTTACACTAAGAAAAATCTATATAAAATAAAATATATATTTTGTCTTATAAATTACTGCCATCTAGTGGAATAATTGTGTTATGAAACATACAAAACTTGGTTGAAACCTTTTTCGAAATTATAGAAAATACTAGGCAACTATTTTATTTCCCTTGCACCCCCCCCAACCCCCCCCCCCCCCCCCCCTCCAGTTTGCTTTCCGTACTGTTTTATGTTCTCATCAAATAAAATGGCTACGCCTCCTCTTAAAATACTACATTACCCATGATGCAGACAAACTGGTCTAACTTGCTTCTGGTTTCATGTTCATTCAAGAGCATTTTGACCGATGTGCAGTCGTAATGTCAATATCAGAGTAAGTTTGTTTTATTAGAACACTTTGGGCTTTCCCTGAAAAGTTTAGCTGGCGAGCAGTACACAAATAGTGACCGATTGAAAGTGAAACATTAACGTAATTTTGTTTTGTTTCTTTCTGAATGATCTTAACCGGACACAAAATGTAAGTAACTGGAGAAAGTTTATTGCATGAGGTATCGTAACATAAAATAGAAATGAATCATCTTTGTGCTTTCTGAAGTGAACACCTTGACAACCAGTTATCAAGTAGCAGTGTGACTTTTATTCTGTCAGGTAATGTGTCAGAGAGCGCTTAAGTGACATTTGTTTCTCTGACGGTGATTGGTGCTGAGGATGAATCTGTTTAAATGCTAAACTATAACTACTAAAACTAGTAGTTTTCACAATAACACAACCTTATAATAGTAATGACAACTTGTTAAAATGATAGCAGATGCATTTATTCTGTCACAAATGTTCATAAAATCAATAGAGTGTGCTTGTTACAGAACATCACAACACTGTATTGGAAACTCCATGTTCAATACATGCCTAGAGGACTGTTCAGCTGCAGCGATAGCTTGAATCAGCTTTTGTGTCTCACAGTCACAGATGAAGAGTTCAGATGCAAACATTTCTTCTAAAAGTGGCTTTTTTCTCAGGCTCCTATGTGTAGGTTCGGTAATTTCGCTTTAATGGCAATGAATAGGTTCTTTTCATTGACCTTAAAGTGAAATAACTGAAAATAAACAAAGGATCCTGAGAAAAATGCTAATTTTAGAAGAAAACCTCAAACAGGATCTGAACTCTTCTGATGTTTAGAATTGTAGATTTTCCCCATTCAGTTTATCACAAATTTTCTCTTGGCAGAACACAAAAAAAAGATCATTTGAAGCATGTTGGTAACTATATTTTCATTACCACTGACATTCATTTCTCAGAATTTTAAGGCTAACTAACCCTTTAAGAATAAATACTGGGTGCTGTTTTATCTTGGGAGTCATATCACATCCAAACATTTGTTTGCATGAAAAAAGTTTTGCATATTTTTACATATTGTTTCAATATGTCTAGGCATGGCAAAATTATCAAGTCGTCCTGGCCAGCTGCTACTTCCACCATGTGCAGCCCATGTGCAGAACACCTAAAACAGTCTACTTTCTGCTCATAAGTTAGAAACATTTTACAGAAGGCTGTGTGCATAAGAGTATTGTAAAGATGTACCAGATTGTATCAGCAACTGTTGGAGATTTTGGAGTTGGTGCCATGAGCCCTTATTCACCACCTAAGAAGAAGAGAATTGGTAGACAAAGCCGACCGGTGATAATAGCAAGCTTGCTCGGAGTTTTACTGGTTCTTGCAGCGATTGTAGCATGGTGCTACTACTCCGCTTCTCTTCGCAAAGCCAACCTTTTGACATCTGAATGCTTAGATCTTAACAAAGACGGTTTCGTCATCCGAAGCCAAACTGGGGTTGTCATTTTCAAAATGGAATTCAGGTATTTTGTTTAAATACACTTGTATTTTGTTTAAATATCATATTTACACTATTCATTATTATTAGAAGTCCAATTGTTTTCAATTGTGCATTTTAGGTCTGGAACCCTTGATCTGGACTCATGTTCAAAAGAGGGACAGATTCTCAGATGTGACAAATCCACGGCTGGAAATATTAATTTCTTTATAGAAACGGTTAAGCCTAAAGACACAGTTGAGTGCTATCGTGTGCGCTGGGACGAGCTGGAAGAGCATCGGTTAGTGGAGCATGCCATGTCCTGTAGTGGATCACACTGGTACGGTGGTGCAGAGACTTGGTTGCAGCATTGGCCAATAGTATTAAAAGGACATCAGGCTCCCAAACCTTTCATTACAGGAGATATTCATTCAAATCATCAGGCATTTGGTGGCATTTTGGAGCGCTACTGGCTTTCTTCAAATGCTACGGCCATAAAAATTAATGATTCTGTTCCTTTTCATCTCGGCTGGGATGAAACAAACAGAACTCTGTGGTTCCAAGCTCGATATCATGACAGCCCTTATAGGCCAAACCCTGATAACCCCCATCATGTGACTCTGAGTTATCGTGTATGTGTGGGGCTAGATGTCACCTCTATTCACAAGTACATGGTACGTCGATATTTCAACAAGCCCAATAAGGTTCCTTCAGAATCCGTTTTCAGACAACCAGTCTGGTCCACAAGAGCTCTAGAAGAATTGAACCAAGAACAAACATTGAAATATGCATCTGATATGAAAAAAAATGGCTTCAACTGCAGCCACCTGGAGCTGTATGACAGATATACTAGTGGCTATGGAGAGTTTGAGTTGGATCCCATCAAGTTCCCCAACGCCTCAGCAATGTTTCAAAAATTAAGGGAAGATGGATTCCAGGTAACCTTGTGGACCCATCCATTTGTCAACTATAATTCTGTCAATTTTGGTGTTGGAATAGAACGAGGACTGTTTGTACGAGTGCCTGGCAGCCAGCTTCCTGCATTGGTGCGTTGGTGGAATGGTATCGCTGGCATTTTGGATTTTACAAATCCAGAAGCTCGGGACTGGTATGCCTTGAATCTTCGTACCCTCAAGAACAAGTATGGAGTGGCATCTTTCAAGTTTGATGCAGGAGAGACAAGCTACTTACCCCAGGAGTTCAGTACCTTTGTTCCTCTGGAGGATCCCAGTACCTTTACCCGCCGCTACACTGAGATGGCAATACCATTCAACGACCGTGCAGAGCTGCGGTCAGGTTATCAATCTCAAAACATCTCCTGCTTCTTCAGAATTATTGACCGTGAGTCACTATGGGGATACACCCTAGGCCTCAAATCTATAATCCCAACTGTACTTACTGTAAGTATTCTTGGCTACCAGTTTATTCTGCCAGACATAATAGGTGGAAATACATACTCAAACCTCACTGGCCTTCCAGATCGTGAGCTGTACATCCGTTGGCTAGAGCTCTCAGCTTTCATGCCAGCCATGCAGTTCTCAATTCCACCATGGCGCTATGATGATGAGGTTGTGAATATCGCCAAGAAGTTCACCGCTCTCCACGAGTCTCTTGTAGCCCCTCGGGTTCTGGAGCTTGCTGGGGAAGTGCTGTACACTGGGGATCCCATCATTCGCCCTCTTTGGTGGATTGCAACAGCTGATGAGGCAGCTTACAAAATTGAATCTCAGTTCCTCATAGGAGATGACCTCTTGGTGGCACCTGTTCTTGAACCGGGCAAGCAGGAAAGAGATATATACCTTCCTGCGGGCAGGTGGAGAAGTTACAAGGGAGAGTATTTCGATAAAGGACCCGTATACCTCACTGATTATCCAGTGGACTTGGATGAAGTTGCTTACTTTGTGTGGTCAGGATAGTTTTAAGTAGATAAATGAGCCCAAACAAAACCCTAAAACCGACTGTTCAATACTGTTCTGGCCATACTATTAATTGTTTGTACAACAGCAAGGTTTATGCGGAGGTTGATATTGCATAAGTCTCAAGAAATAGGCTCCTCAGAAAATAGGCTACCCACCTATCTCGATGAAGACCTCTTGAATTGTCAAAAAAGGCCCAAATGTTGGAATGTGCAGAGCAAAAACATGAGTGGTTTTGCTTTTTGTGAGGTGGGAACTGTTATCATTATTGATCCTTAAAAAAAATTAGAGTAAAATGTTAGTATAAAACCCAGTGAAAGCAATATGATGTAATCATTTTGTATGTTATTCATTTATAACATGTTTTTGTTTATGTACAGTATAGTTTACTTGTTTTGTCATTCGTTCTCCATAGCGTATATAAAATAATTATAGAAATAAGCAACCACCTAACTTGAATGTACAATAAAGGATGTATGAAGGATTCAACTAGTTGAAAGGGAATATTTCCCACAGTTTTGTAACATTCACTTATTCACTGATTTCTTATTTGTAATGTGTCAGAGTTCTTGCTCCATAATTAACTTTTATTATTGACATTTTACCACCCTCAACTCATATAATAAAACATTTTACAGGAGATACAGGAAAGGCTGGCTTCAGTGTTTTTGTAACAGAATTAGGAAAGTGTAAAAAAGATCTACAGATCACCTGTCAATATATACAGTAGAGTTGATGGCTATTATAGCTGCCCTGTTCTGGATAGAGGAAAATTATATGTTCAGACTCAGTTCAGCATTGATTTCAGGTCCCAGCACAAGAATCAGGGGAAGGAGTAGATATGGACCAGGACCAGGATGTTGTTATAGAAGCACTGCAGGTGGCGCTGGCACAGTTAAACCCAGAAGCAGCTCCTTCAAGAGCTTTTTTCAGAGGTGCAGGAAGACCTTCTGTTCTTAGTATTCCTCCTTCCAAAGATAACATCAATGAGCTTCAGAAGTGTTGGGCTAACCCTAAGACACTTACTCATAACTCTTTTACTCTAATATGTATATATGTGTGCTTTTATTTATTTATTTATTGTATTCTACAACTAAATATCTTTGTTTTATTATTCTTTTACAGTTACATATTTCTTGGTAGAGAGCAGAATTGTGAATACTTAAAATATGCTAATTCTCATTTTAGATCTCTAATATTAACTTTTTCAAACTTATACCAACTATTTATTTCCTAAAGCATGCACTATTTATTGTATGTCAAAACACTGCATAGTTTTTTTTTTATGTATTTTTTTTTCTTCTTCTTTTTTGGGAGCTCAACCAGAAATGATCGACTTCTTTGGCCAAGGTGAATGGGCTCAAATGGTAGAGCGCTCTTTAATAAATGCGAGAGGGAGCTGGATCGATGCATTCTTCATTCTCCAAGCAGTTTATACACCATATATCCTCATTAGAAGTCTTTAAGTGATTAGAAATCCCCCTTGTTAAAAGTGATACTGACACTTTCAGCTGATAAGAATCAGTGCACATTTACCGAGACGTTCAGCTGGCAAGGATCAATTGTGCAATCAAACAGAGCTACCAGCAGATGGCACTTCTGCTACATATCAACGCACCAAATTATGTTATCATGTTATTGCCAATCCTCCATCCATTTTTATTAATTGTACTGCAGTTTACAGCTAAAACAGCTGTGTTTTTCCATTTTTGTTGTCATACAGAGTCTTGTTTAAAAAAAATTCTGGCTGAGGTTATGCTATTTAAATTTATGTTTAGGTTTGAAGGTTTTAATGACAGATAGTCCATACAGAGGAGAAGGTGGGAATACACATGGTAGATGAAGAAGCAAGAGAAAAACCAAAAAGTTCTTATTTTTAATGCACAATCCCAATCTCTCCATTGTGTATGATGCAGCATGGATTTTAAGTATGTCCTCCCATGTATCTTCCAATTTTCTTTTTGTTGTTTTTTTCTTGTGTAAATTAAAAAAAGGTTCCAAATAATTAATCAGTTCCAATTAAATAATGCAGCCAGCCTCACTTTGCTTGTTTGCTCACATGTGAATAAAGCATAACTTGCCAAAATATGTTAGACTCTTTTCTGTAAATGGTTTATAAAATTGTCTTTCCATCTCTTTTCAGACCATTTCCCTCCAAAACACATAATCCTATATCGAATACATATTCCACATAGTCAAGACAATCATTTTCTTATAAAAAAACATAATTAAAACGCAGCACAGCTTCTCTTAGCCCAAGCTGAAAAAATGTCTGTGATTGTTTGGCCCCTGCTCTGTGCTTTTCAAAAGCTCCCCTCTTGCTGGAGAACAAAGAGAAAGCTGACCAATCTCATCTAGCTTCACAAAGCAGAAACAAAAGGACACAAAACAAGAGATTTGACCAACCCCAACACGGCGGCAAATATTCCAGCTTCCTGGTGCCAAGTGTACGGTTCACTGTCCGGTCACATGAATCTGTCAGTTTAGCACGTCTAAAGCAGCAATCAGCACCTCGCTCCTGTGTGGATGCCACAGCTCGAGGCCCCAAACATTGCCTGGCTCATTATTCCCTGAGGAAGGTCACGGCCCTGCCCGTCAGACCGGAACTTGCCCACTAATTAAGCACGCTGTTTTGGCACTGGACGTGTCATGTCTGTAGGACACTTTATTGGGATTAAGGCTGCTCATGTTCACTTTTAATAAATGGGCAGCTGAGCAGATTTACACCAGGGCCTCCTTCTCTTAAAATGAATGAAATCTTAAGACCATGTTATATTTTCTACGATGCAAAAGCCAAGTAGAAATGGGATTGGGCGATTCGGGTTGCTTTAAACGCTGTCATGCTGAAAAGACACAGTCAGTGTTGTAAGTGCTGATCTGTGGACGATGCTCCACCACACAGGGAGAAACACGAGGGAAGAGATGTTTCTCTTGTTTGAGGCACACAACGTCTGGTGTGATGTGCTGCTTGAATCCCTAGCATCTGGAAATGTATCCTGTTATTGATTCCATCTCCTCTCTCTCTCTCTGCCTCTGCACACAAGAGAGACGTGCCAATTATGTAGGCCCACAAGCTTGGCCTAGTTAGTACAGTGCAGGCTACAGAGGTTTTGTGACTAAATAATACAAATCCTAGACTGCTGTACAGACAGTTATAGGGGTATAGCTTGCCACAATATGTAAAATTCATATGTAGACTAGCTTGCTATATTAGAAACAATGTTTTGATGAATAAAGGCCTTCATTTATCATTTACTCACCATCATGTTGTTCCAAATTTAGTTCAGTTTAGTTGAGTTATTTTAGCTTTTGATCATTTAAAAAAAAAAATAGTTTCAGTCAATGATAATACCTCCTCTGCTGTATGCTGAACATACTAAACATAACTGAATGCAGAGCTTATATAATAGAGTACAGTGTTTTCCACAGTCTAAGCATTCTGAGTGTTGAAGCACTAAAGCCACCAGACCAAAAAGCCCACCCTCAGTCTCATCTGTTGACAGTGGTCTGTTGAGCTGTGCATTCTTCCTCAATGATGTGACCTCCAGTGAGCACAGACTCTGGGTTTCTGAACCCCACTTCAACAACAGATACAAAGAGATAGCTGTTGTGAATATATGTCTAATATGCAGATTTAAAATGTTCTGTCAAGTATCAACTACAAAGAAATGTGCAATATGAAGAAAAAACTGATACTGCTAAAGCCCACAAACAAAGGAATGTGAGGAGACTAAAAGCTAGAACCACAGGCTTCACGGTTTACCTGTAATGTTTTGACTATGACAGCATATAATTGGTTGATATGCTCCAAATTGGTACTAAAATAAAAGATTAAGGAGCCTAAGTGAAAACACATTGAAGGCAGTGTTTAGACTGGTTCATACTGTAGTGTGTCCCGTCGTGTCTAGATGGCACTCTTCCCCTAGATAGATGTTTCGTAATTGGCCTTTTGTTTCCAGGCTGAATCTTCTGAATTGGGTCATGTCAAAACTGTACAAAGGTCAAAGCGGCAATGTTTGTAGAAATCCTAGACAGGTAGGCCTTGTCTCTTGTGAATCTCTGGTCTAATTTTGTTCCACAAAAATGAATCTCAGCCAGCTTTTGTCAGGAATCCCTTGATGTAATTTATTTTCAATTTTATAAAAAAAAATGGTAGACCATCCCTAGAGATGTTATCCAGTGATATCTATTTCTAGCAAGGTTAAGGCTAGAGGCTGTCTTACTCTTGCCCTTGTGTTCTCATGGTTTTATATTCCCATTCCTCTCATTATGTAAGCAGTGATCATGTTGCACCAACTTCCCTATGTATCTACACCAATAAAATGTGATGATTTTTTTTCCACTATTGGAAAAGGTTCTAGATCTAACTGTGGTTCTAAAGTTTTGTTTGCTTTCACATATTAGCACTGAATCTGGCCCTGAATATCTCTTTCTCAATACTCTTTCAGTATTTTATTTCAGCCCCCCCTCATACAGCACACACAGTTAACAGGAGTTGGCAGAGATCTTCATGCCAGTCTTTATGGGTCCTTCACCACTCTTAGCATGGAGTCAGGTGTGGTTCAAGAAAAACCAGGAAACCAGTTGTTGACTAAGGCAGCTGCGTTTGCAGTTGTGGCCCATACCAGACTCCCACCGTGACTTAGCATGGATTAGCTGGAACGGTCTTTCCCACAGCTCACACGCCGCGCACAGCCCAGGCCAGATGTGCCTGTGAAAATCATTCATCACACTGTGTGCTCTCATTTTCAGCCATTACATCTTTTTGTTTGCAGGGCGTTCAGCGAGAAGAACAAAAGGGCTGGTCACTTTCCGCTTCATTCTCCTTTATTTATATGTTTTTGTCTCTTGGCAGCCATGTTGAAAAAAAGTTGAAATGATAAGGTCTGATTGACTGTCAATCCACTGGAAAATAGGACTGAGGTTTGGAATTGGGGCTGGGGGATGGATGACTGAAAGGAAGAGTGAGGAAGACAGAAAGCTGAGGTCATCACAGGATGTTCGGCACATAAATTATCATTAATCTCTATCTCTAGCCGACTCCACCCCTAATGTCTCTCTTTTTCCTCTCTTCTCTTGGTGTTTGTCTGTTTCCATATGAAGAGTGGGAATGCAGCATGGTTTATGAAACAAATTTAATAGAGTGCTGGTGCTCTGGGCTTTTTATTCTACATTTATCAGATGCATTTCGAGCCCCAAATTAAATAATGAACTGCGACAGGTTGCTAATATTAAAACAAATATGAGATTGTCTGTTATGCTGGAGCTGAGGAGCTTCCCCCTTTTTAAAATGTAAGTTCAAATGAATTCAAAATACAAGCAAAAAAAAAAAAGTTCTAGAAAATAAAGTTTTTTGTTGTTTGAGGAAGAGCATGAGATAACTCATAAATCTAAATCTATGGTTTTCTATTACAAATATTGTGTATATTTGTTTAGATCATTTTGTGTAATCCAAACATTGAAAAAAATCATTTTATTTGCTAATAAAAAGCATTAAGCATTTTAATGTCTCTCTTTTCCGGAAATACAGACCCAATATAAGTGCAGACTCACAGACTAGACAAACTATTACATTATTCTTATAGTTGTTTATTAGCATGCATATCACTAGCGTATTGCAAGGCCGTAACCATGTTTCGAACTCCAACTTACAGTACATGCGCTGCCATTCAAAAGTTTGGGATCAGTAAGTTTTTTTATGTTTTATAAAGAAGTTTCTTTCATCAAGCCTGCATTTATTTGATTAAAAATACAGAAAATATTATTGCAATTTAAAATAACAGTTTTATATTTTAAGAAAATGTAAAATATATTTTATTCCAGTAAAACAAATGTGATTTTTTTTTTTTAAAGAAATTAATTCATTTTATTCAGCAAGGATGTGTTAAATGGATAAAAAGTGATAGCAAAGACATATGTTGTTACAAGCTCTTGCTGCATAAATAAGAGCTGTAAAGTTGCAAAGACTAAAGTCTCAAATCCAAAGAGATATTCTTTATAAAGGTTAAGCATCAACCACACCCTCCTAAAACACCTCTTTCTAACACTCCCCAAAATGTCTACCTTACAATGTGAGAAGATTAGCGTAACGCTGCCCAAATGTTCACGCACAGAAAGAAGGCGTAACTTTATTATCGCTGTTGTTGCTGCCGCTGCCATGTCGTGGAGTCGCTGTGTGTTTCGTTGTAAAAGCAAAACTACTTTGTTCGGTCTTTCAAAAGAGGACACAACTAGAAATCAGTGGTTAAGTTGTATTCACAACACTTTTCCAGAACAGTCCACTCCTAAAATTCAGAAGTGTGCTGCACATTTTATGGAGGATGAAGTTTACTGAACAAGTAGCCTATAATGTATCTGTGGCACAAAGGCTGTTTCTATAAAGAGAGGCAGTTCAAACTTTGCAAGGACAGTCTGGTGCTTCTGACTCACACTCACAGCCTGTTATGTTTTTTACATTTAAATACATTTCCAATGATGATTTAAACGCGAGTTTTGAGCAGAGTAGAGTAGCACTTGTTGTTTGTTGTTTCTCCGATCACACTCTAAAAAACACTGGGTTAAAACAACTCAATTTGGGTTGTTATTAACTCAAGGGCTGGGTAAATATAGGACAGAACCCATCTTGGGTTAATTTTACCCAGCAAATTGGGTTGTTTATTTAACCCAGCATAAGGGGTTGATTTAACCCAGCTATATTTTATTCATTTTTACTCATTTATACATTTTTATTCATTTTACTGTATTTTTCACTCCATATATAAATTTTTATAGATTAACTTAAATCCTCTAAACCTTTCTAAAATAATCCACACAACCACTGGTTTGCATTCTTTATTTTCCTGGATTTTTTTAGAGTGCCAATGCAGACATGACATTCGAATTACAGGGACAGAAATATCAGTTTTGGGGGGAGTCCAAGGTTATAATTAGTTACGAAAGAAACAAAAGAAAGAAACAAATTAAATGAAAACTAGGTGGGAAAAAACTGAAATAAAGAATAAAAACGAGGCATATATTACAAAAAATAAATAAACAATAACTAACTAAAACTGTAATGTGTGTTTGGCAAAACTAACTAAAATAAAATACAATTTTAGAATAAATATCCTTAGTTTACGTCTTTGTCAAGGTCTTTCATTTTTTAACGCCATTTAAAACACGCAGCGTATTCGTTCAGCTGCATTTCCTTTCCCTGCTCTCCCTCCGTCTCTCTGTCACTCATGTGTCTTTCACATGCGCACACACACACACACACACACACACACGCACACACACACACACACACAGCCCCTGTAGTGTTGATGACTCTATGGTCATAGAAGAAGTGAAGGAGAAGTACCTCCCAATTATGGTAGGGTAATTCGCACTCTGAGACATGGTTTTATGTTTACCTCACGTAATACGCAATGCAATGCGTAGAACGACAGTATAAGTCATTAATTATGTCCCCACTGGATGAAACAAATGCCTCGTTTGTAATGGGTTTTATTGGTTTTGTCTCGTAGTGCTTGGAGCTGGCACCATAGTATGTTAAGGGGCGTAACATTTCCGTCACACGCCTGTGGTATTCGGCCAATCACAACACACTGGATAGCGGGCCAATCAGAGCACACCTTGATTTTTCAGAACAATTAGTTTTGTAAAAAATAAATGCGTTTCAGAAGGCAGGGCACAGAGGAGCAACAATAATGTACATTATATGGAAAACATTACCTTAAACTTCTACATTCTAGATCAATTAACCCCACCAAATACTACTAGGCTATTACAACAAGTGCCTTATTTACTATCAATAAGTAGCAATTCAGAGTTTACTGAGAGAAAACTTTGAGCTAATATTGAATATGTGTCCCTTAATCTAAAGCGTTACTAAAATTTGTTCAGTAATGCCTTTACTATTGGCCGTATTTTGCATTCCATCAAGCTAAAATAAACAAGGTAAGTAATAACAGTATACAAAAATGGTCAGAAATGTTGTAGTTTTACATTGAATGCAATAGTTGAGTACATTAGATTTGATCACAACTGTGACTTTCACAAGCTGTCAAATGTGGCTGTCTGAAAATACATAAACAGTTCTTAGAAAACAGCACTGATCAAGTCAATCCATTGCTTAGTAAGTGTTCATAATGTCTCAGCATTCATTAAAATCAAACATTTGAGTTGCAAATTTATAATAATCCAACAGCATAGAACAAAGCCAGACATATGAATGTTTTCATTCTACTGCTGCAATGTTTGGGAGTAACCCATGGGAGAATTTTTTTTTTTAACATAGAACATATCATAACACATTCATTATTGTAACTCAAAGATGTTGTATTCATTAAATATAGGTATTGTTTCCTGTTTGAGAGCGTGTGTCGGTAGCTTTTCTGCAGTCAAGATTTGAAGAAGGCTCTTGATCTTCTCATGGAGAGATTGAGGTGTGCTACACTAGTACTCTTTGCACAGTGCAGTATCATGAATACAAATGTATTTTACTTTTTCTTCTTCTCAGTAAAAGTTTTAGTAAACAGTAAGAGGAAATAAGCCAGTCCCTTTTTATAAAGTGAAACAAAATTAAAGCAAATAGAAAACTATTTTTAAATTGTAACAATTTTCCACAATCTTGGTGTATTTTGAACCAAATAAATGCAGTATTGGGAGCAAAAGAGAAACAATTGTGTCCTTTCCTTGTACTCCTCTGATTTAGCATCCATTGCTAGCACTGCTGCTACATAGGTTATGTTTTGATGCAGTAAATTCACAGGAATACTGTATGTCCATTATGATAGCTACTGATGTTCTGAAGTGTGCAGCTGATGGTGCAACAATCATGACTACTAGCAACTCTTTGTTATCAGTCAAACAATTATAATAAATTACAGGTTAAGCCCAGTCAGTGTCTCTGTACTCATGCCCTGTTATTGTGATTGTAGGTGCTTTTTGTACATTTTGTATCGTCACACTAATTGTCTCCACAGTTAATCAGTGTGTGCTGTGCAGTACAGATCTGTGGTCGGAGAACAAAAGATCGCCACCTCCTTTAATCCAATAGATGGATCTCTTACATGTCCTAACAGTATGTTTCCCAGAGTAGATGATTTGTCTTCCCCTGGCTGATCTAGAATCTGTTTTTCATTCTTTATCTATCATCTCGCTCTGTATTTCAGCATTACCATCATGGCTTTGCTGAAGCAGGAATGATGTAAAGCCCACCTCTGCCCTCAGATAATAACGCGTCACGATGATAGACCATCCCGTTAAATAATAGGCAAAGGTGTTATTACACGCTCCATCATCTGCCTGCTCAGAGGGGATTTTGTATACCTGTCAGAATGAAATAATGGGATTGTTTTGAAAGACAATGTTTTCCCGCACAGGTGTCTTCCTGTGCCAGTGTAGAGGACTTGACTTGTACATGAGGTGAGGCTCATTTGAGCTGCTTGCCTGGTCATTCATTTTCTTTCTTCCATTTTCCACTCGGGAGAAGCAGACACTCTGAAATCAAAGGGAAAGCTTTTGAGCAATCATTCTGGCGCTTCTACGTGACTGCCTCATTCTCGGACTATTTCAAGTCTGTGTAGCGGCTGTTAGCTTCATCTAAAGAACATCTGCCTTTGTCCTCCTCCTTTTGAACAGAGGAGAAATCTTGACTGCACATCGCTTTGACAAGCACATATGGCTCTCTGTGTTTCCGTCTAGCGATATGTGCCACATTGCATTTCTGATCTGGTATATACCAAATAGCATCAACTTTAGTATTGTTAAGGTGTGATTTATAGTTTTTAGATTTTTGAAAAAGTTTTCATTGTCATTTTTTCAGTTTTCATTTTTATTTTAAATCTTCAGTAATTTTGTTGTGTATTTTAGTCTTTTTTTAGAAGCTGTCTATATTGTTTTATCACTTTTTATACATCAAGTTAAACTAAATCAAATATATTTTTTATTATTGTTTTTTTTTTTTCAGTTAACATTTATCTAAAGTAACAGTTGGTTTTATGTAACAACAATAACCCTAATTCATAACTGAGTTTCAGTGTTTTCTTTTAAAACAGCTAAGAAAATTAAATAATAAAGGAAGTACTGAGTTAAAATATTCATTGTAATTGAGCATTGTTGTGGTAAAAAATACAGTGTTGGTTGTTAATACTCATTTAGACTCATTTAGAGTATGAAATGCATTGAGGTGCTAATAATGGCATCTGTTGTAAAGCATCTTTTTTAATTCCATTACTTGTTATTGTGCTTTGCTTTTTTGACGAGTTCAGCAATGTTCCTCCAGTCCCCACTTCCAGGCTTGATTTCAGAATCATTTGCTGACGGATTAATGCTGGACAGGTTGAATTGCTGTTGAGAGAGGCTTTCACAAGCTCTTTAATTGAAGTAATTATAGGTTCCATCTGCTCCATGTTGAACAATGCTCTGTAAACATTGTCACAAGTGAAATTATGAGAGACAAGCATGAGATCAAGTGCCCACGGATGCGACTACTTCTTTTTAAATCTGTCTGAAGCATCCAAAAATGGTCATTTCAATATGATTTGCAATTCTGATTTATGGCGTCCCCATTTGCCTGCAATGCTTCTATTGTTGGTGTCCACTGGATAGGCAATTTTGATGCTCGTGCTGTGATAAAAGCTTGCCCATTTATCTATATACGCTCTTTAGTTTTGGACTGAGAGTGGGAAATATGTGTATGAAAAATGCTCCTTTCATCTTTTGAATAGACTCAAATGGTTTGCTATTTGCCTAATTCGATTTGCTTATCTGTCAGAATGCTGAAGAAAATCTGACTTTTGTACAAGAGTATGCTACAGAAATACATAATTCAAATACATAACACTGTGCATGTATGTTTTAGAATGGTAATTCTGTATATATGTTTTTTTTTCTCCCATCAGATAAAACTGTTCTTATTTACAGGTTCTTGATCGCATGCAGCATAAAACTTCATACTGTATATCAAAATAATAATAATAATAATAATAGTAGGCTATTTATTGTTATTATTATTTTAATTATTATTTATTTACTATAATAACTGTAAGTCATAACTAAATGTTATTTCCCATTGCCTTTGCTCTTATCTTGGAAGAAAAGGCATCATAACAAGTTTTGTTGCTTGATGAGAGCAGTTTTTTGGGCGCACCATGGGAATTTAAATGAAAATATCTTTAATATTGCTATCTACAAGGCCATATTTGGTGTGTGGCTTTCTCGGATGGCTGTAGCTGGGTCTCACATCTCCTTTACATCTGGATTCCATCAGATTAATTTTATGGCTTGTTAAAGTCACACATTTCCTCCACAAGATTGCTGATTCGTATTAGGAGGAGAAACTGGGACAAAGAAGTTTCTTATACTTCTGCAACCCTGATGTTATAATCATGTATTTGTATCTTTAAATCTAAGGTTCAGTCGTCTATGTAGCGTGATCCTCATACTGTTGGCTTTATAGACCGTGAACATTATCTGACGCAGAGACACATTATTTGTGCCTTTGGTAAATTTAAACACACAAAGGACTCCATTGATGGTTGAGGAAACAAAACAGATAAGTGCAGACTATCATCTGTATGATCCTCTGTTTGATCATAGCAAATTCATCACTGTTTTACTTGGAACATGTTTTTTAAAAAGTCCAGCTGCATTAAAAATTAATCTAGAAAGTGAAATAAATTCCCTTGATACACTAAGAACCTCATCAGCCCTCGTTTATGGCCCTTGGTTTAATTATGTGGGTCAATGACATGTATGTAAGAGTTTCTGTGATGAAGAAGGAAAATAGTTTTAAACATGTGGCAAGTCCTTAGAAATGTTCTCTTTGTATATATGTTGGTTTCCAGTGACCCAGTATATGTCATGTGGCATAACCATCATGTAACAAGCTTTAACAGAGTATATACCTTGAATACAGTACTTATTTTGCCTGTTATTATTATGATGTATTTATTCATTCATTTTTTAACATGGAGTCAGAGACGTTTGGATCCAATTGCAGTATATTTATTGGAGAATGGTCAGACAGGCAGTAATCAGATGACAGCATCAAGAATGTCAAAGGATATCCAGAATCAGAAACAATACCAGGCAGAGGTTGGGGCAGGCAGCAGAGAATCACAGGCGGTATAAACAATCCAAGATCAGACACGGAAAGAACAAACACAAGGAAAATGCTTGGAAATGTCAGACTGGGCTAAACAAGACCTCGCAATAACTGAGAGTCCAAACACAGTATATATAGGGGAGTGATAATGGGAAACACCTGGCAGTGATTAATCCTAGGCACAGGATTCTGGGAAATGGAGTTAAAGACCCCACATGCAATATTCCTCAGTGGAGTACCCTTTATTGGAGTTCATGGGTACTCCAGCTGATGACTGTGACATAGTGCACCCCCCTTCCCCCCAAGGAGTGGCTTCCAGATGCTCCTAACTTAGAACAGTCAAAGTTCAGGTGGGAGGTGGAGCGGAGGCAGAACAGGGGAAGGGATGGAGGGCCAGGTCCATATGGAAGTGGATGGAGCAGGGTGCCAAGTGAGGAGCAGGCAAATCAGAGAACCAGCTTGCGACTGGCGAGGCAGGAGCCCACCAGGGTGGGGTAGGAGGAGCAGAAGCCCTCCAGGGCAGGGCAGATGAGCAGAATCCCAACAGGGTGGAGCAAATAGAACTGGAGGCCACTACAGCTGAGCAGATGGGACAGAAACCCACCAGGGTGGAGCAGAGGACCACCACAGCCGACCAGATGGGACAGAAGCCCACCAGGGTGGAGCAGAGGACCACCACAGCCGAGCAGATGGGACAGAAACCCACCAGGGTGGAGCAGAGGACCACCACAGCCGAGCAGACGGGACAGAAGCCCACCAGGGTGGAGCAGAGGACCACCACAGCCAAGTAGACGGGACAGAAACCCACCAGGGTGGAGCAGAGGACCACCACAGCCGAGCAGACGGGACAGAAGCCCACCAGGGTGGAGCAGAGGACCACCACAGCCGAGGGGATGGGACAGAAGCCCACCAGGGTGGAGCAGAGGACCACCACAGCCGAGGGGATGGGACAGAAGCCCACCAGGGTGGAGCAGAGGACCACCACAGCCAAGCAGACGGGACAGAAGCCCACCAGGGTGGAGCAGAGGACCACCACAGCCGAGGGGATGGGACAGAAGCCCACCAGGGTGGAGCAGAGGACCACCACAGCCGAGGGGATGGGACAGAAGCCCACCAGGGTGGAGCAGAGGACCACCACAGCCGAGGGGATGGGACAGAAGCCCACCAGGGTGGAGCAGAGGACCACCACAGCCAAGCAGACGGGACAGAAGCCCACCAGGGTGGAGCAGAGGACCACCACAGCCGAGGGGATGGGACAGAAGCCCACCAGGGTGGAGCAGAGGACCACCACAGCCGAGCAGACGGGACAGAAACCCACCAGGGTGGAGCAGAGGACCACCACAGCCGAGGGGATGGGACAGAAGCCCACCAGGGTGGAGCAGAGGACCACCACAGCCGAGGGGATGGGACAGAAGCCCACCAGGGTGGAGCAGAGGATCACCACAGCCGAGCAGATGGGACAGAAGCCCACCAGGGTGGAGCAGAGGACCACCACAGCCGAGGGGATGGGACAGAAGCCCACCAGGGTGGAGCAGAGGACCACCACAGCCGAGGGGATGGGACAGAAGCCCACCAGGGCAGAGCAGATGATCCCCAAAGCCGAGGGGATGGAACAGAAGCCCACCAGGGTGGAGCAGAGGACCACCACAGCCGAGCAGACGGGACAGAAACCCACCAGGGTGGAGCAGAGGACCACCACAGCCGAGGGGATGGGACAGAAGCCCACCAGGGTGGAGCAGAGGACCACCACAGCCGAGGGGATGGGACAGAAGCCCACCAGGGTGGAGCAGAGGATCACCACAGCCGAGCAGATGGGACAGAAGCCCACCAGGGTGGAGCAGAGGACCACCACAGCCGAGGGGATGGGACAGAAGCCCACCAGGGTGGAGCAGAGGACCACCACAGCCGAGGGGATGGGACAGAAGCCCACCAGGGCAGAGCAGATGATCCCCAAAGCCGAGGGGATGGAACAGAAGCCCACCAGGGTGGAGCAGAGGACCACCACAGCCGAGCTGATGGCAGGGCAGGACGAGAGTTCATAGACAGCCTCTATAGGCATGACAGGACAGAACGATACTTTATGGACGGTCTCTGTAGCCATGACAGGACAGGCAGTGAGTTGGTGGATGGCCTCCATGGCTGTGACAGGACAGGCAGTGAGTTGGTGGATGGCCTCCATGGCTGTGACAGGACAGGCAGTGAGTTTTTGGATGTCCTCCATGGCCATGACAGGACAGGCTGTGAGTTCATGGATGGCCTCCGTAGCCGTGACAGGACAAGCAGTGAGTTCACAGAAGGGTACAACTGACACCTCTGCAGCAGTTGCCGCCACCTTTGGAAACGTCATAGTAGGTGCCAATGTCTTACGAGTCTCAGTGGTGGTGTATGCGGCCCAAATACTCCATAAAGCAATCCCCATTGTGGCAAGACAGGAAAAACAGGAAAAAGATAGAGTGAATGAGTTTCGGGAAACCAGCTGCATGTGCCGCCACCAGCGGTGGATCATTCACACTGGATACCAGTCTGGGAAACCGAAGAACTGACCTCAATGATCTAGGTGCAGCTGACAGGAAGTGACCTGACTCTGGACGAACAGCTGTGAAGTGACTTGATTCATGATCAGCTGTGACTTGACGTGACTCATGAAAATCAACAGAGACTTGACTTGACACTGGAATGTCAGCTGTGGCTGCCATTTCTGGAGGAAGTGCCGCGACCCGACCTCCCTCTAGAGGGCGCATGCGAGGAGCGGGTTTTGGGCTGGCAGCTATCTTGTGCAGTGGTTCTGGTGGTTCAAGCTCCGCTGCCATCTATGCTTGACAATGTTGGAAATTTTTGGGGGGGTTTCAAAACTGTCCTCTGCCTCACCCACAGTGAATGGAGAGACACACAACAAAAGAGCATATTCCATGGTGTCCCTCAACCTGCCACTAAATTCCCATCCAGGTAACAATGATTTAGTTGGTTCACTAAATGAGTCCAAAACGGAAAAAGTCCTTAAACAAAACTTCACCATTAAACGATACTTGATATGACAACTCACAGAACCGGTGAACATACTCCTCAATAGATAGGCCTCCTTTACGAAGATGTAATAGCTGGTCTACTGGGTCCATGGTTGAGCTGGATAGGTGAAAGGCTGACATAGAAGTGGGAACAGATATCACTGGTCCTTTGATACTTTCTAATTTCTACGTAACTGATTTGGTGAGGGGGAAAATAATTAATATCAATAAGCAGTTTTGTTAAAATACTGTGTGTATATTTTTCTAAGAATTAACAATACAAATGATGTCAAACTATTGGATAACCTTAGAAATTTGGCAAAATAGTTTTATTTCTCAATCATTATATCAAGACCTTGACATCTCTGACTTTATTCACTCTGAAATTCTCTCATCTGTTGAGAAAATATCATAAATTAAACCATATCTATTATGATGAACACATGTTTTTTTTAAGTCATTGTATTTTAATACATTTTTTGTAAAAAAAAAAAAAAAAAGAGATTTAAGTCATTGATCCATCTATTTCACTTTACAAAAGCATACCAGTTCATGACCACGCTTGGGAGATGTTTAGAAGATAGACATATCCATGTCCTTTAACAACTTGAGAGCTGGACAGCTATTTTTAAGCACTTTGGTGAGATGTAATGTCCTGTGATGCAGAGTGTGTTGGGCGCTGGCCATGTGGATGAATTGCTGGCAGTAAGCATGACCCTGCAGAGGCCCTTGTGTCAGGAAGTGATCAGAGCAAGTGAGGCTTGCCATTGACTCAAGAAGATTCCTGTTTGCTACAGTTGCTGGGCCAAAGCTCATCCGCTGCTCATGGATCACTGTAATTACTGGGCTGGGCATGGCCGGTTATTAGTTTAGGGAATGTCATGGGCGTATATCAAACCCAATTTTCTCTGTGGCTTGAGAGGACACTCGTCTTCCTCTCCTTCATTGCCTCTAAGGCTCTGTTGGAGCTGCAGAGCTGTTGTTCTTTGTATTTCTCTCTCAGGCAACCATGTTGTCACTGTGGTTTTGACATAATGGCTTGTGGCATTTTGCAAGCTCATTTGATTGATTTGGAGAAAAAAAAACTTTCATATCTCAATTTGATTTATAAGATTTTACTCATGTCATTGTTATCAGAAGAGCAAATTTAAATCTGTACTTCCAGTTGGTCAGTATGTCCTATGTTTCTATATTTTATTTTGAAACGACTTCTGGGTGATAGGTACTAGTTTGTCACTGCTTGGACCTCAATTTTCTTTCTTGTAGGTAATAGAGTGGAGAGCCATGAGTGCAGGATGAGTCAGCAATAATTTTGGTCCTTTTTCCCAGAAGAGAAATTGTTAATCTGAATAAAAAAGTTAATTCGATTTTTTTTAGGAGTGCTCTTGCATGTACTGTAGATTGCCTTAAATGATCTAAAAGCCACCAACGTAAATTCATTCAGTCAGTGATATTTCTTTTTTTTTTTTTTTTTTTTGAAGTGAAATAAAAACAAAAAACAATTCACATCTGCTACACAATTCTTTCTTTTGTTATCACACCTTTATTTTTTTAAGCTCACGGGTTTTGACTGTTTTTCCACCTTTATGCAAATCTAGTCATGTATGCTGCCAGGTGGTCTCAAAGGCAGCCGGTGGGGCTGCCATCTCTGTGATGACTGACTGAAAGCTTGATGGTTGCCCTGAAGCCTGAAGAGGGGAGACGGGGGACCAGGAAACGGGCTCTCTCCCCAGCCGTGAGTGCTCCAGCATGGATCTGAGGACTGCACCAGATGGTGGATTTGGCACTGCCACAGGGGTGCAGGGGAACGCAGAGCCTTAGATTGAAAATGGTCTGCTGCCAATCAAACTTCTCTGAAGCTCACTGAAGCTCACTGGCAGTCAGTGACTCCTTTCTTTACACCTGTCCTGACAGAAGTATGTGTAAGTAAACTTTGGAGGATCATTTTGAACTATTAACAATCTAAAGGGATCTTATTCGTACAGTATGTATACATATATCTATACAGTAAATATATTTTACATATATCTATACATTATCTATAATATATTTTTAGAAATGCACTATCACACAACATATGTGAAGTGAAAGTGACATACAGCCAAGTATGGCAACCCATATTCAGAATTCATGCTCTGCATTTAACCCATCAGCCATCAGCCAGTGGGCAGCCATTTATGCTGCGGCGCCCGGGGAGCAGTTGGGGGTTCAGTGCCTTGCTCAAGGGCACCTCAGTCGTGGCCCGAGACTCACACACAACCTAAGGGTTAGGAGTTATACTTCACAATACACAGCTTCCCCTTCACATATATATGATATTTACATCATCTAAAAAACACACATAAAATCAAGATTTACTATATCAACTCACAGTTTCTATTAAAAATATACTTACAATACAATACAATAATACAATAACAAGTGGCTTTGTAGTATATTAGACAGTAGATATCCGATACATGTAAATGTTAGATATATTGGATATAGAATATTGATTATTGTGTTGGACAAATTGGGCATTTGAGTCAAAAAGGTTAAAAATCATTGAAAAAAGACCATTAAAGACCTCTTTAAATCAAGATTCCGATTTTGTGGATTTTAGTCTGTAAAGGTCAACTATTGTACCCCTTTTTACAGGATGTATTATAAGCAATATGTGGACTTTTTATACCGATCTCACAGTAATTCGTATGTATTTTACAAGGTGGCTTAATCGTTTGAATGACCACGTCTAAACCTACCCTTCACAGAAATCATGCAAAATTGTGATTTATAGAGCATACACATTTTACGAGCACATGCGTTCTCTGGGATCAAATCCATGATCGCACAATTACATATCAACGTATAATGCAATACTCTACCAACTGTTATAGTGCAAATAAAAGTGTACAAAATTAATATGAAAATTTCTGTTGCCAATAGTGGGGAAACTGTACTATACACTCTGGTTTTTCAGGGATATTGGTTGTAGGACAGGTTGTTTTTATTCCTGTCTCTTTAAATGCAAATAAGCAACTGCATTCCGCCCCCTTTTCCAGTATAGGGCAGGACTGTGCCTTTACAGTTTGTACCTCAGATATTCTGCCAAAAAAAAAACATCTGTTTGTTTTTGATTATCATGTCTATAGCACTGAAATGATGTGTTTTCACATGGCATGTAGGTACTAAACTAAGTTTTCTTTCATGTCTTGTTGTGCGTAAACTGTCAAATAAATTGTAGGGTGGCTGTGTACACACACTGCCAACACAAAATCATTTTCAAACAATAGGTAAAAGTGAATTTTGCATAATAGTTGCCCTTAAAGCTTTACACCTCTAAAATAAATCTACTTCTAGCAGATATATTAATTTTAAAGGTACAGTCTTGCTCTCCTGAAAAACTAAACAAAAATACTGATGACTCATCTTGGACTACACAGATATTAGTCTAATCAAATACTCTCTAGAATTAAAATGGTCTGTCCTAATACTACCTGCACTTGGCAGCAAGAAGCAAATAGAAATGATTCATGACTGTGATGTATGTTCAGCCTATTGGCTTCTATCTTTTTTTTTTTATTGGAAATACACAGGAAAGAAAACAACTTGTTAAGTGAGTCTTTAAACTGTGAAATGTCAACCTCGTGTTACAGAACCCATTCATCATTTTATTTATACTCGTTCAGTCGTAAATATCAATACCTGTCAGTTATTATTTTTTTAAGTTTAATTTGCTTGACTGACAAGATCTCTTATTGAAGGCAGGTGCCTTCAGGCCTTGAGCTCCACATTTGAGTCCAAGTGTTCAAGCTGCATATTTACTGGTAAGAACAGGCCGTTTGTGTGGTTTGTGTGTAAATATTCTTGGTATGCAGATCGTTGGCTGTGAGTCCTACTACCAAAGAGAACTTGTTTACTATGAATCCTGACCTTTCACAAGTGGTGAGCTTATAGACAGCAACTGCCTCCACAAGGGAATAAGCACTATGAGATTTACGTCTGTTTTTACAGGTTGTTTTTCTTACATCCCTGCTGGCAACAGCTTCTGCTTTGCAAGTATAACTAGAAAACTGCATTTAGAGAATATGGATTCAGAGCCACATTTACAAAAAACAAAAACAACAACAACAAAAAAGCCCCATCTTTGACCACTGTCTGATATTGCTTCTGGCGTGCCATTTGTGCTTTTGTCTTCTTTTGAACTGAATTCCTTTCTGACACTAAGATTTACTAGAGTAGCATGTCAGTGCTAACAGATGGATTTCATTGTACAGCGTGAGGAGTTAGTCAAGAGTTAGTGTATCAAGGACAAGTGGAAATTGGGCTGCAATAGTCTGTTCATAATTTTTTTTTCTCATCCACCAATTTGTGTGTTGTCTATATCGGATGAGTTTTTGAAATCGGGTGTAAGTGGGTTGAGTTGAACGTTGCTCCACACAAACTCCATCTCTGTAAATGCTGTGAGTTTAGGTCTTTTATAACATCCATTTGAAAACGCAACATGTGCCAACAATTCTCTTGTCAGCAAGCTAGAAGTGTTCAATGATAAGCTCTCCCTGTAGTTTTCTTCCAAAATAAAAGCTATATAGTTTAATATTTGAAAGCTAAGAAATGTAAAAATGATCATTATCTTCCATAAACTTATTTTTCTTCTTCCTCTTCTTCTTCAGTCACATTAAATAGGTACCATAAATACTAATGGAAAATAAATGTACTAAAATATATTGAAATACATTTATTTCATGCTAAGTACATTTACATATTTATGTGCTTAATAAAAATACCATGGCCTAATTGTACTTTTTTTTTTTCAAAGTTTACTTAATACACTTCAGTTGTGTGGAGGTAGTGCTGAAGTCCATCTAAAGATACACTGAAGTATATTTGATTGTGCTAAAGTGGAACTATTGCAGGTATACTTCAGGTACACTTTCAATATCTGGCATTTAAAGACACATATTATTCAAAGATTAATCACAAGTAGTGCTCCAAATAAAATTTAATCATAATTTTAATATCAGTAAGTCTCAAATGATATGTTTATAGACTTGAACTATACTTATTATGAAATAAAGGAATTTAAATACAGTATACTACTTTTTGCCAGGGTATACAGTCTAGGATGAGTTTTTCCCTATATCCCCATGCTAGGGAGATTGGCATCTTTTCCTTTTTTTACCCTTGATGAGGTTGAATTCCTGCTTATGTAATGGAAGGAACTCTGAGGTTTGAATTTTTGTGCATAAAATGTGGTTTTGAGCCATTTAGGCTTTTTTATCTTCATATGAAAAAAGTGCGTAAGCATTTCAAGTATAACTGCATTTTGTCATGAAACATTTTTTGTTATGCGAGAAGATTTTTTCCTTTACCTTTTTGTCTTTCTTTTCAAATGGAAGATGAATCAATTCCATATGGTCCTTGTTCTTGATAACAATTAAAAATGCAATAAATAAGCAATTTTAGTGTGCATTTATTGCAAATTAACTTATGATTGGTGGACTACTTGTGTTGTTCAGATGCTTTAGTCAACATTGATACATCATGTTATAAGCTGTAAATGTATCTGGTAATCAAAAGTCCTCTTCATCCTTTGAAATCCACTTCATTTCTGAAGATAAAACAGCTTTCATCTCTAGACATTGTCCTAGTAATTGGGCTGAAGGAAAGTGAGGTTCTAAGATCTAAAGACATTAAAGTAGGAGAGGGATAAAGATAGAAAAGAGGACACAAAAATCCCATCTGCAGGTGACTACAAAGGGGCTGTGAGGACCCCAGCTGCTGACTAGGTCAAATGTAGTCAAGAATCTCTGTATCTGACAAGACAAATAACTTGAACCTCCTGCAAGTGGTAAGTCCATTAGAACAAAGCCTCTGGAGTAATATTTCTCTTTTGTCAAGGAGTTATCAATGATTTTGCCCTCATCCGTCTTTGTCTGTGATTGTTGACAGTCAATTTATTGGAGGCTAGTGTGTGGAGATTGCGTTCCATTCTTTTTTAATTACACAGAATGTAAGATTGCAATTGTGTTCATTCATTGTGGAACAAATAGTTTTGACAATGTGCTTGTCAGATTCAGTTGTGTTGATTAGTGCCGTGAGCAGCCACAGTATCAAAAGTAAAAAATGTTGTCATTAGAATTGACTTTACAGTTGACATGCAGTTTTGCACACATACATGTGATCATATTGAAGAGTCAAAAAACAGGAAGTATAAACAATCAAATTTCAAACAGTACATGATCTCAAAGCCACATATTTGAAACCATGACTATATCATCTGTTTTACAAGAATCAGGGCTATGACAATAAGACAAAGTCTGATGCTGTGAAATGATGTAATTCTGGTCATGCTAGTTAGGACCTTAAATATTTAGCTTACCATTCAAAAGAATTGTGGTGTCCTTGGTGTTGTTTTGAACCTCCTCAAAAGTTTCTGTTTCCCAAGTGTTTTTGTATTTTCATGTGAGCACTTCTGGAACTAACTGTTCTCTAAATGGTTTTGAATGATTCTGAAACATTCTCAGATCTTTATGTAGTTAACTGCCATTGCCCCTGCAACAATTAGAGACTTTTACATAAGATGTGTTTCAGTAAAAATCACTCCCTGCTGTGCTCCTCGCAGGATGCGATGTTCCTCCTGAAATGTAATGGCATATTCAAGAAGCGTGTTCTCTCTTTGGCTCTCTTGGGGCCTACCTCAAAGCTTTTCACTGATGGTTTAAAGGCTTCAGGCAATCAGTAACTCGAATCATCTTGAGACAATCTGTAGGCCTGCCAGATTTTCAGGGGAATATGGTGCCTTCTGGGGTAGAGTTAACTTGGTACAGTATATTTAATGTGGCTGGGGATTGTCTAATCTTTCGCTTTACAGTTTAAAGTGCAAAGGAAATGTGTCTAGAAATATACTGTAATATGAATAGTCATATTTCTCTCTCTCTATCTCTCTCTCTCTCCCTCCATCTATCTGTCCGTCTGTCTAATTGAGGCAATATGGCTTTGGAGTGATTGAATATCACTCTTGATGTGGTCTCAATTTTAAAGGTTGATGTTCAAATTGGACACATTATGTATGAGTGCTGCATTTTGAAATGAAATCAAATTGTCCTTATTTTGTTCAATATCAACTCATTTGACTAAATATTACTCCAAATTGAAGTAAAATATCCTGATATAATATCTTATAGATATTGTACATAGCTTAAATGCATGGGTGCCCACAACTGCATACCATGCAATATATTCTACATTTCGGTCACACTTTATTTTAGGGTCCAATTCTCACTATTAACTAACCATTTACTATGACTTTTGCCTCAATTAACGCCTTATTTGCTGCTTATTAATAGTTTATAAGGTATTGTTAAGTTTAGGGTATTGGGTAGGATTATGGATGTCATGCATTATATGTACTTTATAAGCACTAATAAACAGCCAATATGTTAATAATAGACATGCTAATAAGCAACTAGTTATTAGTGTGAATTAGACCCTATACTGAAGTGTTACCTAAATTTCTTTAGAAAGTTGCTTCCTTTATTAGGTTAGTTGGTGCTTTTTAAAATCCAGCTTTTAAAGAATGACTCTCTCAGTGGACCCATGGCAGATATTTTCCTGATCCATGACAGAAATTAACCTGTTTTAAAGGCCCAGAAAGGAAGTAAGGACATCATTAATATAGTCCATGTGACATCAATGACTAAACTGTAATTTTATGAAGCAATGAGAATACTTTCCGTGCACAAAGAATAAAAAAATAACAATAGAAAAAGTATTGCCTTAGCTTCATAAAATTAAGGTTGAACCAATGATGTCACATGGACTAATTTAATGATGTCTGTACTACTTTTCTGTGCCTTGAAGATTTTAGTTGTGTTGTTGTCTATGCAAGGTAAAAAAAACTCTTTGATTTCATAAAAAATATCATGTTCAGAAGAAGAACAAAGGTCTTGAGGGTTTAGAACAACACAAAAGACGAACAATTAATGACAGAATAATTTTTGGGGGGCTGATCTATCCCTTTAAGACCACTCGAGATTTGCGTTTGTTACATGCAATATCAGGAGCAGCAGAATCCATGTTAGAAGCTTTGACACTTGTTTCATTTTTTTAATGAGCACCTGTGCAGTGCTTTATTTTCTTGTAAATTAGTGCCAATCAATTTATCAATTAAATAAATGACATTACCAATAAATGACATAAAAATACACAGTTTTCGCCACTTTGAGTATTTAATCTCCCTCCTAGTATGTCATATAGGCTACATTTATCTAAAGACACTTAACATAATAGAAGCCTTTGTTTTGTTATTATGGTATATATTAGTGTGTATTGTGTCACAGAATGGAGCATCATCCATGTACATCAGTATTCAGTTTTTGAGTCTATGTGTCATTCACAGCTTTGACATGGAATTGATGTGTGAGATTTTCTGTTGATGTACCTGTTGGTTGGAGTACTTCTGTTGGCCGCTAGATAATTGTTTGTCAAGTGGTTTGTCCCTTTTTTCTTATGCCTTGCTGGAGCTTGACAAAATATTTCATCTTAAGTCTGCAGTTCATTTCCCATTTTAAAGCCATTTTTCCCCGCTGTGCAACGAATCCCATTTAAATTTAAAGTGGATTTTCCTTCAGTCGCCATTCCCTGGAGATTCAGGGCTGGTATTGAATAGAGAGAGACTGAGCACCTTACAGTTGAATTCATTGCGTTCTTGATGAAATAGAGAAAAGTCTTTAACCTCAGTAAGCGATACAATCCAAAACATTTATTTTAAATGAGCATTGGCCAGATTTCCTTCAGAGGAATATTTACACTTATTTCTGTTCACATCGTGAATATTATCACCTAAAAAAAGATACAAATATAATGGTGTAATCAACACTTCTCAGTAGTAAAAGGGTTTCAAATTAATTCAGTGTTTTTTTTATTATGCACAGATGTTACCCAATCGTAGCAGAGGGCGTTTACATTGAGGTCTTAAAGGAGACCCACCCTTTTAAACTGTTCAAATCAGAACTAAAATGATGGTATAAAATTGCAGTTTATTTCTAAATGATGACAGTTTTTGTTGTATAAACATAAGTAACCACTAACATAAGTACTCCTCAGAAAATATTGTGTGTGTGTGTGTGTGTGTGTGTGTATATAAAGTAGTACTTTATTAAACCTATTTAAAATTCTTAAGCAATAAGATGCAAATTGATGATATTTAGGCAAAGACTACTATGCTTTGCATTGCAGCAGTAATTTGTGGGAATGGTCTTTGTTTTAATGTACTCTAGAGATTACCAAGTAAAACGGGTAGTACAGTTTCGTCTAAATGTGTCGCTGTTGGTATACTCTGTTTTGTCTGTTTCAACCTCCCATTCTGAATAGTCAAGGAGGCTAGTTGATTTCCAGGAGAATCCCCATTGCACCTTGAAAAGCAGGGAGTTGAAAGCAGACAGTGATTTTAGTGCGTGACAGGACAGATGGGAAGCACATGTGGGTGGACAGGCTCGATTTCTGAGATGGTCTTTCCATCCTTGCAAACAGACAGAGGTAAAAACCCTCTCTCCTTCTTTGTTTCTCTCCAGTTTCAACCTTCACCTACATGGCCAGAGTGGGATGATTGTGTATTTGCTATGGGCAGAACAGACTAAGCTTTGGAGGTGAATGTATTCAGGCTTTAAGCCCCCACCCCAGAGCTTAATTTTACAACTATCCACTGTTGCAGCCCAAATTCAGCGTTTTATGTGATTTTTAAATCATTGCTCTTATTTCAGTGCCTTTCGAAGGTCAAGTTAAATAGAAAATTTCGTTTGAAAGAGATGTTTGTGTACATTTTAATTTGGTCATGACAGAAGATGATGGAAAAGAAAGCTATAACCGGACATATATCCAGAAGCACAGTGCACTTCATGCATTTTAAAGAGCATATTTGAGATTGCAGTGGTAGAGTGTCCTCCACAACCTAACACTCACAACCAACCCTCAAGACTGCAGCGGCTTCATTCAAAATTACATTTGTGCTGTTACCTGATTTGAATAATCGCTTTATTGAACTGGACATTTAAACATATATAATGTGTATAATTAAGTAAATAAGTAAATTAAAACTTTTATTTTTAAAATGTAATTTTATTCCTGTGATGCCAAAGCTGAATTTTCAGCAATCATTACTCCATATGTCACATGATCCTCCAGAAATCATTTTAATATGCTGATTTGGATGACGTGTTTGTGCTGCTTCGTACTTTTTGGAAACTGTGATTTGTTTTTCCCCAGTATTCTTTAATGAGTAGAACAGTATTCTGAACACTATTTGAATTAGAAATAGAAATCTTTATAAATGTTTCATTAGCCCCTTTCACACAGTAACACCTGTAAAATTACTGGAACTACTTTACCAGTTAATACATAAATGCACTGTTCAGACAGAAATATGTATTTTTACCAGAATAGCACCGTTCACACATCAGTTTCAAAATACAGGTAAATTCTGGGGCGTCATTAATCGAAGATGACCTCTAAACGGCTGTGAATCTTGGTGTTGTGTTTGTAAACATGGAGGGGTAAACACGGTCAGTGTTTTTGCTGATGTTATTCATTTTGGTGTCAGGTGGCGTAGTGTTGGGGTAATGCATTACAAAATATATTTTTTAATTAATTTATCCAAAGCGAATTACAGTGCATTCAGGCTAACAATTTTTACCTATCATTACAAGTAACTTAAGTTTCGTAATCTGATTACTTTTTTCAATTAACTAAAGAAATGCATTACTGTATAATTTACAATTACTTTATTTTATAATTTACTTATTATTTCAAATAAGTAATTCCAGTTACTTTGTTTTCACACTTCTTAACTATCAGCTCTTTTGTCCCATGTCAAGAAAAACCTGCATTGTGTGCAATGTCTAACTGTATACGATGGTTACTGTAGTACTAGACTTAATATGAACCTGCATTCACACATCTCACTTGCACAGAAACAGATTTAGTATTCCTCAAAATGAATACAAACTGAAATGCAAACTCAGAATATGACAAGCCTGCAACAATTTAATAATAAATTAAATATGTTAATAACAGAATTTACATTTCCTTCAGCCTGAGGCTTATTAATGTAACTTTTGGTGTGAGGGGGCTTTTAAATATGCCAAAAATATAACTTTTTTATATTGAAAACACGCAAGCTAGCCTAGCCCAGTGGAGAAAAAGTAAAACAAAAGTAACATAACACATTACCAATGCAGTTAATAGTTTATTTTTTTTTTATTTTATTTAATCTCAAATCCCATCAAGACAGTACTGGCTGTGGTCATGTATGTTTTTTGTGGATTTCTCTCATTTTGCCAGCAATGTTCATGTGTAGTCAGATGGGAGGGTGTCTGTCAACAATGCTATAATATTGTGTTAGGTTTCATGTTCGTGCAGTGGAAAAGCTTTGCAAATGTTATGTGTGTAATTAACGTTTCTGTTTGGTGAATGAGACCAGGCAGGAAATTGAGTTATACTAAGCTCTCATGTTTAGCCTACTGAAAAGGTCCTGTTCAGGCGAAGGAAAAGAACATGATAACATTTGCTTTTCTACATCCTCTTCCAAATTCTCTAGCGGGCCTAGCGGACCATGAACAAGCATATCTGGCCTACCTTCAGCCACTGCTGGCTCACTCTCCCATGCTTAAGGCTGTGAGCACTTATAAGACAGTTAGATACGGTGGAGGTGAGGTATGTCATCTGGAATAATTTCACACTTAAACATATCCCAGCCAAAGCAGAGCACCATGTGTGCCCACTAAATCAAGTCTTTGGCTGCCCACGCTACAAATTGGTCATAAGTCCACTGTAATAGAGACCATGTGAGGCCCAACGTCCCTTGGCATTCTTCATGCTGCCCCTTCTGTAAGCTTGCCAAAACGAATAGTAGGAAATAAATGGCAAAACACATTGACCGAAGTGCTTCACAACAGGAGTGCTGCCTAAAAGGTTTTCCTGTATGAAAAGGCCTATAGAATAAAGAAACATGACAAAATACATTTCAGGTGGTTGATAGTTAGACCTTTGTATACAATATTATCTGAAAGCTCAACATGAATTTTTTCATCACATTACAGCCTCTTGACACAATCTACAGTAGATCAATTTGATTTAATTTGGCTATAAAGACAAAGATGGCATTATAATCTTTATTGTGCGTGATATCTGCACTAATGCGTGTCCACTGCTCATTTTTGATGTGGGTCAGTGATGTGAAAGATTCTACATTTTGCTAAGTTCTTAGAAATGTACTCTTTGTATTTACGTTGGTTTTGAATTGTGTTGAAAAGCTTTCTTAACATAGGAACATGTTAATTTAATTACAGTAAAATGTGATGTGGTGTAGTAATACCATTTTTCTTACTAGTTGAGTACATGCAGGAACACATTTTAAAGGGTTAGTTCACCCCCAAATGAAAATTCTGTCATTAATTACTCACCCTCATGTTGTTTTACCCCGATAAGATTTTCATGATGTAATTTCCATGATTCCATGACTCTTCTTGTTAGTTGAGCCACATGACTTTATTTACTGACTTTTGATATACAAATATTTTTGTCAATATTAATAATCAGGGAAGCAGTTTAGTTTTTTCCACCTAATAGATAAGAAAAAGTGTTAATGTAATAAACTATGCTAATTTTATTCCATTAACAACACTTTCTTTCTTCTATTCGCTTTCCTTCATTCTTTTAAGGACACATATTCCCCCTAAAAATAAAAACTATTATGACACTTAATATCAAAGTTTGACATAAACATTTTTTTATTATTTGTTAGGAGAATAAAACCTCTTAACAAAACATTTATTAATGTCTTTTAATTACACTTTTTCCTTCATTATGATATAAGGACAGTTCTACCAATCTGACATTTTTTATGACCCCTCTCTCCAAGTATCTTAAAAAATCACTTTATGACCCCCAAAAATATCAAAATGAATTTTAATTCAGAATTAAAAATGTGTTTATCATAGAAGATGAGTATGCAGGTCATTGTATGTATGAATACACTGTAATTTAAATGTATTTTAATAAACTAACAGATAGGACTGAAAAATGATTGTCATTGACCTGAGTTTGGAGAAGATTTCTGATGAATTAAAGCATCAGAGGCTTTCAAATATATTTTTGGATATCCAGTGTTATTCAAAGGAACATATCAGCCTGACCACATTACACAGGACAATTTCTGCTGTGACCAGATCCTGTTGTTCAATGCTTGTATTCATAGCACAAAGCTGGATTCAGACCTTGGTTTTTCTGTGGTCTTGGTCTGATGGCTATCCCTCAAAGCCGCATAGACTTTGTTTTTATTCCATTCACCTTGATCTGCTCCAGTGCCTTCTAAACACAGAGACCCTCCGAAATGTGCTTAGACCAGCAAAACTCTCCTGCAGCAAGCAGGTGTGAGGACCCTTCCAGACTCCTTTCGTCCATCACCTGCACCCCACCTCTCCGCTTGTTGCTGAGTTGTTTTCTTCTTCTCTGGCGTCCTGTAGAGCGCCCTGGGGTCCAGACTCAGCCAGCTGTTTAAACACCTGCACAGGATGTGGCAAACCTTCAGCGCAGTCTTAGTCCTTCACAGGGACGCTCAGCTGTTCCACCACACCGGCCATTGCTGCTGTTCCAACCTACCACGGTGATGTCATTAGTAATTGGACGTAAAGGTGGTTCTTGCAGATGTACATTTTATGTTTACATAAACACTGCAAAGCACATTAAGGAAATGTAACACACACACACACACACACAATTGACAGTATTTTGCAGTAAAATGACACAATGTAATGTTAAACCATTTTTTGTTTTTCACTGTATACGGTAATTAACTTTAGTCCAAATGTATAAAATGTATGTGTAAACATACGTATAGATATCTATCATACATTCTGCAGTTGAGTAGCTGATTCAGTTTTTGCAGTGTCAATAAAAAAGTACCTCCATCAGGAGTAGTCTAATGGTACTTCTAAAGCTTTTGACTGAAGCGGTTCAGAAGTTTTGCATGTTGTGGAAACTGGTACATTAGTTCTTGACAGCCAGCCTGCATGAGGGCTTTTGTTATGGTAAAAGAATCCAGACGACGGAAGAGAAAAGTGAGGAATGCCAAAACAGTGGACTATTTCCGGAGTTATCATCCTTTTAATGTTTTAATGTATTTTAACTGCAAAAGTAATGCTAAGTTAGCATTTTTAGGTTTTATGACTGAGTCATTGAATCATTCAACCAAACTGTTCAAGAATGAAACCGCATACTGTGTTGCTCAGAGACACACAACAGTTGATTCTGTTGTTACTTCTTTTAGAACTAAAGGAAATATTGTGTCTAAAATGTAAGTTACACACTATTCACTTATTGGTATATAAAAGCAAGATCACATGTGTGATTGTATATTCTGTGCGGTTTTATTTATATATATTTTTTCTCTACAATACCATTTTGACCAGGTGCCACTTCAGATTTAAATTATAGTGACATTCATTATAAACTAAATTTCTTATAAACGCCAAGCCTAAACAATATAACCAATTCTTTCTTTTTCATATATATATATATATATATATATATATATATATATATATATATATATATATATATATATATATATATATATATACTGTATATATATATACTGTATATATATATACTGTATATATATATACAGTAAGTCACTTTGGAATAAAAGTTGCAGCATGTTTCAGGTGTATATATAAAATATATATATATATATATATATATATATATATATATATATATATATATATATATATATATATATATATATATATATATATATATATATATATATTATAATACTTTTGAAAGATCCTGACAGAGAATTGCACTATAGCAAATAAATCAATAATTAACCTTTCATTAATGCATCAACAGCCAAATGGAGAAAACCATTTCCGCTCACACACAAATCACCTCTCACCCCTGACTCACCTCACCCTTCAGTCTCAATCCATATAAGTCATGCTGTGGTATTGAGGCCTTCCTGTGTGTCTGCTCCTGGCCCAGTTGACTATTGTCTTTGTGATGTAGTGAAAATTGGAAGACGCTGAGCCCTGGGCTCCCTGCGGACTTCCTCAGATGTAACCGTAAGGATGGAAAAGCCAGACCTACATTAACCCCTTGCAATTCCCATCTCCTCTTCTGTTCTAGGGCCAGGGGCTTCTGAGGGTTCTACATTATTCATGCTCTATTGAAATGATATGCTGTCTACCTGCGACCAAACATAATGAATTCTGGCACAGTTGAGAATTCAAACTTAGCAGAGACACTAAACCTGAGGAAAGAAATGTTATGGTCCTTATTTACTGTCTATGACAACATTATGAGGGTTAATTTCTTAGGAAAATCATTATACATTAATGCATAGTTCACCAAAAAATGAAAATGTTGACATTTGCTTGCCCTAATGTTGCTTAGGTATTGAAGAACTGCCAGTGTGATCTAAAACAATACTGGCCCTAATTACCAATTTCAAAACATCTTGTTCTAGTCTGAATGTTGCATATTTAAATGTGTAGTTTTGACAGGTAACACAATGAATTAAACCTGAAAATTTGAAGTAGAAAGACAAATGTTTTCTTGTAATCTGTACTCCATTAATCCTTATTTACAACTTCAAAGATCTTTTTTACAGTATATTGAGAATCTCTCTTTGAATTAAAATTATTTAATTTTATTAAAACTAAAGTTTTCTTTGATTAAAGAAAAGTTTAAATGAATAATAAATATTAGATGACAAACATGAAAATAAAAATGTTGCCTGTGCAACTAACCAAATGTAAATAAATGTGAAAATTGAAGTAACAAACTAAAACTGTAAAAATTGTAAAGGAACAAAAATAAAATGACTCTGATAGATTTGCTAACAGCTTGCACCAGGGCAAACCATCTTTTTGCATTAAACTATTTTAATGCAAAAAGATGGTTTGCCCTAGTGCAAGCTGTTATTTTATATACTTTCAGGATCTATTAAAGATGCACAATGAAAAATGAGTCCTGAAAAGGCATGAACACAGCTATTTTTGTGCCATACCTTAGTGAATATGCATTTATAGGAGTTTCCCTCTCCAATGCAAATTTGATGGGAGGAGAAAATTCTGATATATGCAATACTGTTTACTAAGATTTGTGCTCATCAAATTACTTGTATCATTTAATGCCTTAAAAAAGTGTGTCTTAAAGCAGGCAATAATTTGTGATGCTCTTAGTAGATTGTGCCTTTTTAGTAAATATGGTCCTAGAGCTTAAACTAAAATGAAAACGGAAAATATAATAAAAGCTAAAACTAAATAATAATTTTTTAAGTAAACCCATCTGGGTAGATTTATATATATATACATTACATAACATATTTCATTGCATTATGTTTTGTAAAATAAGGGCAAAATGAGACTATAAAATAAAGGAAGTTATATATAATTTTGTTACATATACCTCACACTCCCTATCTCCAGGACCAGTAAAAGTCATACTTTGTGTAGAGGCATGAGCTTCAGAGATACTGGAAAAAGAGCCCATCTGTTAAGAGTATCTCAGCCCCTCTCTCTGTCTCTGTCAAAAAAAAAAAAAAAAAAGCCCACGCCTTCATCAGGGGGGATGGTGGTCGGGTAACCTCACATGGGGTGCCCCTTTCTGCCTGAGAGGAGATGCACATACCAAGAACTTCATCAAGAGTGAAAGACATCCATCATTCGCCCCAGTGCCATTATAAACAACCCAGACCCAGCCATGGAGAACCCCAAATGGTGTACCACCTCTACTCTGACAAGATAAATGGTCCAGCTTCTTGGAATGGGCGTCCAGTGAAGAGCAGACAAAGCAGCCCATCTGCTGGTGGATTAAGACAAGACTGCATGATTTATTTTAATATATAGACCTGCATACACAAAGTGTTATTAGCCATTTGGAGGGTGTGCCCCACTGGCACATAAGTAATTGCTACTAAATGGCAGTGTTTAATGAAAGATCTCACAGCGCTACAGCAAATCACCTCCCTGTTGCTGAGTAATCCCCATCAAACATGTCCGCATGCAGCCATATTCGCCGTTTAGGTTGAGACGGGGGTCGTCGGATTTACATAATTACATTTGCTGTATTTCAATTACAGTTTTAAACCATCAGTGGGTACAAATGGGGAAAATATGTGCGGTTAAACTCTAGCATGCAGGTATTTGAAACGGAGGATTAATAGTTTAACAGGAGCACGGATTGTATGAAGTGCGTGATTTCCACAGCCTGCTCCGTTCACATCAAACGGCAGAATGCGATGGCTCAGGAGGGAAAAAGCTTTGTTGTGGGCCTCTATGTGCTGTGAGAAGAGATAGGATGGAGCTGAACCTTGAAAATGACAGGAGTGCTTGCCAATAAAATAGATCCACATAGGTGTCCACTATCAATGGGAGTTCTTCCTCAATTACAGTCACAGCATCCTCTTCATGTCTGCTCCTGTTTACACTATAAGATACACTGGGTTAAAAACAACTCAATTTGGGTTGTTTTTTCCTAGCTGCTGGGTCAATTTTGGACAGAACATACGTTGGGCTAACCTGACCCAGCAAGTTGGGTTGTTTATTTAACATATGAGTTGATTTTAGACATTAATTTTTACAATAATAATTGCTTATTTTTTTACACAATAACAATAACACAGCCACTAGTTTTTAGTTTTTGATTAGTCCAGTTCCTAATACAGCATATTTTATACTGTTACAAACATGATCAATCATTTCAACTTCAGTGCTGGATCTGGTGGCAGAGCTGGGCTTGTTTTCGGCGGGGTATTGTGAACCTCGACTGTCGCACTTTTATTTTATCATAGATGAAAGATGCTTTGACTGACTCCATATACTGCCCAATATGTCTTATTATGCTTAAGCTGTCACATACACACAAGTTTATGTTAAACACAGTCGTGAGGTGAAGGTAAACAGCATTAGGTAAATTGCATTTTTATATATGATATGTTTTGCAGCAGCATAGTTTACAGTAAATAAATCAATAAATCCACTGCTCTTTTGTCTCCTCTGAGGCTGGGACTCTAAATAGTGTTCATGTCAGTGCAGCCAAAGATAGAAAAGTAGGCATGTTTTGCTCATACAGTACTTTTGGTGTTAGAACTGGTATACCGCTTGCAAAAAAATAAAAATAAAATAAAAACAGTGGTGGCGCTGTGGGTGGAAACTTGCAGATTAAGGGACAGTAATATTATAACAAGAGCTACATCTACGTCACAGGGGGAATGAAATCTGTACAGCTCGTTTTTTCGCATGCTTACAGAGAAAGGCTTACCATATATACATTTACTGTGTTGTTCTCACATTTTCTGGGGTGATAGATGCCCCGGGCGACCCGATTATAGCACTTAAACACAGAAAAAGTCTGATTTTATGATATGTCACCATAATAACAAAATAAACATAAACAACAAAATGAAAGTAGGCCTACGCGGCAGCCACCTCACAGCAGACTCCAGTGCATATCTGTCTCTCTGTGGTTTTGCTCTGGGGAACATCAAACATTTCTATTTACAATGTGTTTTTCCAGTGTTGAACATTGTAGCCAATCACAGACGTGTTTGCTGTGCAATTGCCAGTCAGAGGTGTTTCAGTTAGTCAGAATCCCCTCACCGCTCAAAACACCAGAGTTTTCAGTCCTGAGATGTGATGTAAATAAGAGATTTATTGTGCTGTGTAGAGAGATTATAATGGAAACTTTTGAGATTGCGATAAACTGAAAATAGTGACAGATTTTTTTAAACTACTGATATTGTGTGTTTATTATAATCATTTTTTTTTTTTTTTTTTATAACTCTTTACCATAAGCATTTTCTCTGTGTGGCAGTAGTGGCCCAATGGATAGAGAGTCTGACTTGTAACTTGAAGGTCTTGGGTTTGAGTCTCGCAGGACTTGTAGGTGGTGGGAGTGAATAATTGGCTGCCCACTGCTGTGTGTGTGCACTTGAATGGATTAAATGCAGAGCACATATTCTGAGAATGGGACACCATACTTGGCCACTTCACTCTTTGCCTTGTAAAATGCTTTATCTTAACTTATTTTTCAATTCCCACGTGATAATGATTCCATCCAGAATGGCTTCACACCCACATGGGTCACTTTTGCACATAGCCACCCTCAAAGTGAAGACTGCTTGCATTATTCAGATATCACATTAAAACAGAGGGTGTGGTGTGTTGATTTAAAGGGACGGTGTTCACTTTGACGTGTAATCGTTTGAGAATGCATGTTGTACTACTCTCGAAACTCGTGCCATGTGTGCCTGATACAGTAAGATAGCAGGTTCCTGTAACCTATCAGAATACATTAAAAGCCTACTGATAAGGCCTGTTCATGGTTCTTTGTTTGGTGTTGGAAGCAGTGCTGGAATCAGTGCTCTGTGATAGGCCTTTACTTATCATAGGTTTGGTATCAAAGTTGCCATGTTAAAAGTGTTTTAACCAGGTTCAAGTTTCAGTGGCATGATTCTTGGAAGTAATGTTGAAATGTTAATTGAGATACACAGTATTTTGCTGAGAATGCTTATTCTGTGCTTTTGAAATCCTAATTTAAATGTAGTAGCATTATTCCTTAAGGGATTGCATTTTAATTGCGAACTGATCATGCCTCTCTTAACTTTAAACTGATTACATGTTGCTAAGAATAAAAAGTTCATCAAATATTAAAACAGTCTTTAAAAAGTAAATTGTTTTTGTTATAATTTTATGCTTTCATTTTTGTTCCAGATAAGTCCTGATCATAAGTATTTTTTAATATATTCTAATTATTATCATACTGTATTCAGTTTTATGTATTTTGCAGCTTGAACTTTTGTGTGAAAAAATACACCGCCTCAATTCTCAAAAACGGCGTTTGATGTTCAGTGGAATCACTGCTCTCTAGCCCAGAGTTTAATTTGAAAGACTGTGTAAGTGTATCTTTGATGTTTTATTCACCTGCCCTGCTCTTTAGACCTCATTAATACTTAAAACGGAACTACAGAGAAAAAAGGATTGAGAAAAAAGAGCTGATGTGAGCAAATGTGACTTCAGTGCACAGACGGTTTTTCAAAACACTGCTTTATTAATCTCTGAAATGGATACCGAGGATTGTGCATGCTTTAGAATAATAACATTATCACATTTCATATAATTGTGAGCACTCTTAATGTCTGGCAATTTAAGCTTATTTGATTTGCTCACAATTTGAATCCTCATTGTGCAAAAAGACGTTGCACGGGAAACCAAATAACTGATCAAAAATACCTTCTTGTCAGGCTTAGAAACCATCTAGAGCAGCAAACCAAATAGTTATACAGTATGTGTGTGTGTGTGTATGTTATATTTGTCTTTTTTTCGCAGACCATCCTTATGATTTTGCCTGCAGGGGGTTTGAGGGGCATTAACTGATGTTAAGCTAGCCTGAAGCTGAAACACCTGCTCCCTCTGTATGGCATATAAATGAGCTCTGTCTTTCTGCTGAAGCCACAGGACACTTTGGCAAGAGGCGAACTAAACGAATGATGTGTGTCATTGCCATTTTCTGTACACATCACTGTTAACCACTGCGCCAGTTTGTCTTTATTGTTCAGGGAATTGCCACCGAACCATGACAAGAAAGAGAAGCAGATGAGAAAACAGCCCAAAACAGTCCGTACAAAATGGAAAACAGCTATTTGGTTTGCTGGTCTCCCAACATGACAATTAGGTTTAGCCGGTCGCTTATCCAGTTCTGATAAGTACCCAAAATCGTTCTAAAACCAGCAAACCAAATCAGCTGAGATGAGACGAGGAAAGGCTGGATAATGCAAGGGTTTTTTTCACCTAGCATGGAAGAAAAACAAATTGCTTTTGTTCCAGATGTGGAGTACATATATAACACTTCCTTTCAGAAGTAACAAATCCATTGATCTTCCTGCTTGAATGTAGCGTTGCATCTGACTAGATGTTGTGCCAGTTCCCTGCACAGACTTTGAAAGTTTAGTTAATGCTGTTTGGCATTTTAGCAGTATATAGGACATAGCAGTTTATACATTTTTAAAGTTCAAAGGACTTCAAAGGTTTCTGAGGAGAAGGCAGTTACTGAAAGTTATTTTTGAGAATTTTCTCGAGTGTACAGAATCCACTGGCGCACAAAGGGTGGACTGATATGGATTTGTAATCCTGCAGCAGCTGTATCCTCCTTCTGTCATCTCTGCTCACAGGGCGGAAAACCCAAACTTGCATGAGGGGATCGTTATAGATCCTTAACACTTGAGCTTCTTTAGCCATAAATACCCCCCACCCCCTCCCCCCTCCCTTTCCCTCTCATCTCCCAAAAAGCTTTTTATAATGAACTGGATTTTCTCCGACTGGAGGTTTAGACTCAGAACAGACACCTTATCCGTCAGAGAAGATCAAAGGATGAACTCAGGTTCAAATCTTACTGAGCTCAACTTGAGGATTCCAGCGTTTAATTAGGTCCTAATTGGCGCACAACTAAACAGACCCACTGAGCAGGTGTAAACAAGATGGAATACGATCCATGTGGCAGCAGGCGAATCTGGAGAGGGAAAAAAACAGCCTGCATAGTTCCAGACAGATGGAATATCATAATATGCTTAAAGTGAATATAATTTTATTTTATGTTTATTTCTAAAATCTCATGCAAATCTATTTGTCAGACTTACTGTATGAATTAAGGAGCATTATTGTACTTTTCCATTTGTTTCCTTTTTCTAAAGCACTTCACTGTTACATACTTTCATCAGGATGATACCAGTAATTTACTATTCATTAGGATGATCACAAATTAAATTCTAAACCAGATAAATTATAAACCATCACACAGAGGGTGGTCATCGTATATGATAGTGGCCAATAGTGTTACTACACTTCCCAGTCTCCACTATTGAAATGCTGTAATGTGAGAGGAACACATGTGGGCTGAAAAAGGTCAGCTGGCTAATTAGCAAGTATTTGCTTCGTTATGCCAGGATTAGCACAAATCTGTTCCCATCGTTATTCTTTGATTGAACTGAGAAATGCTATTAGTTGAGAAGTCATCCAGGGTTTCACAGTTCTTAGTTCATTCGCTGTGTAAATCAGTGTTTTTATCTTTAACTCAAATTAAAATGATAAAAAATAACTTTTCAGTAATAAGAGCTGGAGTAAAATAGGCTAAAATAAACTTTAAAAACTTGCATGAAATTAACTGAAATAATTGCAAATTAAAGTACTAAAACTATATATCTAAATACATTAAAGCAAAATTAAAATATATAACTGGCAATTAAAATGAAGGCTGAAAGTATAAATAGAAGATAATTAAAAGTACTTATTATAGTTTACAGTACAGTAAATAATACTAAAATAACACTGTTGTAAATCAGTCCCCATGAGCTTGGTAACATCCCTGAGTTTGATCATTATTCTGGAGTAATCTAGCAGAGGTTAAAGGTTAAAAGCCCTCTTGGATTCTGTTTACTGCTAACGGTATAATACAAGTCAGTGATCTATTTAGAGGGCGTGAAAAAACATCATCCATTGTCCTGACAAGGCTTAATGCAGACCAATCTCTTTCCTCGGTCTCTGGCTAAGGTTGAGGGAAGGATTTGAAGGCATACTTTTTTATTATGGTTTTAAATGGAAATATTGCTTTCATGAGGGATGAGCTAATGCATTACTCAGCAAAAGTGGACAAAAGAAGTTTTTATTTGAATTAGTCCGATCCATTCATTCGTTTTTGTGTTTAGGTAGTACTTTGGCATGGTTTCAGCAGCTCTTTAGAGATTGTCCTGAGAAAGTGATCTGCATGCCAGCAGCCGAGCTGTGCTCTTTCTTTCATCAAAAGGGGAAAAAACACCATGAGGGACACGTTTAGAAGGAAATTTTGACTACCATCAATAATGGATTTAAAGACCAATATGTTCACATTTCAATAATGTAGCCGCCATCAAATTTTAAATAAACAGAATAGCAAGTGATAAATTGCAAGCAACTTTAGTTCAGAAACTTTAAAAGGGTATGCAATTTAGAAAGAACTGTACAGAAGTCATTGTCCCTTAGGTTTAAGAAAATGCATTTGTACTGAGGTATAAAACATTTTAGAATGAAGTATAATGCAAATGGAAATTCAGCTGACTATTTTTTTTTTATTAGACAAGTAAAGTTTGTGCAGACTAACTTGTTGGCTTGACCAAAGCCTTGATTGAACCGATGGATGGATGGAACAATTTCCCAAACTGTATTGCCTGTGTTGAATTTCACTGAATTGCAATTCAGTAAATTCATCTTTCGTTCCAATTCATGGCTGTGGCGTGTGGCCAATTCAGTTCAATTTAAATTGACACTCACTTCTTAAGATCTGAATTTTGTACAACTCTGCTTCTGCTGGAGAAATTGTTTTCCATTTTTAGATTAAATCTTTCAAAAGAAATGTGATTAGAAGTGGCACAGCCATTCATTTGAAGAAGAAAATTTGATTATTACCTACTTCAGTTTGTACCAGGTAAATATGGGAATCATGAGAGATGATGCACAAAAACAAGTTACAGGCAGTGAAACAAAATGTATTACAACACTCCCTAGTCTCTTCTGCTTGTACTGTGATGTTGTAATTCTAGTACAGTACAATATTATTCAATTATATGTTTCCATCCCTCTCCAAAAGACACGTGCACTAAAGGAAGTCTGGAGCTCTTGTTCCCTGAGGGATTTCTTTCTCTTCCTGCTCCATCAACACATTCGTTTATTTGAAAGCTTGTGACACTGTAGCACAAAATATCATGAGCTAATGAGGGTATTCACAACCCTCCACTGCTCATCATTGAATAATTTATTGTAAATGTGTCAGATAAGAACCTTGACTGGACAAGAATATCATTTTTCCAGATAGTAAGCAGATTCACTTCACTTGCTGTTTTGCTGATGCTGGTGCTGTAGCGGTTTGCTTTGAATAAAGAGAGAAATGCCTGCTGCCACGTTCCAGACGAGTATAATTTAAAATGTCCGTTTTGCAGCTAATCAGCTGTAAAATTATTTACTGGATGAAGGATTTTCTGAAGAAGCAGTGTCAGAACATCTTTTGATTTCACTCATAAGAGCCCCGTGTCTTCCTGCAGCAGCTGTAGCGATTCTTTTTTAAAATAATTTCCAGTCACATTTGTATGCAGAGGAAGGGTAAATCATAAGGTTGTATTTAGACTTAAACTCCTTGTACAAGGTGTCTATCTTAACCCAGCACTTGAAAAGAAGGATTAGAACACATGGCGTTCGTCTGGCTTTTAAAACAACTTCACACGTCACATTGCCTTTTACACCTGGCTTTGACCTTGCAAGTGCTTTCAAATGTAGTCTACTTTGAGAGTGAGTGGAGCAGACAGGGTGGTCCCCGCTTCACTCTCAGACAAGCATGTGACCGCAGCCACATGACCAGAGAACATGCGATGGCTGTTGCCCACTAGAATTATTGTCAGTTAAAGGAATATAGCTTTGCTGCTATTTCTTCTTCCTTGGGAAGTAGTGTATATTCAACCCAGATATGTTTTGTGGAAAACACTTCTGTAATTACATGTTACATGTAATTACCATAGTAATAACAGTAAATTATGCATAATTGCAAGTCAAGAAAATAACACTACAGTAAATTAAACCCTAGCCTTAAACGTAAGCACATGTTATTAGTTAATAAAACTGAGTAGGTCTACTTATGTAATTACACTGTAGCATATCACCAGTCCTGCAAGGACGATAGTGATAAAGAGAACGACATGAGGGTCATTAATGACATCGATTTCATTTTTGGGTGAACTACCCCTTTAAGTGTTTCATATATTACTTTTATACATACAATCTACTAAAATGAGCAACATTTTTTGAGGCGAGGCATTAAGTCAAAATGTTAACTATCCTAATATCATATTGAAAAAAAAAAAATTGTAAGTTGGCATATTCTTCTGTTTATATTTTCAAGAATAATGTTGTCCAATGAACATGCAGAAAAACAAAACGGGAAATGACATCATAGAGAAGAATTCCTGTCTCTTTAGATATCTGATAATTTGGTTGAAATTGCAGGTTGAAAAGTGTGACTGCCTAGAAGCAGCATACTGACCTTATGAAAATATATAAGTTAACACTTTATTTCGATAGTCCACTTTAGGCATTCTACTAACAGTAAGTAAATTTGCAAGTACATGTCTACTAGCAGTTAGTCGAGTATTAGTAGCCTTTCTGCTTAAAATCTTCTAACACTTTTTTTGTAAACTTATTGCCAACTTATACTTACCCTAAACCTACCCTAACAGTCTACTCTGAGAGTTAGTAGACATGTAGTTACAAATTAAGAATTAGTTGACATGTAGTTGGCATGCAGTTACAAAGTTACTTATAGTTAGTAGAATGTCTAAAGTGGACTATTGAAATAAAGTGTAACCATATATTACTATAATTCTTTATTAATAGTGAACTTAAAAAAAGAATAATGATGATGATGAACAGGTTTATACACTCACATGTATTCAGTTTTATTTATTTATTTATTACTTTTTACTTGATGGTTACACCAATTGACATTTTAAAGAATGATACATTTAAATAAACACAAAAGAATTTAGGTATTTTAAAGAATTTGTTTAATCAAACAGTTGATGGTCCCTACTGACGTCCAAGGTATGGGGGAAAAAATTATGGAAGTCAGTGGGAACCAGTAGGCTTAATGTTTATTTACTCACATTTTTCAAAATATATTCTTTTGTGTTTTGAAATGTATAGAGGTTTGGAACTAGTAAATACTAACAGAATTTCATTTTTGAGTGAACTATCCATTTTAAGGTAAAAACTGAAAATGTCTTATTTTTTCAAAACCATATGAAACCAACTTGGATTCAAAAGTACATTTCTAATAACGTATTCATGATTGTGTTTTTCCCCCACCAGTAAGTTTCTTACTCTGTGTATCATGAATGACTTGATTTCAAGCCCAGCTTAGAGCAGCAGGTGATCTGAAGGTGGAGAACATTCACCCATGTGGTGCCTAAACCACAGGATAGGCGAGAGACACTGGCCCTTAACTGATCTGCCAATTATTCAGTCCTGATAGCCCAGCAGCAGGTGCATTTAGCAGGAATGAGAGGAACGAAAGAAAGAGAGAGGGATGCAGAGATGCCCCTGCCATGAGTTAACATCTCAGCTTTTCCCTAAATCTCTTGTTTTCTGTATTTTTATCAGCATGGTGGCTTTTCTCCTGTCATTAATTTCCTTTGTCTCTCTATCGCTAGTCCTCAGATAGTTTCTCTTCTCTGTGTTAATCCATCTTATTCTACATGGTAATGGTCCATCAGTGGCGATCAATATTTCATACAGAAATAACCCAACTTGAGTGTTCTTGTCTAACCACCCCCCAAACACCCCCCACCCCCAAGGCCCAGGGTCATCAAAACTGTTATTTCAGGAAAAAGAGCCCTGAGCATGCATTAGGACAAGGAGGAGAAGGGCCAGACATCAATCATTCATGATACACTGCTGCCTGCCAGGAGAAACACAATGATTTATGCAACACTTGTTATGACGCCTCCGTACAGTCGGGTCATTGCGCTGTGATGCTTCGTGACTTGCAATGATGAAACAATAAGGCATTTTGAACACCTCTGATGTCTGGCTTTGACAGAGATCAGATGTGCTTCCTTATGGTCATAAATATGACATAGCATGCTTTGGCACATAACTACTAATAATTTAACATAGAAACATGAGTTTTTTTTTTTTTTCAGATAACATTCAGGACATTTTTTTTAAATAACATTATGTTTTGTACATTTTTATTTAGTTTTTATTTATCTACTTTTATTTATCTACTATTTGGGTTTCAGCTGTCGCATACCTTGTGTCAAGCCACTCTTAAACAACAGACAGCCTCAGAAGCGTCTAAATTCAAAAAGGACTGGACTGCTGCTAAGTGGGCCAACGCCGGTATGGACGAACAATTTGGAGGCCTCTGGAGGACAGCGAGACGGGCGGAAGTGGGCACGAATAGCAGGCCCCTAGGACAAAGACAGGGAGTTATAGAGTGGGTTAGCGAAAGTTTGACCAATCGTTTGATTCCCCAGACGGCTGCCCCCACCACCATACTCTGAGGAAGGATCTCCTCCTCGGTGGGAACATCCTCTGGTGACGTGAACTGTTGCGAAAGAGCGTCTGGTTTAGGGTTCTTAGAACCGGGGCGATAGGAGATAGAGAAATGGAAGCGGGTGAAAAAAAGAGCCCAGCACATCTGTCGAGCGTTAAGTCTCTTAGCCTAACGAATGTACTCTAAATTTCTGTGATTCGTCCAGACGATGAACGGAACAGGAGCGCCCTCAAGCCAGTGATGCCACTCTCCTAAGGCAACATGGATAGCTAATAGTTCTCTGAGTATGTTCTCTGATGAAAGTAAATTTTGCATTTCCTGTGGAAATCAGGGTCACAGAGTCTGGAGGAACTGAGTCTGTATATAAGGCATTACATGATTACCACAAAAAATAATTAAAAGATTTAAAAATGATTATTTTATAAAAGCACTTTATATCTTCTTAAAGCTGTAAAGTTGTCCTCACTTTAGTCATTTTAGGATTTATGGTTTTGCAGCAATTTTGTTTGGATATAAAATTGGGTATATCTTCAATAAAAAGGTTACTCTGTGATTTTTTTCAAAATAAAATCATGTTAACACATATAGTTTATATCTTGTGACAATAAAAATAAAATAGTGATAATTTTGTGACCTTTATGTATTGGCAATATTTTTATTTTATTGTTATTCTTCAGTCAAAACCTTCCATAGACCAGCATAAACCTTCTCTCACCCCATTATCTGTCCTAGTTGATGGCTATTAGGGATTTTGGCAGGAATACTAGACTTTCCAGGAAACCATCTCTGATAGTCTATGTGCTTCATTGCAAATTGCAAGGTAGCTCTAAAATAAATAATGTTTTACCCAGTATGCATACAATATATATGAAAATACATAAAACGTTGTGCATTGTGGTTGACAGTTCGAAATCCCCCCATAACCCATACGCCCCCCCACCCCAATCACTCCTTGATAATTAATATCCATAAAAAATAAACAAATCCCTGGGATTTTTTTAAAAGGGATCTTTGTGAGAATGTTATCAGGGTTATTTGGAGTTACACTTATACATATTAACTCCAGTGGATATGATGTCAGTCTCTTTCTCAGTGCCAGCCCGTGCACCTGCTCACATCTGTCTTATTCTGGAATCTATCTGAGAAAGTTACCAAAGCAAGGCTTTATTTGTGTGAGAGCATGCATGTGTGGAAAATCTGTGTGTCACATTTTACACCATACTCTGTTGCAGACATTTCTTATCGCCATTTTCTGTTGCAGACCATTTGTTTTCAGGTTGCAGTGGATTCCACCAGTAAAAAAATAAATAAATCCTTTCTAAATTCCAAAAACCACTATACATTTTTTGCACATATTTAAGGGTTATATAACACATGATGGTAAATTAACTCAGATATGAATTATATGGAATAGAGGTGTGCTATTACATGTCTGAACATTCAGAACAATGATTCTAGCTTGGTTTAAGATAAAACTGAGGACAAAAAATCCCATACATTTAAGGAAGGACCTAAACAAGATCTACAGATCAGACCTATGGATTTGGGGTTGGATCTTTTTAGAAATGTGTCATAATCCAGTTAGAACACTTTAGTACTATACATAAGCAGCACACTTCTTAGCAATGTTGCAATAAACCCTCAAAAAACCTTAGCAAGCACATATCAATGGCCTGGCAACCGCCCAGAACAGCCTAACAACACACAGAGAGCAACATAGCAGCATGCTTAAAACTACTAATACACTTTAACACTGTTACATTTTTGCACTTGAATACACAATTTTTCTGCAAGCGAAGAAAAAGTTACTTTCACACTCACATTGGATTATAAATTCGACATTTTTAGGTATTAAACATATTCAAAATGTATTCCTTTCCAAGTCTCTAATCAGGGAGGATTAAAACAGCTCATGTCAAACACCTCCACAGGGCTTTTTGAAGCAGCAACCTTTCCTCTCCTTTTCCACATGTTCTTTCATGTATCTGAGGAGCACAGTGTCGGCAGCAGTCCTCTGCCACTTTCTGTCAAGTTTAGTCAAGAACTCTACTCAGATAGGCTTTAGAAGTCCATCAAAGTGGAGTTCAGACTCTTCCTGCTCCAGACACCAGCACTGTGTTGCTCTTAAAAGCTCAGAGTGACGAAGACGTGGGACTGGTGCTGTCAAGGTCTTGGCTGCCTGACCGTCAGCAGTGGAATTAATGACTGTTCTGCAGCCGTTTGATGTCTGTCTTCTTTCAAGAGCTCACAAGATGTCATATTCTGCCCCACATACGCAATCATAGCCTTAAATGATACTGGTCAGATCAAAGCTCTTCAGCTGTTATAGCAGACAGAGTTACGTCACAGAATGCACCTTCAGGAAGAGCCTGTTTCGTCCAGTGCATCAACAGAAACTTAACGAGTGTCACATGGTTTGCATATAAACAGCCACTCTGTGTCATTTGTGGCAGTTTGACAGTGTGGTTAGTGATGTGAGTGTGTGGCACGGTGAAAGTGTGTGTGTATGTATGTGTGTGTGTGTGCTGCTCTCTGCAGTGGTGTGTGGTGATGTGGGACTGACAGACATGGACTGTAGCCCAGACCTCCCTGTGTAGGAGGCTTTGGGCAGCGCAGGCCTGATTAGGCAACATGAGGCAGGCTGAGTGTTGACATCATCCGCTTAATAACTCCTTCACCGCTCAGACACACCACCCACATGCACACATGCTTCCTGCCGATCATTACCGCATACGCCCTGGGATAATAAACGTGACACCTACAGCCAGAGTGTGGCTGATAGGATGACACCTGTCACCGATTCTCTCACTGTGGCCACTATGGTGTGTTCAAAATGCGAAACCAGAAGATGGACCTTAAATTAAAGGGACAGTTCAGGCAAAAATTTACATTCTGTCATTATTTACTCACCGCCATGTCATTCCAAAACTACTTTTGTTTTGACCGGACTATGGAAGAAGGGTCCAAAACGACATTCGGATCCTACATTGGCGTTTACTGTACAGAGGTATTTTTCAAAACAGAAGAAAATAAACTACCTTTCTAAAAAAAAATGATCAGTCATATATACATTTTTTAGGTTTTTGTCTCTTTAAAGTATCTTAAAGGATTAGTTGAATCCAGAATTAAACGTTCCCCATAATTTACTCACCCAAATCTTAAAAAAAAATAAAAATGTTGTGAAATATTATTAAAGATCCCGTTTTTCGCGCTTTTTTGAAGCTTTGATTGTGTTTACAGTGTGCAATATAACATGTGTTCATGTTTCGCATGTAAAAGTATTTTTCACACAATTCACCTATCTGTATACCGCTGTTTTCGCTGTCACAAAAACGGGCTGATGACTTCCTTGTTCTATGAAGCCTCTCCTTCAGAAATACGTAACGAGTTCTGATTGTGCCAGCGGTTCCTGTGTTTTGATTCGACACCAGCTTAGAGCAGGCTGACCTCCTGGTAACGCTATTGGGCTAGAACCCACGTGCTGGGGATGTACATATAATCACAGGAGTGTTTTTACTGATGAGATGCGCATGAACATCGCATTCGATTTTTTGCACAGCCCTACCATCTAGTTAACAAAACTAAACAGCATTGCCCTTTGTGTAATAAGTTACAGAAACTGTTAAACGCACCAACTTAGATAATAAAATACACTTACCTTTTGTGGTCCATAAACAACGCCTTCTCCAGACAAAGAGGGAACTGCTCCATCTTTCAACAATAATCTTTTTGCAAATCCGGCATTAAACTGATTGAGATTGAGGAAGTTGTCCTCAGCAAGCTGTCCTCAGCAAAATGTGCTGCACATAGTTTTACATGTGGATTATAATTTTTGGGAACCGAGTTAAACATAAATTGTAACCATTAATCTCCAAGTACAGCGTCCCTGGGAAGCCCAAACAAAGATGATTGGACTCTGAGATGGAAATAACAGCGTTTCAAAGACATGGCGAACACAAACCAGCTCTTCCTTCTTCTTCGTCGGAGCGCAAAAAGACCACTCCCCCCTGTTTGTGAATTCATGTGGGCGGAGGTTAGTTAAAAAACTGTTTTAGTGATGTCATTACTGCAGGAACTAGAGGGCTGTAGTTCAAACGTGTCGTTTTTTGTAGGCAAATTCTGTTAAATCAATTATCTCGCTTGGCATTGAACTTTGAGCTTTAGAATTTTACAGATATTATTTATACTCTAACAAGAACATTACACACTAACTAAAGTTTTTAAACATGGGATCACAAAGAAGGGGACCTTTAATATTTGAAATAATTGTTCTTTTTTTTGTATTTTGTCAAATGTATTGTATTCCTATAGGTGAACTATCCCTTTAAGATTTTATTGCTTGTGCAATTCCTGTGTTTTATACACCCTTCTCAGTTTTCACAGTGGCATTGCAATTTCTTCCAGAAATAACAAACACTTGGCCTCTGATTTAACTTGAGTCACATTATCAGCTCAGACTTGTCAGAAGTGCGGTCTTCATTGCATCTTTATAAAACTGGCGTATCTTGTTCAATCCAAGACTGTTGAATAATTCCTCTTACATTCCTCAGCTCTCCAAGTCAAACAAGTCTGCCTCTCTGCAGCTTCGCCGAGGTGGCCTGGCTTCTTTGGGCCCTTTGTGTGTGTGGTCCTTACCAGGGAGGCAACCGCATGGCTTGAGCCCGTCCTCTGTGGCGGCCCGCGTGCTGCTTCTGGGACTCGCCGTGGCGCGCTCTCTCCTCCTGCCAGGCTGCCCCTCCCACCAAATCACCAAATATTTATACAAGAAACTGCTGGAATGCAGGGCTGTTGTAACTGTACTCTGTTCAAAACCCTGTTGAAATAATAGCCAGAGGTGTTTTGACTCACCGGAGAACCTGAGCAGGGTTCCTTTGATGTGGCTATAGAATGTCGTTCAGTTAAATCAGCCATATAACGTTCCTCTCTTTTGATTTGTTTAAAAGTGGTATCTGTTGGAGAGTCTATCGTGTGTTGCTGTTTAACAATATTTCTTACTTGTCACTTTATAGCTTTGTTTGATTTCGGTTTAATTAGATTTTTAATACTGGGACGATGCATTAGTTTGCCCTCACTTATTTTTACATACCTACACTGCTGTTTAAAAGTTTGGGGTCAATTTATTTTATGTTTTTGAAAGAAATCTCTTATGCTCCCTAGTGCTGCATTTATTTGATTATTGAGAATTATTAAAAAAACAGTTTTCAATTGTAATTTATTAAAAATATATATTATTATTATTTATTTATTTATATAAAGCTGAATTTTTAGCAATCTTCTGTTTACTCCCGCCTTCAGTGCCACATAATCCTTCAGAACATTTCTTATTATCGGTGTTGAAACAGCTGGGCTTGTTATATTTTTATCAAACTCATGATATATATATTTTTCATGATTCTTTGATGGAAACAAAAAAAGGTCAAAAGAACAAATTATTTGAATTTTAACATTAAAATGTTTTTAAATAGGAGTGTAGTAAACATCAAAATATAGATTAAAATATAGAGATATATTGTGGAAGCTGAGAAATATTAATACCTAATATATGAACATATTAATGTATACTAACTTACTAAGAAAGTATGGAGCCCCGCACATGACAATGCAAGAAAAAATAAATAAATTGTGTGCACGATTTACTAATTCGTTCCCTCACTGTACTAAAACATGCACACAATTACCATTGCGTTCCCTCGATTTACTATTGCGTTCCCTCGATTTGCTAAATCGTGCGCACGATTTAGCAAATCGAGGGAACAAATTAGCTTGTCCGCACAATTTATAAATCGAGTGAACGCAATGGCAATCATGTGCACATTTTAGTACATTGGGGGAATGAAATAAGTAAATAATGCACACGATTTATCCTTATATTTTTTCCTGCAAGGCATGTGCAGGGCTCCGTAAGAAAGGGACAAAGAATGACTTCAAAAATGGCTATGTTGTATATGCTTTTATTAAGCATGTCTCCAGTATCCAAACTTTTCAAGTGTAGCATTAAAACAATGCTGATGGCTGTTGCTATTATATTTCTGAATCAAGCTGAAGCTTTTCAGCTTTATTTTTCCATTGGCTAAATGGAAACAAGTTACAGTTTTAGCTCTCCCCACATTTGGTTCTATCTGAATAGAACTACAGATTTTGTCATTGATACAGATACGGATAATGGTTTCACTGCACATTCCTATTACTGTGCATGGCAAATCATTCAAGTTCCACAAGATAAACAATAAGAAATATGCCATCTGCACAAGCATCATGGAAATACAAAAAAAAAATGAAAATACAAGATTCTTATGTGTTGTCAGTTTCAGGCTCTTCAGCTGTGCAGTGTGTTGAGAGAGAGTGCAAAGCTCTGATTGGCTGAGTTCATTCTGCTTTCACTGTGAACAGAAAATCGTGTTACGAGAGGTCTGAATGAATAGACAGCTAGCAAGGCCAGACCAAATGTGGCTACATCTCTTGGTTTATTAAAAAGCATTTCTGCTTCTTGAAATCTGTCAGAGTCTGATATTACCTGAATCCATTTCTTCTTATCTACGTGAACCATTGCTGGGGTACAAAAGGGGCTCAGTGAAACAATTTATGTTATAACAAGATAATGCCTCTCAGTGCATTCATCAAGTTTCATGTGTTGGCTGTATCTCACCATGCCTTCCTACACAATACTTCATGTGTCAGTCTATTGTTCTGCTGTTAGTGATGACGGTGACCTTTGTTATCAGCCTATTATTTCTTTGTCTTTGGCCTGCCATCTTGTACCTTTGGGTCTGTCAGCTAAGCGTGAACTAAACCATTTAATCTCAGATAGTGTACAGCATAGAAATGCTTGACATATATCCAATTAAGACTAACGCGAAATAAATTAAAGCTGAGGGTAGAAAAATACATTATCCATTAATTTTACAGAGATTTTTGTTAACCCTAAAGCATATTCAATGCAATACAAATTTCAAAATCCAGGTAAAACAGTGTGATGTACTGGAATATATATATATATATATATATATATATATATATATATATATATATATATATATATATATATATATATATATATATATATATATATATATATATATATATATATATATATATATATATATATATATATATATTATATATAATTGTGGTAGAACTATTTCCATCCAGTAGTAAATTTCAAAGATAATGAAGAAATGGCATGTAACACTTATTGTAATATTGTTTTCTTGTAAAATCTCTTTACCCTGTAAGATGGTCTTTATTTAGATAGCAGAATCTGTTTTCATTGTCTTATCTGTGTGATTGTGATTCAGAGCTAAAACTGCAAACTGCACTGATATGGAAATTTTAGTCAATGCCAATAACTTTTAATTATTTATATTTTGGGACTTGTAACCAATACATTGTCAAATCTACATTTTTGTGAGACTGATTGCAAAAACTGATTTTTTGAAATTAGCTTTTAATTTTTAAACTTATGCAACTGCAAAAAAACTGATTGGCCAACACTGAAATGTCTATAACAAGGAATAATTAGAAAATAAATTTGACTGTACTATGCATAAAAAAACAGCAAATTTTGTTTTATTTTATGCAATATTTCATTTGTGTTAAAAATAGATAAGCCATCTAAAATAATGTGAGATCCCATTGTGATTATGGCCATAATTTATTGGCTTTAATATATCACCACATTTTACTTATTGGACCAATAACGATAATATTATATTGTGATATTCATCAGCTGATACCAATATGGCTGCCAAATGTATCTCTAGGCATTTTGTTTAACAGAAATTGTGCTTTTAAAAGTAGTAAATTCCGACAGCCTCCATTCCATTCCTTCACTTAGGCGATCCGAAAGAATCCCAAACCTGGTATTTATGTCATTCTGAACAAATGGTATTCCACATCAGAGTGCTCCTCATTTATCACACCCTCATTTGAAACCCCCATTTTCAGAGGCCCACTCTTCCCCTCCAGCAGCTCTCACAGGACAGGAGCAGGGCAAACTTACCCTGCATCAACTTCAATGTAAGCCTTCTGCTTTAGTTATCTGTCAGAGAAATGTAAACACTAAGGGAGGCTTGCATGCACGTGAAGCACACTGGGAAACCAGCTCTGTTGTGAATGTTTATAACTGCTTATTATAGCGGTTAATGCCCCTCTGTGATTTACAGGCTGTTCTAGAAACCGAATGTTTAACTTTGGCTTCAGTTCATGACTCACCTTTTCTGAATGAACATATGTGAGCAAATGTGTGTTTAGAGTACTTTTGGTTTACACAGCTAAGATCACCATCACACCAAGACATATTAAAATATTAAAAGGAGTGTAAATATTTCAGAAGCTTCATTATTTGTCTTCTGTATTTTTCTAAAAGATGGTCAGGGCATAATGGAAACACATGGTATAGTTTTGACCCTGCAGTGATGAACTTTTTTTACATAATATTGCAGAGCTTCAGCTGCTTTCAGAGTTATTTTTTAACTATTGCAGCTTTAGTTTGACAAAAGGTTACATTTTAATTTTATCTGACATCTAGCACACACAATTCGAGAGCAGAGAGAGTAAAATGTCTTCTCATATGCAGTGTTATAATGTGTGATTAATTTTACTGAATCAGTTCATTTGGACATGAACCATTTAAAAAAAGTTATTTACTGATGTAACGCTTTGTGCCAAGGAAGGCACATGAAGACGAAGATAAATTCCACAAGTAGTTTATTAGTATCCTAGTAGGTAATGCATATAGAGGACCAAGAGTGGGACAGAGGGAGACTTTGGAGGAGGACAAAGGAGTGGAATTTGGATGGTAAGAGGGGATGGTGAAGGGAAGAGCCAGGATGGAGACAGGAGGATCCCCGGCTGATCTGATGGAGGGAGGAGACAAGGGGGATCCAGAAGGGACCCGGGGGACTTTGATGGTGGATGGAGCCATTTAGGAGGATGTAGGGACCAGGGAGGAGCAGACAGAGGAAGGAGACAGAAAGACGACAGGACCTAGACCCCAGCCATGATTTTGGCCCACGGTGGATCCGACGGAGGGAAGAGCCATGGTGGAGGAAGTGCTGATGACTCTACGAGGCTGATCGATGGTGGCGGAGCAGGTGGTGGTGGAGTCCAAGGCAGAGGCCGAGAGCCAATGAGCCAGGGTGAAGCTGAGGATCTGGAGAGCAAAGGCGGAGCAGGTGGGCACAGGTGGAGATCCAGAAGACCACGGCAGAGCCAGAGCAACAGAGGACTGAGGTGAAGCTGAATGGAATGTTTAGCCCAATGGAGCCTGAGGAACGGAGGGATGAGGAGAAGCCGGAGGTGAGTAGTCAAGAGGTGGAGGTAGGGGAACCCGGTGGAGCTGGTGGACTGTCGGGATCCGGTGGAGACCAGGAAGCTGGAAGCCATGGTGGAGCCGCTGGGTCGCAGGATTGAGGTGGAGTCTGGTCCTCGAAGACTAGAGGCGGAAACCCAACGCCAAAAGAGCTGGAGATGGGCAGACCAGCGGTGAGCCCACATTACAGATGGTGTGCTGAGGGTGAGCTGTGGGGTTGACACAATCCAGCAGAAATGGCATTGAGCAAGGGAACAGATCAATGAGAGGAGGTGGGAGAGGGAGGTTGGGTGGGATTTATTGCCAATCAGACAGTTTAGATGAAGGTTTTAAGTGATGAGAATATCATTAACATTCCCAGGTCCAGTGTAAGTTCACCGTTACCCTTCACCCCACGATCTCCACAGCTATTTTTTACCATCGCTTGTGCGGTCGGCTCTCGCACCTGGTCAGACATTTCAGGCTCTGGCTCCAAGGCGATCATCCACTCTGTCGCTCCTTTTCTTTTTTACTTCATAGATTTTTGTGAATTGCTTTATTGTATTTAAATGTTAAGTTATTTGTATTATAAGAACACCTGCTAAATCTGTTCTCCCTTATTATGACAATACTTTTTCTGCAACTATTTCAATGTTGTGGTAACACTGTATACAATAGCAATTAATTGCAACATGAAATTTCTTTTTTATTTTGTCTAAAAGTTCTACAAAAATATGTCAGGCTTTACAGGGTAAAGACAGCCTCCCCAATGCTGCACCTGTCTCCACTTTTTAGCAATAAGTCCCTGGTACAGTATTTTTGGGTTTCCCTGCAGACTGAAAAATACTGTACAGAACTGTACTGCCTGAAACAAAAAAAGAGACCGCAGCTAGTTGTCAGAAGCAGAACCAATAGGCTTTCCGCAGCCTCCAGACAGTTTGAGGCCAGCAGAGGAACAGAATCTGTTCCTGAACCAGACTGCATGTCCTGGGGCGGCTCAGCAGGAGCTCAGTTATAATTTGCCTCGAAGTGCTGGAAGCTGTCTCAGTAGAGCTCCGGTTGAACATCTCACAGTCATGTCGTCAGAGCAGAGAAGCAGCTTAGTCTGTAAGGACCAGAGTGTGAATGTCACTGGCTGTGTCTAAACATGGCACAAGTACAGTTGACACGGGGCCAGGACATGGTCAGGAAGACACAAGGGGTTTAAGGTGCAGAACCAGATACTAAGCAGGAGACAGACCAGAATATAATGCTTTGCCCGGTCTTTGGACTCCTCTCAGTTCCTTTGAGCTTCCCTCAAGAACTGGGTCATGAAGGAGAAGAAGAGAGAGAGTTAATAGCTCATAGAAAACTCTCTGGTTGCAAGCAGGTCCTGAAAGAAATGAAAGCACTTAGGAGCTAGTATTTTGTTCTTAATGTTTGTGTTTTTTTTTTGTGTTTTTTTGCCAGGCAAAGTCCATGTCTATTTTTAACAATTTCTGTGGTTGTGCCTGTATGTTTTTTTGTTTGTTTGTTTTTTGTTTTTCTTAATCTACTTTTGGACATCAATATACTGATCTAAAATGTGTTTTTTTTTTGTTTGTTTTTTTTCTGAAATGGTTTGTGTCTGTGTTTAAGTGCAACATTTTTATATTGAGAATTGTAAATGATGTGCTGTAAACACATTCACTTTTTCCTTTTCAGTTTTGATAATATTTGTGTCATGAAGAGAAATGAATAAATGTATATTAATTTCTAAGGATGCATGTAACAAGCTCAATTTGCATTTGTATGTTTTCCCCCATCATTTTGTTGTTTGTTTGCTCAGTGTCATGAAATGGGGCGTCAAGCTCATTGAATATTTATGCTTCTTAAGTGTTAATAAGTGACACCGCTGGCATATTTCTTAGGAAGAGCTCATACACCCAGAACGGAGAATTATTTATCACTGGTTCTTGGCTACTGGGACAAAACAAGACTAACAAAGACAAAAAATATATATATGCAGCTATTTAAAAACAAAAAAAAGAAAGAAAAGGAAATAAAATATAATTTTGTGGTGGGGCTGAGGTGACAGTGTGTAGTAGTGTTTCTTTAAAAGATCTGTTTTTTAATTTCTGCATTTATATGTTTCATTTACACTTTAATCTATATGAATTATTGAAAAATGGGCTGAGGAGAGTAGTGAATGATCATGTAATAAGTTTGGTTAAGCAAAATGAAATTAAATGGTACATTTGTGTTAAAGAATCTCTACCCAAAACTGAAAATAACCCTAATGTCATCGCAAACCTGTTTCTTTCTTCTGTGGAACACAAAATATGATTTTTTTGAAGAATGTTGATAACCAAATTCTTTTTGTGTGTGTTCAGTACTGTTTGTGTGCACTTGGATGGGTTAAATGCAGAGCAAAAATTCCAAATATGGGACACCACAAATCACTTCACAACTATTTGATTATCAACATTTCTTCAAAATATCTTCTTTTATGTTCCACAGGAGAACGCCAAACAGCTTTGGAATAACATAAGGATGAGAATGAAGAATTTTCCAATTCAAATTGTATTTAATGTGAAAACATTGCTATTATTTTAGGGGGAAAATGGCAGATCATAGCATTTTATCCCATGTTTCATGAATCAGTGTTATTTATTTATTTTTATTTTACAGAACTCCCACACCCACATTTAAGAGTTAAAAATGCATCATCTGTGGCCTTGGCACAAATTTAATTTGCAGCTCTCTCTTTTCTATTTCTCCTTTTCTCTCGGCAGACAAAAGCAGTTTCGGGATGCATTAGCCTTCACTGCATCTGTCTTCCTTCGACAGCTCAAGAGTGAAAACAAAAGAAAGAATGAAAGAGAAGATGAGATAAGACAAGCCAAAAAGCAAGTGAAGTCATTCTTTTCTTTTGCCTCCAGCTTTTAGTTAGAAAAGCCTTTATTCCCCAAATTCTGTCGTGATGCATTATGCATGAGCTAAACACCCCTCTCCTGCAGACGCTTCTTGCCTCCTTTCACTTTTTTTTCCCTGTGTATACCACTCTTCTTTTTGGCTCTCTGTATGTATCCTCCTCCTCTCTTTCTCCTCCTCCCTTTGTGCCTTCTCTCTCTCTCTCTCTCTCTCTCTCTCTGTCCTTGGTCTCTTTCATTCTATCCCTCCCTCTCTCGCTTCTCTCTCTGCCCTCTCTTGTGTTGCCTTGTTGAAACACTAATGGCATGGTACAAGTCATTTCCTTCCTGAACGTTAACATGATTATTCTGTTTTTGTACTGTGTTTCTGTATGACAAATTTGTTTATGGGAAGAAAAGGTGAAAGAGAGAGAAAAAAGCATCATCTAATGACCCCGCCGAACTGGCCTGCAGCACAAAAAGGCTCAAAGCATCCTGCTACTTGCAACAAAAGTCAATCTCTTTAATTACACTCTTCTAGTCAAGGCTTTGAACATTATGCATGTCATCTGCAACTAATGTGCCTCACACCGACATGAACGCGAGGGGAGCTGAATATTAATCCGGTGAAGTGGAAACTGACGATGAGCTTCAGAAAACATACTCAAGCAGAAACACAAAACAGAAATGGATTTAAAATCACTATTGCTTTCTCAAAAGCTTACTTAATATTCCAACACCTTATGAAGTGAAATTAAATTTGCAATCTGCAAGGGAAGATAATGTTACACAAATTTGTTCCTTTGCTACATTAAAGCAAGTCGACCAGTGCCTGCAAATGAACATAATTCTTGTTCATATTTCTTGTTCACATTGGATTTTATGATTTTTTTAAATAATGTTTTTGTTTTGCTTTGTTTAAATATTATATACAAATTCTTATAAACCATGTAAGCATAAATTGAAATGTTTATTTATTTTCTTAAATTATACTCTATTATAAGTATCTATCTATCTATCTGTCTATCTATCTATCTATCTATCTATCCTTCTTTCCTTCTTTCTTTCTTACTATTTATGCATCAACCTGCCCTGGGACTACAGATGAATATTAGCCATGGCTAAATCTTGTTCAATTAAAATAGATTTTGTTTATTATTAATGTGCATTGTCTCTGATTTAGTATAAATACATAAATACAAATTAAATTAAAATATTTTGTTATTATTGGTATAGTATGTTTAGTGTTAAAAATGCAAAATGGTAAAAGTGAAAAGTAAAAGTGGAACTGGGAATTCTATCCAGTCTCTTTCAATATCCCACATACAGTAATGTGTAAATATGTACTTTTGAAATGGATATATGACATACATAAGCATATGGCATACTGTTCAATACAGTAGTTTACATCAGAATATGCCTCAAGAGTAAACTGTTATATTGACAACATGACTAAGCGATTTGACTGTCTTATCCATGAACTATGTATGACACAAGGACTTGTCATTCTGATGCCACTGACATGTTCATTGACACAGATATTTATTTTTGAGAGATAAACTAAGGATATTGAGCAAGACACTGGATTTTGCAGGTAATCCTTGGTGTTTTGCTATTTGTACGAGTTGTTTTGAGAAATGCACTTACTGTTTTGCAAATCTCAAGGATGATTCGAATATGTACCAAAGCTACTGAGAAAAACTGTAAGGATGATTCAAGAAATGCAGCAAACCAACTGAGAATGCAATGCTTCATGTTACAGTAGTCCACTTGCATTTTACATTATAAATAGTACTTATAATTTATACAAAATACACATATACAGGAAAATGCATTTGTGTATGTTCAGTCTATGCGATCAAAACTGTAGCTGTAGTCATCATCAGTAAATACTGACAGAGTGCACTGTTAAATTGACAACATAACTAAGCATTTTGACTTCTTAATTATCTTAATGATCTTGTGATCAGTGACACAAGGGCTTGTCATTCTGATGGCACTGATATGTTCATGACATAAATACTTACTTTTGAGAGATGATCTGAAGATTTTGAGCATGTTACTGTACATGCAGTTTCAAGTATTCCATTGTGTGGTGCTATTTGTACAAAGTGTTTTAGAAATAGAAATTAGGATGTGTGGGGAATAAGCTTTATCACTTAGTTCAACGCTAATATTTTTCTAAAGCACATTCATGCACAGGATCCTGGCTAGATTGAATAGAGCACGGATAAAATGTATTGAAATTCTGCAGAGCCCCAGGAATTTGAATGTTGTCTGAGCTATATTCATACTGGCAATAGTGGATTTGCACTTTAATGAAGAAAATGGAAGGGGGGGGGGGGGGGGGGGGGGTTGGGGTTGGGTGCAGGAGGAGTGAGAACAGATAAAGAAGATTGTGTGCGTGTGTTAGTGAAGAGTTAGTGTGTGCACATGCACAGGGGGTTTGCCCCAGGGACACTAAAGAATATGCTTTGCAGGTAAAATCACGTGCATAAAGCAGGTAAGACCTGCCAAAAACTGACATATTAAATATACGTAATGCATAATTCCTGCAGGAGATTTTATAACAAATCAGTCACAATGCCAAAACAAAAAATTATATACTATAAATAAACAAATATTTTATTTTATTTTATTTATTTACTTTACTTATATATTTTTCATTTTATTTTTTATTTTTTTTAAGAATGATGTGTGATAATTTAAGAATCAATATAGTTAATTTCCTGAAAATGGTATGGTTTTTTTTCTTCACATTTTTTTATTATTATTATTGTAACACTCTTATATGTTATTGAGCCAAGCCCCTTCTTTGATCTTACTAGACAGCAGATAATTAGCTATTCAGATTAGCTATTAATTAGCTATTCTGGATCATTCTGGTTGCTACTTTACATACATATGTATACTGTAACTCACCTAAAAATCAATCTGTTGAATATTCACAGTCTATGAGCCAGTATTACATTAAATATTGATGATAGAAAGGTGTGTTTGTGTGTGCGTGTGTGTGTGCGTGTGTGTGTGCGCACAGTACATATGCTCCCAGCTGCTCCCTGTTTGCATTCTGAATCCAAATCCAGCTGATTCATCACTTGTAATTTGAGTTGCACTAAGTGAACCATTTCCTGTTCACTGGGACCGCTGAGGTTTGAATCTGTTCATATGGGCATTAGCAGCCCTGGGTTCATTCCAGTTCAGTCCATCATGGTGCCAAAAGAACACAAGCAGAACATGGAGCAGCTTAGAGACAAATGGCCCGGGTGAAAGACACGGCAAGACTGTAAATGTGACAAACAAATGTGGTCATGGAGATCACATGTGACATCATTTTCAGTCACTTCCTCTGTCTAATTGCCGTACACATAGATTCATCATTCATTAGCAGATGGATCTTCCAGACGATGTGCTCTGAAAGAACATTAACAAATGCTAGTCTCTCAACCTCATGCTTGTATATTGTATGTAAACGTTACGTACTACCCCGTGAGCAGGTTTGTCATCTAATGAATAAATAAGGAACATTTTGGGAATGGCCGGGTATTTTAAGTGGAATAGTGTTATATCTAACATTATGAGGAACGCAAATAAAATATTGAACTTTCAACACCTCGCAGGTGTTTAAACCCAATGCGTCCCTTGAGTGAGATAGAAATGTCTAATGGTTTGTTTGGTTTGGAGTCTGTCTGGACTATTCTTAGCCTCGTCTGGGGAACCTCTCAAGAACTTTCTGGTGTGTGGCGCTTTCTTAATCCCCCCTGTTTTATTAGTGTGTGCTGTTTTGGTTGAGCTAATGACCTCACAAATATTCGACAGGTCTGATGTAGTCTTTTCTGATGTAGAGTTTCCGAAAGGAGTGCAAATGGCTGTGGGATTGTTTGGGAGGTTGCTTGCACTGTCTTTGCCGTTATTGTTTTTGTAGAAAGTGTACAGTACAGAAGTTCTGTTGTCAGATCACATTAGTCTGGATGATAAATTGGAAAATGAGACTTAACATGTTTGAAATTGTTATTCTAGATATTACTAGAAAAAGATAACCTTTCTCTTTCTGCATGTTGGTTTTTATCTAACATCGATGGTGCTTCTTCAACTAACAACACTTTTGGAGAGATTTTTGGCCACTTTTGGACTTTTAGAAAGTACACTGTTTAAAAACACTTTTCAGACTATTCTCGAAAGTTTATTCAACTCGCACACTAATAATATGAACATACTGTAAATCGCAGAATAATTATTTCATGATCATTATGTTTGAAGTTTGTTTATTTATTTATTTTCTAGTGCACTGAATTATTCCCATCAAAGTCTTCTTCCTGGACTCATTTTGTTGTGTTTCCCCTCCATGTGTTCTGTGTCCTTTGTTGATTGTCTCATTCCATGCACATGTGTTTAGTAATTATCTCTAGTATTTAAGTTCCTGTCTTTGCGTCTCTGTTGGGTCTACTTTGTCCATATTTGTTGGATGTTCTGTGTTGCTGTTGTGGATTATCCCTGTGATTCCTGTATTAAAGACTTTTGCTTGTACTCCACGTTTCGCTCTCATTCTTCCTACAGCGAAGTGTGACAGAAGACCCAAAATACAGTTTATTGTGTGTCTACCCTCCTTTTGTTTTCTGGCTTTCCTCAGTCCTTTTGTTTCCATAGTGTGTCCCATGGATCCCCTCCTTATCCTGGAACACCTCCTCCTCCTGCTGGAGCAGGGGGGAGAAATAACTCGGGGCTCACACTAGACTATTCATGGTTCTGGCAAGCCTTTCCAGCTACCCGGACAATGCACTTTGTGTGTTATACGACGCCAGTTTGACAATTGCGTACAGAGCCCTGTATTACAAGGATGCTCCCCGAGCAAATTTCGCTGACTTTGTGGAGTGGACACTGGCGAGAAATGGATCTCCATTCCCTGCTGGTTCCCAGGAGCTAGTCACCAGTGCCACTGGTGCCCAACCCACCATCACCCCGATGCACGGAGTGCATGCCCGAGCCCACCGCTGACAGAGAGCCAGACCCACCGCGACTGATGAGCCATCACTAGATCGCCACGGAGCCAGAGGCTGTGATGTCAGTCCAGGTGTGTGAGCTGGCAATACTGCATGCCATGAGAAAGCCACAGACAGTGTGAGCACAAAGCCAGGGATGGTGTGATCACAGAGAGGAGCTTCATCCCCTTCCCCGCAGCTGAGGGTGAGCTGATTATGGTGCACCAAAAGGGCCAAAACAAGGAGGAGGATCTCATTGACTGGGAATCTAATCTCTCCGTTGTCTCCACTGGTCCTGTCCAGCCCTTCTTCATCCATGGTTTCCTCGTCCAGCCCTGAAGGGGCTTCCAATTCTTGTCCAGTGCCTACTCTTAGAATGTGTCCTCCAGTGCCCGCTCCTCGAAAATGCCTCCTGCCTGCTCCTGCCTCTTCCACCGCTGTTGTCTGCTTGCCCTCACCCCACCATCATTGTGGTGCGAACCCCGTGGTTTTGCCATCCTCCAGGGTCACCGTGTTCAGAGTCTCCCTCACCTCCACCTCCGTGGCCTGGACTCAGTCCGTTGACCCCTCGCCTCCACCATGGCTCCTAGCTCCCTCCTCTCTGTCATGGGCCGGCAGTCCACAAGCTTTGCCTGGCTCCCTCATCCCTCCGGCTCTGCCTTGGTCTGGCGTCGACCATCCTGGGTCTCAGAATCTCCACTCATCTGGCTTCGCCTCATCCCTCCGGCTCCATCAGGCTCCTTCCCATCAGCTTCACCTCAGTCCTCTGTCGCTCTGGCTCTTCTTCTTTTTGTTTGTTTGTTTTTTCTTTTGTTTTACAATTTTGTATTTTATTTGCTTTCAATTCTTGAAAAATACATCAAATCAAGCACTATAATAAATAAAGATCTATAACAAAACTATTTTCTTACTGGTAAACGAGTACACTAACTTTTGAGCAATTTTTATTTTTGTGGAAATTAATCTGCTACTGTGGGACAGTCATAATAATAAATGAGTATATTCATTCATTATCTTTACACACTAAATACTGCAAGGTTTTATTCAAGATTCATACTTATATTATTTGGGACTTAATTAATTAAATATTAATTAAGTTAAATATCTGTACATAAAGCGCTTTTAAAATTAAGCTAAAATTTCTTATAAAAGCACGTGAAAGGTTGGAAATGAGTGTCCTGTTTTCTAAACCTTAAAAACTAATTCTGGAGAGACCTGTGTTAAAAAAAAGAATTATGCTTTATTTAGCAGTGCAGTGCAGTGTAGTACAAACTCTGAACACAGTGACACTTTTATCTCAGAAAGGACACTAGTAGTCCTGTGTTCGATACATCGATACGACGATGTATCCTCACAGAGATTTGACGATACGAGTAAATCGGTCTCTGTATCGACATTGAGGCACGTGTTCATCAGTGGACTTAATTTGAATACAAGAACAACATTAAAAAATTAGTAGAAAACTGCAAGGTTTTAAAAAAAAATGAATCGGGCATAATAAGTACAATAAGGTTTAATCTGGCTGCCGAGGAACACAACTGGGTTGCCTGATATAATCAGACATAATTCCCAAAACAGCTTCCCACCTGCGCAATACGGAAATATCTGCCAAGTGTGCTACTCTTTGTCAACCTTTGTATACGCGCACTCTCTCTGCTGTGGATATATGCGCTTGCTTTCTGAAAACATCGGTAAGCTTGCAGTTCAGCGATATCCACTTCAATATTCTATTCTCAGAAAAGTGTAGCCTAATTCATCAAGTGTTTATTTACACGAGAGACAGAGAGAGAGAGAGAGAGAGAGAGAGAGAGAGAGAGGCTGTGTAAATGAATTAGGCCCTACCACCTTTTTGCAGCGTTTCTCTGTTATCTGTTATCTGTTTTCACAGTGATGCTGTGGCTTTAATTCCTTTAGAATTAAACCTGCTCCTCGTTGAGAAATAATTAGAATAAATTTAATATTATTTATAGGCTTAAAAAACAGATACAAACAACCAGAATGCTGTACCTGGGGGGGAGTGCCCAATGTACACATGAAGCATATGCCCATTAACTATATAGTACTGTGGTACAGTTATGGATGCCCTTCATAATGCAGAGGTCAACTGCCTGCTCTGCCAATAGTTAGAAATGGCACTGCACTAGTATGCAGTGTTTAATAAACAGCTGTTTTACTAAATTCTGCTGAGGTGAAATTCAGCGCGGAACTGTATTGTGATACATATTGTATCGTAACTTTGCTGGTGATACACAGCCCTAAAGGACACATTTACAGGAAACTACAAAACTGGCCCAAAATCTGTATAAATGAAGAACGTCTGGCAACACCCATGTTTCAGCTGCAGCCTTTAATGACTGCTGTTCTCAGAGTGATGCCCTGCTGGTCCAGTCCTGCTCAGCCTAATGGACTGGCCCTGACCTGGTTTCTCCAGACCCATATTCTTCTGGGAAAATGCTTCATCTGGCAGGGCTCAATCCTCCGCAGCTGCAGCCAGCTTATGAGCAAGAGTGTGTGTGTGTGTGTGTGTGTGTGCGCCAACAGCCGTTAGCACGAGTTGAAATAAGAACATCCTTCAGGGGATTTCCTTGGATATGTGTGATGGAAAGAAGCTGTAAAACAAGTTTGCTCTTAAAACAACAATTTTCTGCGTTTTACACTGTTGCATCGTCTTTGTATTGTGTGACATTGCCATGAAAACATTACTATAAAGCCATAAACTGAAAAATTTGATTTGAACATTGTTATTATTTAAGCAAAACAATGTTAATTTATTGTACCTGTTAATGTATAAACCTTCTTGTGTTGCCAAATGTAAAAAATACACTCTCATCAGAAAATAAATAAAACAGGAGTTCCTGATCCATCAGTCTGGTTCTCAGTTTTGAATTTGAGATGTAAGTCTGGCTGGAAATGTTTCTGGGCTTTGGAGCTGGTGTCGGTGTGTTCCCTGCCGTGTGAGCAGTTACTCAGCTAAGTGTTTGATCAGGGATGTGTTCCTGTTATACTAGTGTCTTGCTATATTTAAGTGTGTGCTGGTTGGTGGAGAAGGGGCTCACAGCAGATCATGATGGCTTTGATCAGGATTATTGCAGTATTTCTCAACCTTTTCGACCCCCTAAGGCCTTTTGTTGTTCAAAACAATATTTGAAGGCCACATGACTTTTCCAGATGTTTGTGATTTCCTGGATAAGTATAATTTGAAATATGTATAAAAAATGTTACCCAATAAAATGTTTAAGACAATACTAATTTGTTACAAAAATGCCCATGGAGTTAACATTGTAAATTTACTTAGTTTTTAAGGTCTAGAATTCAAACTTTTAAAATTAGGCTACATTATGTAACAAGACAAATCTTTTTCCCTTGGATTTTTTCAAAAGACATAAATGTAAGAAGTCATTTTGGTCACACTTTATTTTAAGGTCCATAACTATTAACTATGACTTTTGCCTCAATAAACTCCTAATTACTGCTTATTAATAGTTAGTAAAGTAGTTGCTAAGTTTGGGCATTGGATAGGATTATTATTAATATATTATTATATTAGGGATGTAGAATATTATCATGAATGGAATAGAATATATGTGCTTCATAAGTACTAATAAACAGCCAATATGTTAAAGTGCCCCTATTATGGGTAATGAAAGATTAATTTTTTGGGTTTTGGGAGTCCCCAAGAACAGGTTGACATACTGTACATGCAAGCAAGATAAAAAAAAAAATAATTGTAGATAGTAATTATTTTTTACCTTACTTGCTCAACAACTCCCAAATGAGTCACGCCTGTAATGCCTGGTAAAGCAGTGTTTTGCAGTGCTGCTTTGTGTACATCGTTACCATGGAAACAGCTATTTTTTTTACCACTACAAAAACGCCAACTAGTGGCATTAAAGTAATTTGTATTTCCATTCAGACCAATGCGAAAAGTGGGAGGACAATATGCTAATGTTTCATGTTGACGTCTCCATGAAATGGCTTGGGATTCGTTTTAAAAACCACTCATTTCAATGATTCAGAGTCGACTCTTTCTTTTGAGAGACAATACATTTAGTTTGAAGACTTTTCAGGATATTTTCATTCATTTAGAGCTGTGTTACACGCTGCATGAAAAGTAATTTTCAAAAATACAAATGGGGCACTTGCTAATAAGCAAGTAGTTTATGGTGAGAATATAAACTAATAAAGTACTACCACAGAGTTCTTTTCACATTGCTCCTACAAAGCAGTATAAAATAATAATAATAATAATAATAATAATAATTGTTACACATTACATGTTCTTAGTAATAACATAAGTAATTAGTGTACTAAGTACATGCTGTTATTTAATATTTCCCAGTGCTTAAATGTATAATTACAAGGGCACCGTTTGATAATGTGTAATCCTTGAGTGGTCTATGTCAGGTCTACTGAAAACATATGATTGGTTATAAAGGTTATTGTTCACTACTAATATTTGCTTATGTTGCAGATCTCAAATCATACAAAACCTTTGGTGCAGGTTGAACATACATAAATGGAATGACATGAGGTGAGTAAATAATGTCTGTTTTCATTTTCATTTAACAATAACACTTGTTTTTTTACAGTATACTATAGGCTACATGGTTAATCTATATGGATTTATTGAGACTTTCTGTGTAACTCCTTTGTTTGTCCTTTGGAAACGTTTCCTAACGATTCAGATCAGATATTAGGCCTATCTTTGTTACAGTGTGTTTTGACCCTCCCCTCAGTTTCCCAGTCCGCTCTCCCAAATTAAAGTAAAAGAAAATCAATGTCCCCCAGCACTTTATAGACACACTATTGATCATCCTCCCTCACCATCCTTACCAATTATCTTCCAGATTATTCAAAAACCCACAATTTGCTTTCTGTATGCCTGTAGGTCATTAATCATGCTCCCAGTATATGTACAGATGTAGAGCTTTTTAGTAGTTTAACTGTTCAATACACGATCAAGACCTGTGAAAAGGAAAGAGTTCCACACTCAAACACAAAACAATGCATATTATTATTTTATTTATTTTATTTTATTATCTAGGATATGATTCAATAACATTTTGGTTCTTTATACACTGAAAAAAAATGGTATTGAATCAGTTTTCACACAGAAATTGTAGCTTTGATTCAGCAAATTTGACAAAGAATTGTATAAAAAAAATCTTCATTAAAGATTGTAATTAAAACACTGAAATATACAGAATTTATATGTGATCTAGTCTCTGGCACTTGCCTCTCCTTGTATACAGTGAGGTGTAAACCAGACAAAGGTTGTCTTAATGAGCCAGGGATGAATAACTAAAGCTACTGCCGATTATCAACTCGCTGTGCTTTCTCTCTCTGTGGTTTCTCTCTTTCTTCAGATGTGCATTGGCCCCCTCCTGCTTGTCATACCGCCAACTAGAGGCATCAGCTGCACCCTGGATCTGTCATGCTGTCACTGCAGAGGTTCAATTAAAATCCAGGTACGAATTAAATGATGGCACCACCAGATTTTAAGAGCATCCGTCAGCTTCATTTATTTCCCAGTTTGACCTTGGTGCAATGACCTTTAGATGAGCAATAGGCAGCTCTTGCAGTTTTTCATTTTGACTCACTCTGTCATATTGTGCCCTACTGTGTTTCTCCCCCACCTGTGCTGTCAGGGTTTCTAAAGACACACACAACACACAATAACTGTGACATCTCTGCTTGAGGTTCATGGCTGCCTCTGGTTCTCTTCAGAATTGACTTCTTTGTTGTCTCTGATTCACAGTCATACATCTGAACCTTGAATCAGTCAAACCTTTTTAGAGCATCACTCTTTGAGTAAATTACGAATTTTCAAGAAAGCTTTATCTCTTGCGCACATTCCCGCACTGCTTTTATAAACCGTAAAGATAAATAAGGTTGTTGATGGATATAGAAATGATAAAGGAAATTCTTAAGCTGAGAACAAAGAAAGCAGCACGGCGTAACACCCATTAAATGCTGAGCGGATTTCCTTCATTTCCACACAGACAGAATGATTTTTGACCTATAGGACCATCCTTCTACCATTTTTATTGTAGTGGAGATGTATTGATCCACATCACATGGTGAAACCGACTGTGGTTCAGGCAAAAAAAAAAACCCGTAGTGGTATGGAGGGGTCAGAAAGCCCAGAGCAATTTATTCCTGTTGGTCAAAGGTCATGGTGAAGAGAAACCTTTTGTTTGTGCATCTTTCAAGTTAAGCTCACGTCTATCAAACAGCCCCTTTTGTCCATTGTTTGCACTGTATCTCATTGAACTAGCGTTTCATATTGGTGTGCATTCGTGTTTTGTGGTACGTGATACCTAGAGCAAAATGCTATTTTAAATTCTAATCCCTCACAAACTGGAAATAAAAGAGGAGGTATATGTCATGATGGGGCATAGTCCCGATGTCATACTGAAGAAAAAAATAATTAAAAATAGTTTTACATTTTTAATTTATTTTACAATTTTTTTGTATCTTATTTTCTTATTTTACAAATAAAAACAAATTACTAATATAAAAATATAACATTTTGAGGGTTTTTTTGTAAACAAACACACTCACACACACACACACACACACATATCTATCTATCTATCTATCTACACACACACACACACACACACACACACACACACACACACACACATATATATATATATATATATATGTATATATATATATATATGTGTGTGTGTGTGTGTGTGTGTGTGTGTGTGTGTGTGTGTGTGTGTGTGTGTGTGTGTGTGTGTGTGTGTGTGTGTGTGTGTGTGTGTACATATATACATATCTAGATGGTGCAGTCTGACCGGTCTAACTCAATGTGACCTATTGACATCATCACATGGCACAGCTGATCGGTTCTCTCCTGTATTGGTGGCCATTGAACTCGCAGCTCAATATTCAAATATATGACTAGTGTTTGCTGTAGTAGTTTGCAGCATGCTTCAGAAACCCTCCACCTTCCCCAGCTCCACCTGTATAGATCTGCTACGAGGTGATTCATGTACAGTATGCTATATGGGGGTTATTTAATGTATGTTTTATTTATGTAATATATATAAAACTCCCTTTTGAAGAATTGCAATAAACATGTAATTTTATTAGCATATCTGTACATCTACAGCTGAATGTGTTTTATAATCAATAGAGAACACACCTATACAGGTGCAGTTCATATAATTAGAATATTATCAAAAAGTTGATTCATTTCACTAATTCCATTCAAGTGAAACTTGTATATTATATGAGTGTTCCTGTAGCTCAACTGGTAGAGCACTGTGCTAGCAAGCAAGCAAGTGCAAGGTTGGGGGTTCGATTCCCTGGGAACATATGATATATAAAAGTTGATAACCTGAATGCACTGTAAGTCGCTTTGGATAAAAGCGTCTGATAAATGCATAAATTTACATTTAAATTTATATTCATTCATTACACACAGACTGATATATTCCAAATGTTTATTTCTTATAAGTTTGATTATTACAACTGACCACTGGCTTTGTTGACCTTGGACCTCAGAAAACACAGTGGACCAACACCAGCAGATGACATGGCACCCCAAAGCATCACTGACTGTGGAAACTTTACACTGGACCTCAAGCAACGTGGAATATGTGCCTTTTCTCTCTTCCTCCAGACTCTGGGACCCTGATTTCCACAGGAAATGCAAAATTTACTTTCATCAGAGAACATAACTTTTGACCACATAGGAGCAGTCCAGTCCTTTTTGTCTTTAGACACTTCTGACGCTGTCTGTTGTTCAAGAGTGGCTTGACACAAGGAATGCGACAGCTGAAACCCATGTCTTGCATACATCATTGCATAGTGGTTATTGAAGCACTGACTCCAGCTGCAGTCCACTCTTTGTGACTCTCCCGCACATTTTTGAATTGGTTTTGTTTCACAATCCTTTCCAGGGTGCGGTTATCCCTATTGCTTGTACCCTCTTTTCTACCACATCTTTTCCTTCCCTTTGCCTCTCTATTAATGTTCTTGGACACAGAGCTATGTGAACAGCCAGCCTCTTTTGCAATGAACTTTTGTGTCTTGTCCTCCTTGTGCAAGGTGTCAATGGTCGACTTTTGGACAACTGTCAAGTCAGCAGTCTTCCCCATGATTGTGTAGCCTACAGAACGAGACTGAGAGACCATTTAAAGGCCTTTGCAGGTGTCTTGAGTTAATTAACTGATTGGAGTGTGGCACCAGGTGTCTTCAATATTCAACCTTTTCACAATATATTCACAATGTAGTTATAATCATCAAAATTAAAAGAAATAAACATTTGAAATATATCAGTCTGTGTATAATGAATGAATATAATATACAAGTTTCACTTTTTGAATGGAATTAGTGAAATAAATCAACTTTTTGATGTTATTCTAATTATACGACCAGCACCTGTATATTTTGTATATGTTAATATTTAATTTTAATTATTGCATTACAAGAAAAAATTGCAGTGCTTTATTTTGCAGTAAAGTTGAACTGTTTGGTTAAGATCATTTGTGTTTGGATGGCTGTGTTAATTGTTTTGTGAACATGTACACTGCATTGGAGAAAAACTGTAAATATATTGTGAAAAACTGTAATGAATATTATTCATATATATTCTTTGAACTAAAGTTGCCTTGTCATAAAATGTAAGATTATAGATAAAGCTATCATATCAGTCATTACAATAAAAATCATCACAATGTTTTTCAATATTTTTACATGAATAATTTATATTTTTTATGGATAAATTGACCTTGACATACAGTCAGTATGCTCTGCCAGGTATCCTGATGTTAAGTTGTAAAGATTTATGAAAGCATAACTTTATAACATAAGACTGATAGAATGATAGATATGCAAGATTAATTTTTAATGAGCCAAAAAGAATACACGTCACACCTCTGTTTATCAATTTGCACTGGCTTCCAATAGCTGCTCGCATTAAAATTCAAGGCATTGATGTTTGCCTACAAAACTACCTCTGGCTCTGCACCCATTTACCTAAATTTGTTACTTCAGACTTATGTGCCCTCTAGAAGCTTGCGTTCTGCAAGTGAACATCGCTTAATTGTGCCATCCCAAAGAAGCACAAAGTCACTTTTACAGACTTTTAAATTAAATGTTCCCTCCTGGTGGAATGACCTCCACAACTCAATCCGAGCAGCTGAGCCATCTTCAAGAATCGGCTTAAAACCCATCTCTTCCATCTTTATTTGACCCTCTAACTTTAACACTCACTATTCTAATTCTATTCTTTAAAAAAATCTAGCTACCTTTCTAATCTTTTTGCATTCTATTTTCTTTTCGCATGTGTGTGTGTGTGTGTGTAGACACTAGCTTGCTTTTTTTAATTCTATCTGTTTTATTTTTATTTATTATATTATTTAAGTGCCCATGCTACGTGTACTGTGTTAACCAAACTGAGACTTGTTATAGCACTTATATATCATTGCTCTTTTTGTTGTTTTTGATTGCTTCCACTGTCTTCATTTGTAAGTCGCTTTGGATAAAAGCGTCTGCTACTTGAATAAATGTAAATGTAAATGATAGATGCTGTAGAACAATAGATATAATGATAGAACAATAGAATGATAGATAGAGCGAGATAACGATAGATAAATGCAAGCATAACAATAACAAGTCCATTCTTGTGGTTTTTGGGAGTTGCTATTGCAGCAATAATGAATCACATGTTTAATAGGAAAATTGTTCCATATATTGTGAAATCATATTGCTTACACAAGATTTATTGCAAATGCTGCACCGAATCACACCATCATTTCTTCATCTATGACAACAACCAAAACACAGAGCTGTGGAAAGTCTAAATCACATATAGCCTGTTTATGCATGTGAAATGTACACAGCCTTATCATCTGTCTCTTCACTTGACAAATACCGCTTGTCATTAGTTTCATTTCATTCAGCTGAATGTACTCGAGTCCCACGGAAACCTCTACACTGCCAGGAATAAGGAATGAGTCAAGGTGAGGATGTCATTATGGGAGTATTATATCTGCAGATATGCTGCGGTGAACTTGTCAGGATTTATAATGCGCGCATGAGGGCTCCTCTGACACACCCCGGTCTCATCATATTTCCTGAGACTATTCCGGATATCATCCCACTGACTGGCAAGAGCGTCTGCATTTGGGATGACTTACACATACAGTGCAACTGAGCATCTTCTGCCTGTCCAAGATGAATAGAGACTGGAAGGTCATGGAAACTCTCCAATACTGCCAAAGAACGTCCTTCAAATTTAAGTGAGAAAGACACAGTCTCCTGTTCTTTAATTTCACTGGAAGGTCACCTGTCATGTCACAGCAGCTATCACATAATTATGTCATTTGAATCATTCTTAACCTGTTTAAATGACTCCTTTGACCCTACAGTGACATGCTAGCATGGCGGCTGACATGCAGCACATATGTCACGTTGTATTTGGATTTCTCTCGCTCTTTCTTTTTCTTTATCTCTTTATTTCTGTCCAGAAACTTGTCACTATGTGACAACACTCAATGACTTGAGCGCAAATTTCTATCATAAGCATCTTTATTATTTAATGTATAATATAATTTGTAATTAAAATGTATTTAGATTTTTTTCTTTGTGGTATATTTTATATATCATAATAAACATACAGTACAACAATGGGGAAATGACATCATAGAGGGCCTGACCCTTGTGAAAAAAAAAAAAGCTCACCTTAGTATACTTTCAAAAAAAGTTTTTGCAGACTGAATGTTTTCAGGAACTTCATTGTATTTTAGTTGCATTTAAGTGCAAATGTATTATAGTTTAAATTTAAAGTTCTAGCTATAGAATTCATAATACTGTATAATTCATAATTGCTCCTATTGTCTTTGACCTAAGTGTACTGCTAAATATTCTGACATATGTGGTAAATATGTAATGTATGTTCCTATTAAAACTTATTTATATGTTTGAAATTACACATTTATAACAATGCAATTTATTACATTTAAAATGTATTAACTTTAAATGAAATATCAAATAACTCACTACAGTATAAAATGTAAGTACTTATTAAAACCACAACAAAATATGATATATTGTTATAGTTTTTTTGTTAAGTCTCCTAAATATTTTTAATGCTAATTCTGGTTGTAAAAGGTCATGTGTTATTTAAAAAATGTATGAATTAATAAATCATTATATAAAACATTACTTTTGTAAAAGTAATGATTAAGATGACGATGTGACCATGGCATAAAAGCTTTTCAAAAATATATGTGTACATCATTTCTAAGAACTTGGCACATGTTGTGAACTAGGTTTTTCAAAAGATTTGTCTTTTTTTTTCTTTATGAGGGACACATTTTATTTGGCATTGACTCTCACACCTGAGACATCCAAAGACTGAATTAATTAATAGTGAATTCAAGAGATTTTCTCCTCAATCTGTCCTTATATTCTCCTTCCTTTTTTCCCTTTTCAAACAAAAGCTTTTTCTTTCTTTGTTTTTTTGAAGATTGACATCCAAGCGTTTTTCAGTGATGACTCATATGACTTGTCATATCCACCACCCCTCCAATTAAAATGGTTGTTAACCATTGAGATACCACAGGGTTCTGGATTTAATATTCCTGCTTTATGAGCACAGTCTATGGAAGCCTCGGTTCAGTCCCAGTGTGGTGAGTCAGTATAGAGCGCTGTATTATTCAACACATCACAGTGTCTGTGGTAGGACATTCCAGAGCGTTAGCTGAGATAAACTGAGCGCTCAGAGAGAATCCAGACTTTAGTTCCATCCTGTTGTTGAGTGTGAACTACTGTCATAGCAGGGCTTTCATCCTCAGCGGGGCCTGGATTAATCTGTCATCACTTATATTCCAGAATATGCACTCAGCCACATGCAGTTATTTAAGAACGCTGAGGTGTTTTTCTGACCTCCATCTAGCCAATAGGTCCGGTCAACTGTGAGTTATGTCCTTTTTTGGGATATTGAATGTGTGTTAGCTTTGGCATTACTCAAACTCTGTGTGCTTGATCAAATTCATGCTTAGAAAATTGATTCTGACACCAGATATTGCAGTAGCCTCTTGTGAGCAAGCGAACATATTTTTCCACACAGGTACAATAACACAAAATGTCTAGGGTCACGTCAAAATGTGGCTAGAGAACAAAGGCATTTTAAAGGTGGAGTGTCTAATATTTTGGATGAGGAAATCGTTTCCCTGCTTAAAAAAGCCCTTTTCAAAACCTTGACCATTAGCTCAGACATTGTGTGAATTTGAGGCGGGGCTACTTGTTAATTCAACCAATCGCAGATGAGGGGCAGTGTTCAAGATGCATTGTAGCAGTTAGAGTTGTATTTATTTGTTTGTTTGCATTCATTTGCATTTATTTTTGTAATTCTGTGTGATGCCATAGCGGAACAGAAATTTAATTCAAGCTTTAATTCATTTAACTGAAATGTTTAATAGTTGCAATAACAGTTGTTTGAAAACAAGATTTTTCTCATATATTTCCTCCTAATGCTTCTCCTCTGAGTTTTTTTTTTTTTTTATGACTTTAAAATCTCTAACGCTAATTTCTCCCATCGGTTTGTTGGGGAACATTTAATTGTCTGCATGGATGGACTCTTGTCAATCCATAATTAACATTCAAGTGCTGAATGTGGCAGCAATTTTAAATAAAATTATCCTTTGTTAGCCCCTCTTTCACGTAATTGCACCCAGTTTCTACCTTGTGCCCTGTCACATCAGTCGCGACTTTATTAGCATATGTAATGAATTGAAGGTGTCATCTGAGGAAAGTACCCCATATTTAAATCCTAAGTTGAGAATTAATATGCAGTGGCCTGCTTGAGTCCTCATCATGTGAATTGCTTGTGTTCTTGTTCATCGCTGTGGTGGGTAAAGAGACCTGACAGGTCAATGAAGCCCCACACAGAGTCTGAAGTGGACAGCTGGCCCCGTTTAAAATAGCACCCAGTTTCAGATTCATTTGAATATGAAGCTGCAGTGATTGTTTTACTTTGATTTATGTAGGAAACAGCATGTCCCTTGAGCAATTTACAAAATAACAACAGTTTTAATAGAAAAGTGCCATTGATAGGTTGCTTCATTTTGTTTTTTGATGGCAAATCCTTCATCCACAAAATGATGTACGGATATTAGATGCTTTCCAGATGCAAAACAGATTTGAAAAGGTTAAACATTTATGTGGACACAGTATCGCCATCATTTCCTCATCAGTGTTCACAAGCAGAGTGAAATGACCTTCTCTTTACTCACTGAGAGAGAGGGGAAAAAAGCTTGATTGCTAATGTATTTCCTCACTACAAGGTATAGATGCACCGTGAATGGAAAGACTCTGTTTGCATATCAGTCTTTGCTGTGAGAATTAATGTGAGAGCGGCTCAGCTGGGCCCGTAATCTTTGTTAATATGCAAAGCAGCTTTCCGCTTGCTGTGCAGTAGCTCATCAAAGATATCATCAAGCTGAAAAAACCTCGATCCAATCCTGTAATGATTGAGCTATGCTAATCTGGGCTCCCTCCACTATCAAGGACGGAAACAAAAGGAAAAGACTGCAGGGGTTTACCCCTCCAGATGAGGAGGCGCTTAACCGAGCGGTTTGTGTCATTTAATGAAACTGAGGATGCGGCACTGTTTAATTACTACTATAGCTGGTACCTCGTTGGGGAGATATGGATGAAACAAAAGCATTTGCATTATTTAAAATGTTAATTTAATGTATTTGTGATGCCTAATGAACCTAATATGTTTATGTTTTTCATAGACAATTTCACATTTGTTCTTCATTTTAAATGCTCCCCAGACAGTGTGACTTGTTCTCTGTGCAACAAAGGTGCTCATTGGGGTATGATAGTAATATGTCTTCTGGAAAACTGCTTTATATACTGTGAAAAGTGTTCCGTAATGAATATTTGGTATATGTATTTAGCAGTGATTCAGAAAGCCTTTGCAGTTTTGTTTAGTCTGTGCTAACAGTGCATGTGTAAGCGCAGACAATTCGGACCCTACTAATAAAAAAGCTAAATCAGCAGGGCAATATGCTGTCTTCAGATTGTTTTACATAGTTTATCATTTTAATAAAAATAAAAAAAAACAATTTTTTAGGTCCCACTTTATTAAAGGGATACTCCACCCCAAAAAGAAAATTTCATCATTAACCCTTTGAGCGGTACGGTCCCACATATGGGATTCTTATTTCTGTGCCCCCGGGAGTATGGTCCCACAGATGGGATTTAGAACGTTCTGTGACGTCACATAACTGTCAAAGTCGTTGGCTGGCGCTGAGCCAGAGAGAGACGTGCACTGTTTTTGTCATAATATCACAACTATGCAGTGTTCTTAACCACATAATGCATACTTTAGGTTTCAGACATTTAAATGCACATAAATACTAGTAAAACTCATTTAGAGTTTGGAAAATACAAGCATATGTCTATGGAAGCAACAATAACAATCCATTCAAATTTAATTTGCAGATGTGTTTTATTCATATCAGATACACATGTTGTAAGTAACTATAACGTTCACTCTATTCTTCACCCAGTTCACCCACCACTTATTACCTGTATTTTGGGAGGAATTGATGAATTCTCTGAACTGCAGCACGAACAAACATGGCGGCGCCGATCGCACATTTCAGATAACGATTAAGATTATATATGTAAAGGTTTTTAAACGACCAAACACAATCATTTACACTTATTTATGAATCAGAATATCAGATTGTTCATGACATGGGTGCAAATTTGTGAATATTTTAAATAAAAAAGGAAAAACTAAATAAAAGTGATACAGCTGTCATACAGTGTTATTGTACATGCGGTGTGTCACGTGACAAGCCCGACGCGTCGCCATGGAAACAGTAAGGGAGAGTTCTTAAATAACGGTTGACTTAAAAAAAACTCATCCTGGGACACCGCTAGAATATTTTAAACTCACCACTGAAAAGGTTAATCACTTACCCCCATGTCGTTCCAAGCCGTAAAAGTTTTGTTCGTCTTCGGAACACAATTTCAGATATTTTGGATGAAAATCGGGAGGCTTGAGACTGTCCCATAGACTGCCAAGTGAGTTACACTGTCATGGTCCAGAAAAGTATGAAAGACTTCATCAGAATAGTCCATCTGCCATCAGTGGTTCAACTGTAATGTTATAAAGTGACGAGAATACTTCTTTTAAGCGAATAAAACAAAAATAACAACTTTATTCAACAATTTCTGTCAAAAGTCTCCCCTGTGTCTCTCCATATCACCGTATGCTCTTCTGTATCCTCCGTGCCACAAGGATGCACTGTTTCTATGTGTATTTATGATTTGATTTGAAAGAAAACAGCACATCCTTGTGGCACGGCTGAAACAGGAGAGCGTAGGCAGTTTGAGTGACATGAAGAGACACAGAGGAGACTGTTGACAAAAGAATTGTTGAATAAAGTCATAATTTCTGTTTTCTTCATTTACAAACATGTAAGGGATGGGTCAACCGTGTAATTATAAATATAATTATAGAAATTAATTACAGATATAATTACATGCAGGTATTTTTGTAAAACATGTACAAAATACAATGTAAAAACATGTACACAATAAGTACATTGTAACAAATTATTAATTTAAATGTAAGCACATAATAACTAAGGCCTCCTAATATAAAGAGGGGCCTTTTTTTTATTTACACAGTACGAATGTCACAAGAACTTACAAATTGTACAAAAACTTAATATCATATCATTGGTTTCTTGTTGAAAAATCCCTATAGAACATTCATCATTACACCTGGTGCCCACTGGAGCTTATGTAAATACCATTTGTAATAAAGTATGATATTACAGAAGTGCATTACTGTATATTTGTGGTTATTTTACCTCTGGATCCTTAAGGGGCCTGTTATCTGAGGCCACAGATGGACCTTCACAACCGCCATACTTTCAACCCCGCCTCATGTTCCCATGTTTGACTTTGAGTAACTGGCCAAATTGTGCTGATCTGACTTTCTAGTTGAGCTGTCTCAGTAAATATTTTGCTTGAGCAATTCTTACAGAGCCATTTGGCATAGTTGTGAGAAAGGATTTGGGGAGATTTACTGAGGCTTTTGTTTAATATGCATTCAAATGTAAGAAGTGATTCCGTTCTGCTACAGTACACCAGGAAGAGCTTTACCCCTTTTGTTTCCATTTGAGTTCAGTGATTAATCTGTACTTTTTCTTTTATTTCTAAAACTTGTTTAACTTGATTCTTCTGTTTATGAGAAAGCGTTCATGATGAAATTTCATGGGACATTGAATTAAACCCCTTCTGGAGCAATGATATATACTGAGAAGAATACAAATACAAACAGTCAAGTAAAAGTTCAAAACAAGATTGGACAAGCAGGCGGAAGAACGCAGTGTTATTTTAGTATCACTCAGATACCAGATTTAGAGTTTTTGTTTTGTTTTATTTTAGTTTTAGTTTGAGTTTTAGTTAAAGTTTTAGTAATTAATTATATAGTGTAATCAAATTATATTATTTAATCACATTATGTATTTTGTACTTTAGTTTTAGTTGTTTTAGCATCTTTTCGTAGTTATTTTAGTATCTGTATTTTGGTATTAACAAAATTAAAGTTGATACTGAAGTTAAAGTAATTAAGGTACAAGTAACAAGGTAATTGGTGCCAGTATCGCAGAGAGAAAGAAAGAAAGAGATAAAGCTCTGTCTTTGCCCCATACTGCTCAAAGAAGCTGCGCTCTGATTGGCCGTTAACCTCAGGGGGCGTCAGAGGCGGCTAATGTTATACTCTATGGAGCAATTAGCACTGAAGGGGGAGGTGCTGCCCAGGTATTGAGCATTCACACGTGTAATTTAGGTAGCTTTGCATCATTGGAACAACACTAATTCAGCAAAAACAAGTGAAGGGGAACCCGACTTCAGAGCTCAGAAGGGATGATATGGAATTATGGTCCTGCTCCAGTGCTGATCCTAAATTTAAGCCCTGCCTCTGGAAGCCTTCTGGCTTCTGGAAATAAATGCAGATGTATTCAGCTTATTAATTGCAGTGGTCATGTGGCAATGTTTGCCTAACAAAAGACCTTGAGCGGAATATATGGAATTTAAAAAACAGCTTAAACCCGGCTTATTCATGACAAGCTGTCTTTTTTACTGCCTAAAATGTATGTTAATCTCTTTCACAAATAGGCTTAGCAGAAAGCGTATGCTCTCGAGATAATGTCAGAAAAAGAGTCTACGGAAAGTAGTAGCTAGACAAGAAGTTTGTCATTAATAGGCTGGAGATATTTAACTATTTTGCTGCTTCTAGAATTAAATTGCTGCAGGCTTCTTTCCTGTTTGGCTGAATAAATGAATGCGTCAGTACTCAGGCTGTGAGAGAGTGTAGGATGAAGCACTCGCTCGATAGACAAGCTGCTTCATCATCGCACCGCAGTGAATAATTCAGCCACTTACTGCAGGACATACGGTACACACAGACACACACACACACAGGGAGTATGTGTGAGGTCCTGTAGAGTTCATAGTGAATAATGAAGCAGTGCTCTCCAGGATGGCCTGTCGCAGAGGGCTTTTTCAATGAAAAAAACGTAAGGTTTGTGACATGAATTTAATTTCCTCGCCATTTTGTCTGGGTGAATTCGAGGACAAAGGCCAGAGAAGGGGGACTAGCATGTGAGCACGTTTGATTTGTGCGGAAAGACATTAAAGGCTGAATGTGGGTTGCTCTAGCATCCTTACATGAGGTTATAGGGAAATAACCCACATCTTAGCCCGATTTCATGGCATTATGCATTCACCTTGAAGGTTCCAAAAGATTTGTTTCACAAAAATGTCATAGAAGAACCATTTTAGGTAAAATAATCATTTTTACTAATTGGGAGGAACATTTTAATACATGAAGAACATTTTGTGCAGAGCAGGATTCCACGGATGTTAAAGGTTCTTCGATGAAAATCATGACTAACATGATATGCTGATTAATTAATCTATTTAAATACAATAAATTATACTTTTAATGAGGCTTGAAAATGATTCAAAAATTGATTCAAAGACATTGGATTTGGACAAAGTTGATTTAAAAGTCAGTAGAACAGTACAGTATATGCTTTATTTTCTTAATAACTGAGCTTAAGACTGAAACAGTACATTTTGAATTTTACTTTTGTATTTTTATGAAGATGTGGTCGCATTAGAAAAATTTCAAGGGTGAAAGAAATGTTGATTGTCTATTGTCATTATTGTACACGTTTAGAAAAAAGGCACCATGTCACTGGGGTAGTAACCTTTCATGCACGGAAGTACTAAGGAACTAAATAATGTGTGCCATTTACAGTAGGCTTTTTTTTTTTTTTTTTTTGAGAACGTAGCATAGTACGAATTGAAGCAAAACTCACACGGAATTCAAATTTCAAACAAAGCAGCTTTCCACAGTTTTTCAATCCAGTTTGGAACAGTTGCAAATTCTTCAGAATCCACCAAATCCTTGATTGCCTGGAGTATTGAAATGACTACATTTCAGTCGCAAGTCATAGAACAACAGTAAATGTGACCATAAGTGATTGGCCATGAATACAGCATGTATTTTTGTAGTGTGTCTGCAGATTGCACTCTTTGGTTTTACTGTTTTGTAGTATCTCACACCATTTTTCACACACTGTTTGTAATAGAAAGTGAGCTTTGCTGACTATGGACAAAAACATGAAGATGTACTCAAGCAAGACTGGCTCTGAGGAAAAATTACTTATTATTGCATTTACATATCTTTTGAGGGCATGATTAATAACATGAATATTTTATTACTGCATTATTTTCAAATAATGTATCACACTTGATTAACATTTCACAGTGTAATTTATGCTTAATTTATGTATTATCTGAAAATGACAGTATATTGTAGACAAAATAGGGACACTATGGAAATTATGAGTTGAAATATGTCTATTTATGAGATCAGCAGACAATTAAATAATATTTTAAACTTTCCAACATTTCTACTGGTAAGAATGT